>NW_027205415.1:150000-750000 GCF_024711535.1 Dipodomys merriami | reverse complement strand
AGAAGCTTGGGAAATCCAAGCACATGTTGGATATCACAAAGCTTCCTGTCATGTAGGACTGGTGAAGCTCATCAGGTTTTGAAACCTTTGACTTCTCCTAGTTGGGCCCTGGGTGGCTAGGTTTTGGGATTGAACACAGGGCTGGGTGCTGACCATGAGCTCAGTGCAGAAGCCCAGTACTTTTCTACTTTGTGCAACAACATCACATCTGGTCTGTGATGTATGTGTTTGTGTGTATGTGTGCACATCATGTTGTGTGTGTGCACGGGTGTGAGTGTGCATGCAAACATATACATGAATCTTGAAGCTTGACCTCCTGATCTGAGCACTGTACCTAGTTTCTCTTGTATAATGATATCCCTCTCCCACTCGAGCCACAGAGCCACTTCAGGCTTTGTCCTAGTAATGTGGTCCTGAGAAATGAAGCCCAGGATTTCATATATGCAAAGCATTCTACCACTAAGGCACATTCCCAGCCCTCTACTTCAGCTTTGTTAGTTTATTTCTGTCTTTTTTTATTGTTGTTGTTGTCGATTGAAGGAGTTGAAGTCTTGGCCTTGGTGCTGTCCCTGTCCTCTTCAGCTCAATTCTTGTGTTCTACCATTTGAGTCATAGGGCTTCTTCCGGTTTTCTGGTGGTTCATTGGAACTAAGTTTCTCAGGACTTTCCTGCTTAGGCTAGCTTTGAACCATGATCCTCAGATCTCATCCTCCTGAGTAGGTAAGATAACTCACATGACCTCAAACACCCAGCTTCCCCTTCAGGTTCTTAGTAGTGAATTGGAGATAATAGACTCATGGTACCTTTTGTGTGTGAGATAGTTTGGAACCCAAACCTTTAGAACTCAGCTTCCCAAGAAGGCAGGATGACAGACTTCAGCTACTGACCCCTTGGCCATGGCCTCTGCTGCAAGGGGGTCCATGGCTCCACGTGGTGGAGTGCTAGCCATGAGCTCAAGAGGTAAGAGTCAGTGCCTCAGCCCCAAGTTCAAGGTTCATGACCAAGAAAAAATCAAACCAAGCCATTTTCTGCTGAAGACAACTCATGAGTCTTCAGTAATACATAATTTTGTCCCTGACATGGGGACCTATTTGAGCCTCAATATTCTTGTCTGTATAATTATCTAAGTTATGGGGCTCTTACATAGAAAAGTGGTAAGAATGCACCCAGTTAAGGACATAGCACATGGCACTCTTTGCACCACTCAGCACAGAACATCCTGTGAAAGACTCAGCACCCAGCACCCAATGCAGGACTCAGCACACTGCATCCTGTGAAAGACTCAGCATATAGCACCCTGTGCAGGACTCAGAACAGAGCAACCTATGGAGGACTCAGCAAATAGCTCCATTCCACAAGCTGTCATTAGAATTAGGGTGCTTTCATCAGTATCACCATTCTTTGAGGAAAATTTACAAACCATAGAAGTTCACATCTAATGGTTTAGAGGGGTGGTTTTCTGGGGTGTTAGCCATGGGGCTTGAACTCAAAGCTCTACCACTTGGATCCACATTTTGAGGTGTCTCTCAGATTTCCTTCCAAGACTGGGTTTTAAAGCCCCTGAGCAGCTAGGGTGATGGGCATAAGCCAGGATGACCTGGGTAACTCGTGGAGCTGGGTTGCAGCCGTTTACATGTGGCTAAGTCAGGTTAGGTGGCAGCTGTCAGCATCAGACTCCTAGATTGCTCTGTAATGAGCAATAAGTGTAGGATGTGCACTAAGTTTAATTAATATTTTATTAAGCAGTTAGAATATCCTACCTTTATTTTGCATCAGACCTGTGGCTTGAGTAAGAGCTTAGACATTGTGCCTAAACATTTGTGCTCAAGGCTAGCACTCAATTGATTGAAAGACAGCAGAACTTCTGGGTTTTCTGTTCTGTGGCACTGAGGAATCGCACCCAGGGCTTTGTGCTTACTATGAGAGCACTCAATCCTGAGCATCTGGAGGGAATGAGGTGTAGAGATTGCTACATATAAATATATACAGAAAAAGAGATTTCTGCATATTATTAAATTATAGATAATATTGCTACCAATTCTTAGGTATTAAATTATGTCTCCATTTAATGATGTGTCCCAGTTAACAATTAATAAAGCATTAATTAATAATTACTCAATATCCTATAATTGTTTATCATATATGTACATATATCCATACATATAATTAGATATTTCATTGAATGAGACCAATGTCTATATATTATTAAATTATGCATCATGTGTTACTCCCAATTATTAGTTATCTAATTATGTCTCCATGTAATTTTTATTCTGTTCATGCTTAATAAAATATTAAACAGTGCACATCCTACACTTATTGTGTCTAATTTTATCCTAGAATAATTCACTACTAATTCAATCTGTTTATCATTTACTGTAGTGGCAGTTCTTCTACCTATGATGTTTTTTAACTTTATTACATCATATTACATAGCATATAGATTAATATCCAAATTATATATCCTACCTGACACCCAGCACTTTCACAGAAAAGGAAAACATGTGTCATGTTCAGCTTCTCACTACAAGATTACATTTTTGGGAGTGTTTGGATCTACACTCAGGGCAAAGAAGTCTCAGTTCATGAGTGGGTGACTGCCAGCACAGCAGCCACTAGCCAATTCAGCTGCCAGATAGTGCCCAGGCCCTGAGATTGAGCCCTGTATGTTGACTCCAAATTGTGCTTAGTGTAGTTATTCATTTTATTTTTTATTTGTTTACCATTTATTTTATTGACTGCTATAACACATGGAATATTTACTATATTTATTACATAGGATATAGAATTGCCTATGTATGAAACTTCACACCTGACACCCAGGACTTTCACAGAAAAAGAAAACATGTGTCACCCTGTGTCTTACTGCATGATTCAATTTTTGTTAGTGCTGGCATCTGAACTTACAGCCTACAAGGCCCAATTCATGAATGGGTGAGTGTCAGCATGCCAGCCTGGGGCATATGGAGCCAACAAGCAGTTCCCAGCACCTGAGATTGAGCCCCAGGGGTTTACAAAACAAGAACAGATGGACATGCAGATGGTAGTACACAAATAAATATAGATCTTTATAGAGTGCCAGAGATGTCTGTACATTATTCAGTTATATAGGCTACATTCCTATTAATTCTTGGGTATTTATTATGCCTCCATGTAATTAATATTACTGTTTTCATCCCTAATGAATTATTAATTATATTGACCCCTGTCCCGAAACTATTGTGTCCATGTAATTAATAGTATTCTTTTAATGTGTCAAAAATATTTATTAAAATCCATCAGCCTCCTAAAATCCCTCTTTAATTTTATGCTAGTATCATGCAGGAACAAGTAATTCAACCTTGACATTCATATCTTTCCATCACTATTCCTATGAATAGGAACGAGACTCTTAGGATCTCCCTCCATTGGTTGGGGTCAGGACCCGACTTCGAACACAAAGCCTATGTTGTCGTGTTGGTCCATGGCTTCTCTGGAAGTCCGACAGCCTTCATCAATGCCAGGTTAACAACACTTTTTTCAGCCCTGTCATTTAGACCCAGGATGGTCACCTTGAAAAGAAAACAAATGTAAAACAGGCAGCCATTGCAAGTTACTGGGTTTTTTTCTGTGTCGTTTTATTTATTTATTTATCCTCTCAGCCTTTGAGGCCCAGGAACCTAGGTTCGGCTGTGGGTCCAGTGGCTGCAACCCAGCCTAGAGTGATCAAAGCTTAGGCAGAATTGCCATGCCCTGAGTTCAAGTCCTGTGCTTGACAAAATAAAAATATGTAATACATAAATGCATACATACATATATACATTAAAATATTTAAACAATTTTTAGGCTACTTGGTGTTGTATACACGCCATTTTTTCTGCTGGGCCTGGGATTTGAACTCAGGGGCTAGGTAAATCTGCAGTACTGTGGGGGAAAGGAAAGCTCACAATGCTGGAAGACAAGAAAGACAGGCCTGTTCCTAGCACTTGCTAAAATAATATTCATATACATTTTAAATACATGATTTATATTTACATATACATGTTTATTGCATATTGCAGTTAGTGTAGTTATTCATTTTATTTTGTTTTTTTTTATTTAGTTATCATATCATATTTTAGAGGGTCAATTATATATTTTAGTGGATCAATGTTAGCCCACCAGGCTGACGCAAGTGAAGTTGTCGGGCAAAATTGAGGACCTGAGATGAAGCCCTAGGAGTGGCCAATATATATAAACAGATATATGTGTAGATTGCAGCGTGTGTGTGTATTTACATACGTATATGAATCTATAAATAAAGTTATAGAGACAGATAGACATTTATGTAGATTCAAGTGTGTAACTCTATATAAAGAATGATAACCTATATCATATTTTTATATATTCTATTACTATGAATTATTTGGTCTAAAATTATGCCACCATTAATTTATCACAGTAGGAGACTTAATAAAGTGTTAATTAAGTCAATCAATGACCTATATTTATTGCGTACAATCTTATAATACAATGACTAGCTAATTAGTAGTTCAATTGGTACATTACAAAGATTCTATTATTGTTCCTATAGATAGGAACGAGTAGGTGGAAGTCCCAGCATCAAACTCAGGGCCTAGGTGTCTTGGTTGGGCTCAGGCTTCACTGACAGCTTGCCAGCCTTCGGCCATGCAAGGACATGTGCAATTTTCAAGCCGAGTCATTGAGAGCCAGGATGGTCACAGTGCAAAGGAAACAAAGGTAAAACTGTTGTCTAAAATTTCCTGGTTTTTCCTCCTCAATCTTGGTTGTTTACTTTTTTGCCAGAGCTGGGAGTTGAACACAGGTCCTAGGATCCCTGGATCATCTGTGGGTTTAAAAGCTGCACCCCAGCCTAGGGTAATCAGGGCTGAGTCAGAGTTGTGGCGACCTGAGTTCAACCCCCGTGCCTGCCCCCCCAAAAAAGTTAAGGTCCTGGCTAGGAGTTTGGGCCACATTATCTGCCATACCTTGAATTTGAACTCAGAGACTAGGTAACACTATTGTGCTTTGGGTAAAGTGAAAGCTAACCTAGAAGAAAAAAATAACCGGAGCATTTCCCAGTGTGTGAATTCCAGCCCTAGAACTGGCAAAAATAATATTTATATACATGTATAATATATATCATACATATGTATTTGCATAGATATTACATATTGTACCTAGGGCACAATATATCCACAGAAAGGAAATTAGCTTCTTACTCCACCAATTGACTTCAGCACTCCTGGGATTTGAACTCAGGGCCTGGAATGTCCAATTCATCAAGGGGTCAGTTTAAGCACAGCAGCCTCAAACAAATTCAATGCCAGGCAGTTCCCAGGTCCTGAGTTCTAGCCCCATGAGTGGCCAATATATAAATAGATAGATGTGTAAATTGCTGAAAATAAGTGTATATAAATATATAGAGAGAGATGTATACATATATTCCGCTGTACATTTAAATATAAATATATTTATAGAAAATATAAATATATTTATAGAATGTGAGATGTCTATATATTATTAAATTACATGTAAAATATTACTAATAATTATTAGATATTAAATTATGCCTCCATTTAATGAAGTATCATGGATTAAGGCACATTAAAGTGCTTCCTTGTGTAAATGGAGCTCAGGGACAATTTCTAGGCTCAGTTTAAGCCTCAGGATCTGCACTAAAAAAAAAGAACCAGTAACTGCATGTGTCTGCATATATATGCATATATTTCTTTCAGTCAACATCCATAGTCGTTATGAAGATTAGCACCAAGCTAACAAATTTGCTTTGAGTAGAATGATATCATAACACAGAGAGTGCTTTCAAGACAGTGCATGTTCCTGGTCAAAAAAAATTTAAGACTCTGGCTTTGAATTCACACCATTTTTCTGACAGGCCTGGGATTTCAACTCAGGGTCTGATTAACTCTCTGGCACTGTGGGGGAGGGGAAACCCACCATCATTAAAGACAAGAATTTCAGACCAGTTTCCAGGGCCTGAATTCAAGCCCTAGCACTGGAAAAAATATTATTCATACATGAGATCTATTTACATACATGTGTTTACTCCATATGACATTTATTACCTTTATTTTTATTTATTTTATTTAGTATTATTACATATATAAAATTTATTTCATTTATTACATTTTATGACATGGATTTATTTGCATATAGATTATACATAATACAGAGACCCAGGACTTTCACAGAGAATGAAAAAAATGAGTCAAAATTGGCATCTGACTCCACATATAAACTTTTGGCCATGCTGGGATTTGAACTCACACCCACAGTGCACAAATAATGAATGGGTCAGTTGTAAAACAAAAGCCTTTGCAACCTGAACTGCCAGCCATTTCTGAGAACCTGTGATCAAGCAATATTAGTGGCGGATAGATAGATAGATTAGATAGATAGATAGATAGATAGATAGATAGATAGATAGATAGATAGATAGATAGATAGATAGATAGATAGATAGATAGATAGATAGATAGATGTGTAGTTTGCTATGTATATGAGAGAGAGAATGTGAGGATATTAAATTACATATACTATGAATTATTAGTTATTAAATTATGCCTCCTTCTAATGAAATGAAGTATCATGGTTGAATACTTACTAAAGCATTAATGTAAAAGTAGTCAGTATTCCTTGATTTGGAGAATCATACCATGGTGCTAGAATGGAAGACAGTATCCAATACTTTTTGTGTGGCATTCTATAAAGGAATTGTTACTTTTATAACATTCCATTAGGCATTCCCATGGATAGGAATGATTTTCTCAAGATCTCCCTCCATTTATAGGTGGCAGTCCAGGCACTTCAACTCCAGGCCTGGGTGTTTTACTTCAAAATGCAAATGATTGGAATGACACTGTGAAGATTTGAGACTGTCAGGATGAAAGAAAAGAATGAGAAGAAAAGAAAGCCAAGTGTCAGTAGATCCTACCTGTAATCCTAGCTCTTCCGGAGGCTGAGAGGTAGAGAATACCAGTTTGAATTCAGCCAGGACAGGAAATTCCACCACACTCTTATTTCTGAGGGATTACAGGAATATAAAATTCCCATGAATGGGTCTATGACTCAAGGGCAGAGCGCTACCCTTGAGCAAAAGGAGCTCAGGAACATTGCCTATGCTCTTAGTAAAACACCCAGACATGCCAAAAAAAAAAAGCCAGTAACAACATGTCTCCCCATGTATGTATGTATGTATTTCTATTGGTGAAGGTCTAGAGTTCCTGCGATGAAAGGTATCCAGCTAGGAAATTTCCTTTGAATAGAATGATTTCATAGAACAGAGAGAGTTTTCAAGACAGTGCATCTTCCGGGGCCCCTCTCATGTTCCCATTATAGGCTGAGGTTTTCTCCACATTGGGGACTGCTGGAAGAAGTCTTCTTAACTGTTGGAACATGCTTCACTCCTGTACAGCTGAGTGATTAAAAAAACTCCTTCTAGGCCAATTAGTGAGGAGTGTGGGTGGGCTCTGAAGTCCAGGAGAAAAAGTCCTCTATGTACCTGAAGCTATCTCTCTGCCGAGAGCTCTGTTGTGACAGGAAGACTTCATTTGTGAACCTCCCGTGCCCAAGTTCCCTGCACTTATCCTGTCTTTGTTAGACTATGTTTCAGTGTTGAAATAACCTGCTACAATTAATTCAAGGGTCCTTCTGGCAGACAACTAGCGAGCTGAACCTAATGAAATGATTCATTATTGGCAATGATGCCTCCTTAGGTTTCCAGAAACTTGCTAAATCATAGCACATGTGTATTATCACTATGGTTCCTGTCATCTAGGGCTTGTGAAACTCATCAGATTTTGAAACTTTGACCTATCTTAGTTGGGACTTGGGTGACTGTGTTTCAGAGTTGAACACAGGACCTGGGTACTGTCCATGAGCTCAGAGCAGAAGCTTAGTTCTTTATCATTTGGTGTCAGCGCTTCACTTCTGGTATTGGTGTGTATATGTGTGTTCATATACTTGTCCTGGAGCTTCAACTCAGGACCTGAACACTGCACCTGAGTTTCCCCTGTACAAGGATAGCACTCTACCACTTGAGGCACACAGCCACTTCAGGATTTTTTCTAGAGATGTAGTACTAAGAAATCAAACCCAGGGATTCATACATGCAACACACTCTACTCCTAAGACACATTCCCAGCACTCTAATTCAGGATTCTTTCTTTTGTTGGAAGTTGGAGGAATTTAAGTCTAGGCCTGGGTGCTGTCATTAAGCTCTTTAGCTGAAGCCAATCACTCTACCACTTGAAAAACAGCACCCCTTGAGGTTTTTGGTGGGTCACTGGAGAGAAGCGTCTCAAGGAATTTCTTGCCCAGGCTGGCTTTGGACCGTGATCCTCAGCTCTCAGCATCCTGAGTATCTAGGATGACAGACAGGAATCAGCAGCGACTAATTTCCACTTCAAGTTTCTAAGTGGTCAACAGGAGATAGTAGTCTCATGGGACCTTTTTTCTGGGATAGTTTTGAACCCAGATCGTCAGATCTCAGCTTCCTGAGTAGGCAGGATGACAGACCTCAGCTACTACACGCCTAGGCTGTAACACTCTGTTGCAAGGGGGTCCTTGGCTCCACGTGGTATGGCGCTACCCATGATACCCACTGGTAACTGTCAGTGGCTAGGTCCTGAATTCAAGTTTCATGATCAAGAAACATAAACCAAAACAATTGTCTGCAGGAGACAACTCACTGTAGTTAGGAACATACATAATTTTGGCCCTGACATGAGGACATATCTGAGCCACAAATTTCTCATCTGCACAATCATCTTACTTGTGGAGCTCTTACAAGAACCAGATGAAAAAAATGAAAAAAATGTACCCCATGAAAGACTCAGCACACAACAACTCATGAAAGACTTATCACATAGCTGTAACCCACATAATATCATTAGAATTAGGGTGCTTTCATCAGTATCACCATTCTTTCAGAAACAAACCACAAACAGTCCAAATTTAGATTTTAGAGAAGTGAGGTTTTTTTGGGGGGGAGTCAGCCACGGGGATTGCAATGAAATGTTGGGGGTACTGTGCTAAGATCTTTTGATCAGGCTAGAACTCTACCACTTTAAGCCACAGCTCAGAGTTTCACAGACTTCCTGCCAGGGCTGGGTTTTAAACCCACCAGTGTCAGATCTCAGCCCCCGAGTATATTGGATGACAGGATGAGCAAGCCAGCAGCATCTAGTCCATGGAACTGGGTTGCAGCGGTTTACCTCTGGCTAATTCAGATTAGATGGCAAATGTCAGCACTAGACTCCCAGCTTGCTCTGTGATGAGGTATTTTCAGCCCTATCCTTATATGGTTGCAGTCAGAAAATTCTATCTTTTCGGGTTTTTTTTTTTTTGTTTTCTTTTGTTTTGGTGCCAGTCCTGGGTCTTGAGTAAGGGTCTAGACACAGTCTCTAAGCCTTTATGCTCAAAGCTAGTGCTCGAGTATTTGAACTACAGCACAACTTCTGGATTTTTCTATGCACATAGTAGTGAGGAATCAAACCAAGGGCGTCATACTTACTAGGCGAGCACTCTTACCACTGAGCCCCAGTAGTGACAAGTGTATAAACAGATAAATGTGTAGATTGGTAGATAGAAAGAAAGAAAGAAAGAAAGAAAGAAAGAAAGAAAGAAAGAAAGATAGATAGATAGATAGATAGATAGATAGATAGATAGATAGATAGATAGATGTAGATTTATTTAACGAGAGATGTCTGTAAATTATGAAATTGCATATATGATATTTCTACCAAATATTGCCAATTAAATTATTCCTTCCTTATTTTAAGTATCATGATTGAATACATAATAAAATATTAATTGAAAATTAGTCAATGTAGTATAATTGTTGTGTATAATTTTTAATATAATCGTACACTAACTACTAATGTAATTGTTACATTTACAACATTCTATTAGTACAGATGTCTGTTGGAAAGCGTTTCTTTTTAAAATTTTTATTTTAATATTTATTTTTTTATTTTTTTGGGGGGGTCCGGTGCTGGGGCCTGAACTCTGGGCCTGGTCGCTGTATCTCAGCTCTTCAGCTAAAGGCTAGTGCTTTACCACTTGAGCCACAACGCCACTTCTGGCTTTTTTCTTTTTGCTTATGTGGTGCTAAGGAATCAAACCCAGGGCCTCTAGCATGCAAGACAAGCGCTCTACCACTGAGCAACCTTCCCGCACTGGAAAGTGTTTCTTAGAATCTTCCGCCAGTCATTCATTAGTGGGAGTCCCGGGATTCAAATTTCAGGCCTAAGTTGCTGATTTCCGCTTGTCTTCCCTAATAGCCCGCCATACATCAGCAATGTAAGGTCATGTATATTGTCTGGGCATTGTTATTTATACCCAGGAAGGTACAATACAAAGGAAAAAGAATAGTAGAACCACTGGATTGAACTCAGTTTTATACTTTTACTTTTTATTTTTTGCCAGCTCTGAGATTTGAACTCAGGACCTAGGGAAGATCACCGTCCTTGAAGACAAGAAGTTCAGAAAAGTTCCAAGGGCCTAATTGAAGTCCCAGTACTGGAAAAAATAATACTCATATATGAGATCTATTTACATACATGGGTTTATTCCATATGACATTTATTACCCTTATTTATTTAGTATTATTACACAAAAAAATTTATTACATCATATCACATATACTGAGACCCAGGACTTTCACACAGAAGGAAAAAAATGTGTCAAAATTGGCTTCTTACTCCATGAATACATTATTGGCCATGCTGGGATTTCAACTCATGGCCTACAATGCCCAATCCATAAATGGGGTCACAGTTTTAGCCCACCAGCCTCCAGAAAACTGAGCTGCCAGTACATTCTGAGGACCTGTGATCAATCAAGAGTAGTGCCATATATGTATATATAAATACTGAGAGACGGAATGTGAGGATATTATTAAATTATATATTTTTACAAATGATTAGTCATTAAATTATGCTTCCATTTAATGAAGTATCATCATCTAATACTTATAAAATCATTAATAAAAAAATCAGTCAATATCCTTAATCATACCATGGTGCTAGAATGGAAGATATAAATTCAATAATTTTTGTGTGGCATTCTAAAATAGAGTCATGAATTAACTGAAAATTTAATTATTATTTTTAAATGTTCCATTAGCATTCACATGAATAGGAATGAGTTAGTCAGGATCTCCCTCCATTTGTGGGTGGCCGTCCTAGCATTGGAATTCCAGGCCTGGGACTGCAAACCATTGGAATGACACCGTGAAGATTTCAGATTGTCACGAAAAAAAAAAAAGAACAACAAGAAGAAAAGGAAGCCAGGTGTCAGTGGCTCTTGCCTTTAATCGTAGATCCTCAGGAGGCTGAGATGCAAATTTGAATTCAGGCTGGGTAGGAAAGATCTCGACATTCATAGTTCTTAAGAGATCACAGGAAATCAAAACAATATAATAACAAAAAAAACCTGAGTGGCCCATGGCTCAAGGTTCAGAGCACTATCCTTGATCAAAAGGGCTCAGGGACAGGGCCTGGATGATGGGCATTGAGCAGGTTGCCCATGCCCAGCCTCCGAAACTGGGAAGCTGGAACAAGCCCTCAGAGATTGCTAAATCTGAGCAGGCATCTTGAACAAGCATCCTTCATTGCAGTTTAAGAACTAAAGCCAGGAAAGTTTGCGTGGGCTGGTATGTGCAACTGGTGTGTACAACAGGTAAATTATGTCCTGGCACTTCTCAAGGGAAACCACAATTCTTAGGCTGTAGGAGTTGTCGAAGGTTGTGACTCCATATCCTCTATCCCTCTGTAGGATGTGAGCCTAGGCCTCTGGGGGCTGGTGCCATAACTCATTCATCATTCCTCATTGCCGAGTCTCAGGCTGGTCTCAATTCCTGGGAAAGATGGAAAATAGCCAGCAATTTCTGTGCCAAAAGGGGTAATCCAATAAATCCCACCATCATAACTCCCATTAGAAGTAAGCCTTGGGCTTCGAATGTGGTTTACTGGTAGAGTGCTTACTTAGCACACATGAAGCCCTGAGTTCGATTCCTCCCTACCACAGAAACAGAAAAATCCAAAAGTGACACTGTGGTTTAAGCAATAAAAGTGCTAACCTTGAGCAAAAGAAGCTCAGGAACATGCCCAGACCCTGTGTTCAAGCCACAAGACTGGCCAAAAAAAAAAAAAAAGTGAGCATGGTGAGACATTTTCCACTGAGACTTAGAAGAGGGCCAAGGTTATGGGTAACAGGTAGAGGGCAGTTGCTGTTGGCTCACCCCTTTAATCTTAGCTCCAAAGGAAGCTGAGATCTGAGGATGCCAAATGCAACAGGAAAATCTATATGAGACTCTTTTCTCCAATTAAACTCCCAAAAGCCAGAAGTAGAGCTGTGGTTGAAGTAATAGAGTGCTAGTCTTGAGCACAAAAGATCAGGGATAGCGTCCAGGCCCTGAATTCAAACCCCGGGACTGGCACACGCACACACACACACACACACACACACACGCACACACACACACACACACACACACACACACACACACACATACACACACACACACACACACACACCAAAATAGAGAATTTGACAGTCCATTTAATCAATAGTATTCTTTTAATGCATAATAAACTATGAATTAAATTCAATTCCTGTCTAGTGATTATTGGGTCTAATTTTATGCAGGATTGATTGATGGACTACTCTTCCAACCATGACATTAATCACATTCCTCTGGTGTTCCTATGGACAAGCAATAGTTTCTTAGGCACTTCAGTCCCTTGTAAGTGGCATGACTGGGATTCAAACTCAGGGCCTAGTGTCCACGTTGGCCTATGGCTTCACTGATAGAGCCAGCCTTCAGAAATGCTAGATGACCTACAGGTTGCAGCCATATGATTCACATCCAGTATGGTCAATGTGCAAGGAAGGAAAACATAAACTGCTGACCGTCTGCAGTTTGTGGCTTTTGGTTTTTTTTGGTGCTGTGTTCATTTTCTTTTCCTGTGAGCCCCTGAGGCCTAGGACCACAGGATGGGCTGTGGGTCCAGATGCTGCACCATCCCAGGCTAGGGTGATGGAAACTGAGGAGAAGTTGCCACAAACTGAGTTCAAACCCCATGCTTGGCAAAAATTAATAAATAAATAAAGTAACAACACTATTGAAGCTCCTTGTCATGGATTTTGTGCCATTTTGTTGTCTACCAGGCCAGGGATGTCACCTTGGGATCTGGGTAATTCTGATGCACTTGGGGCAGGGGATGGGAGGAAAGGGAAGCTCCCCTCCCTTGAAGACAAGGAATTCAGGCCTGTTCCCTAAGCCTGAATTCAATCCCGAGCCTTGGAGAACATAACATTTATACACATTTTTATTATATCATTTATAATTACATCCATACATTCAGTCTATATCTTGTTTGTTGGAATGATTCATTATATTTTATTATATATTTATTTGTTTACCATTTATTTTATGGACTGTGAGTGCACCTATAACATTTATTACATTCATTCAAATCTATTCCATAGCATGTAGCTTTGCAGACATATTATAAACATCATACCTGACACCCAGCACTTGCAGAGAAAAGGAAAACAGATATCACACTTGCAATCTTACTACAGGAAGACATTTAGCAATGCTGGGACCTGAAATGAGGGCCTAGAGGCCAAATTCACGAATGGGTGAGTGTCAGCACGGCAGCCTCTAGCACATTCAGGTGCCAGGTGGATCCCAGGACCTAAGATGGAGATACAGGTTTGGCCAAAATAGTAGTATCTTTCTATGCAAATGGTGGTATACAAATAAATATATATTTAGATACTGCAAGTGAGTCTATCTAGTATTCAATGACATATACTATCTTCCTATTGATTCTCAGGTATTTAGTTAGGACTCCATTTAATCAATAGTATTCTTTTAGGGGATGGGAAGGTGGCTCATTGGGAGAGTGCTTATCTTGCATGCAAGAGTCCCAGATTCGATTCCTCAGCAACACATGGTCAAAAAAAGCAGGGAATGGCAGTGTCTCACATGGTACCGCCTTAACCCTGAGCTGAAAAGCTGAGGGACAATGCCCAGGCCCAGAGTTCAGTCCCCTCTACTGACAAAACACACACACACACACACACACACACACACACACACACACACACACACACACACACACACACACACTTTTTAATGCATAATAAACTATAAATTAAAATCAATCCACATCTTGTGAATACTGGATTTAATTTTTGCTAGAATAATTGACAAACTACTCATCCAACCATGACATTGACCACATTTCTCTGCTGTTCCTATGTACAGGCAGTAGTTTCTTAGGCTCCCCAGCCCTTTGTAAATGTCATGACTGGGATTCAAACTCAGGGCCTAGGTGTGCAGAAGCCTATGGCTTCACTGACAGCCAGCTGACAGCAATGCCAGGTGACATACAGGTTGCAGTTTTGTCATTTGTACCCGGATGGTCACCATGCAAAGAAGGAAAACCGAGAAACCTCTAACTGTTCACAATTCATGGCTATTTTTTCATGCCATTTTCACTTTTTTTTCCTGTCATCCCCGGAGGCCTAGGATCCCAGGATGGGCTGTTTGTCCAGAGGCTGCACCAACCCAGGCTAGGGTGATGGAAGCTGAGGCAGAGTTGACATGACCTAACTTCAAGGCTAAATAAATAAATAAATAAAATAATAAAATATTAAAATATATAGAAAATAAAATAAAAATAAATTTTAAAAATATTAAAAATACTAATGGGGCTCCCTGACTTGGAATGCGTGCTCATTTTTTTTCTGCCAGGCCTGGGATTTGAATTTGGAGTCTGGGAAACTCTAATGCACTGTGGGGAATGGGGAAACTCACTCTTTGAATACAAGCAATCCAAGTCTGTTCCCTAGGCCTGAATTCTATTCCCAGCCCTGTAAATTAATTTTCATCCACATTTGAAATGATTAATATCTACATACTTATGTTTACTGCATATTGCTTTTTGTATTATTTATTAATTATATTTACTGACTATTATTTCACTTATAACACATATTAAATTTACTACATCTTATGAAAATTATACAAATTTGCATATGTATTATATCTTACTTCATACCTAGGACATGCAGAGAAATACTATAGTAGATGATCCCATGCTTAGAAAAACAAAAAGAATACACCAACCAAAGTCTAATTTATCCCTAGGCACCACAGTGGCTCACATCTGTAACTACTCAGGAAGCTGAGAACTGGAAGATGAAATTTCAAAGCCAATGAATGCAGAAAAGCCTGAGAGATATCATCTCCAATTAACTGGCAAATGCCAAGCTACAGGCATAGCTGAAGTGGTAGAAAATCAGATATGAACAACGAAGCCAAGAAAGAGCAAGCTGACTTCAAATGTGAGGAGAGGAGTTAGGGGGATAAAAGGGAGAGAAATCCTCCAAAAACAGAGAACAAAATGACAATACATAAATCCCACCTAAATTAAGGTACCAACTAAACTGAAAAAAAATGAAGTTTGTGCAGTTGTATAACTTTTCATGAGCACATAAGCTCTTAGGTGCACTTCTAAGCTATGTTTTTTAAAATATATATGTATATATATTAATAATACATATATATATATATATATCTTTAAATAAAATAAGAAACCAGCCAATGAATAAATATTTCTGAATTAGTGCCTTAAACATGGCATTATAAATTATTTATACTAAAAGTGTATTCCAATTTTCTTTTCTCAGAATCAATCTTTAAGAAATTTGTTCATGTGCCTGGCACCGGTGACTCATGCCTATAATCCTAGCTACTCAGGAAGCTGTGAGCTAAGGTTGGTGGCTCAAAGTCAGCCCAGGCAGGAAAGTCCGAGTGACTCTTATCTCCAATAAACCACTAGAAAACCGAGGTGGTGCTGTGAATGAAGTAGTAGATCACTCGCCTTGAGCTGAAGAGCACAGGGATAACCCCTGAGTTCTAGCCCCAGGACCAAAAAATGAGTAAAAAAAGAAGTTTGTTCATGCAGATCATAAAATTCTAACATTCTGAGCTTTAGGAAACTTTTCTGCAAGGGTCTTATGCTCTTTAGGCAAGTACTCCACTACTGAGATACATCACAGTCCCATTGTTTTCGTTTTTCATTTTACAATCCAGTTTATTCCCAAAATGCTTAGAAGTACCTACAGTCCTCACAGAAGTGAGGTTTTATTCAGAAACCAAACCTTTTGTGCTATGAGGACTCCCCTAGTGTATGTCATGGTAGGCACTGAGGAAAACTCATACGACACAAATGCAGAGTTTATAATTGTAGAAATAACTCTAAATAGAAATAAATTCAACTGTCCCGACATTCTAGAGAGAAATGATATACTTATTTTCATTCTCACTCTTCAGGGCAGATGGTCAAAATAGAAACACCAATGTGCTATGCTGAAATGTAAAAGTTTAAACCCCTTTTTTGAAAAACTCTCATGGTATAAAATCAATATCTATCAAATAAATGTGAACTGAACTTAAAAAAATATTTAAAATGCTAATGAAGCTCCCTGGCTTGGAATGTGTGCCATTTTCTTGTCTGCAAGTCCTGGAATTTGAACCCGGGGTCTGGGTAACTCTGTTGCACTGTGGGGAAAGGGGAAGCTCGCCGTGCTTGAAGACCAGTAAGTCAGGCCTGTTCCCTAGGCCTGAATTCAAGCCCCTGACCTGGAAAACATACTCCTTATATACATTGTAAAGATAGGATTAAAGTTCCATACAGATGTTCAGTCTATATTATGTGTGGTGTGGTTATTCATTGTACTTTTTTATATTTTTCATTAATTTACCATTTATTTTTTTTTTAATTTTCTTTTATTTTATTTGTGAACATACTGTACAGAGGGGTTACAATTACATGGGCAGGATAATGCGTACATTTCTTACCAAGCATTGCAGCCTCCTCCTTTGTTTACCCTTCACATCCCTTTCCAGCCTCCCCCCTCCCAGCCACCACCCTCACCCCCGCACCGACGTTGTAAAGCTCATTTTGGACATGACAACTTGTACTTCTCATTGTTCCAACAGGTCCACCTGTATCCTTAAACGACGTGTTTTTCCCCATGTCCTCCACAGGTTATACTGACATCAAATATAGTGAAAGCAGGGGTTATAATGTGAGGGAGAGACATACAAAACAATAAAGAAATAATCTTTTAAATGCTTTAGAAAAACATGCATGAAAGAAAAAAACATTAAAATACATACTTAAGGGTTCATTTTACTAACATCACATTATCTGACCTTTTCCGCTTGACTCATACATATACTAGATATTGCAAATAAGAGAAACCATGGGAGCTATGTTTCTTTGGGCCTGGCTTCCTTCACTTAATATAATTTTTTCCAAGTTTTTCCATTTCCTAACAAATGGGGCAATGTCATTCTTTCTGATGGAGGCATAGAATTCCATTGTGTATATATACCACATTTTCTTGATCCATTCATGTACTGAGGGGCATCTGGGTTGGATCCATATCTTAGGTTTGGTAAATAATGCTGCAATAAACATAGTTTTGCTGGTAGCTTTAGTAGGGTCTTGTTGGTAAACATTTGGGTAGATGCTCAAAAGTGGGATTGCTGGGTCATAGGAGAATTCTATGTGAAGTCTTTTGAGGAACCTCCATACTGCTTTCCAAAGTGGTTGAACAAGTTTACATTCCCACCAACAATGAAGTAAGGTTCCCTTCTGTGCACATCCGCTCCAGCATCTGTTGTTGTTAGAGTTCTTGATTATTGCCATTCTAACTAGAGTGAGGTAATATCTCAATGTTGTTTTGGTTTGCATTTCTTTTATGGCTAGGGATTTTGAGCATTTCTTCATGTGTCTATTGGCCATCTTTCTTTCTTCTTCAGAGAAATTTCTCTTTAAGTCTTTAGCCCACTTATTTATTGGGCAGTTGTTTCTTTGAGGATTTGTTGTTGGGGGTTTTAATTTTTTGAGTTCCAAGTATATTTTAGATATGAGACCCTTGTCCATTGTATGGCTAGTAAAGATCTTCTCGCAATCCGTGGGCTTTCTATTGATCTTGCTAGCTATGTCCTTTGCCATGCAGAAGCTCTGCATCTTTATGCAATCCCATTTGTCCAACCTTTCTTTGATTTGTTGTTTTTCCGGGTCTCTATTCAGAAAATTTCAGCCTGTGCCAAGGAGACCTAGGGTTTCTCCTATTCCATCCTGTAATGTTTTCAGAGTGTCTGCTTTGACTCCTAGGTCTTTGATCCATTTGGAGTTGATTCTGGTGCAGGGTGATATATAAGGATCTAGCTTTAGTTTTCTACAAGTAGTTAACCAATTTTGCCATCACCATTTACTGAAGAGGCTGTCTTTCTTCCATTCTATTGTCTTAGCTCCCTTATCGAAGATTAGATGGCTATAGTTCTGTATGTTCATTTCTGGGTTTTCAATTCTATTCCATTGGTCCTGAGGTCAGTTCTTATGCCAATACCAAGCTGTTTTGATTACTATGGCTTTATAGTAGAGTTTGAAATTTGTAATTTACCATTTATTTTATTGACTGTGATGAATCCTAACCATGTATTACATTGTTTACATACGAGCACATACCATCTAGATTTGTAGATGTGTTCTCCATTATTCCTGACACCCAGGACTCTCCCAGAAAAGGAAAACAGGTGTCACACTTGGCTTCATACTCCAAGATTAAATTTTTAGCAGTGCTAGGATCTGAACTCAGGGCCTAGCAATTCATGAATGGGTGAGTGTGTGCACAACAGCCTCTAGCCAATGAAGCTGTGAGGTGGTTCCTAGGTACTGAGATCGTGACCCAGGATTGGCCAAAACAGCGATACAAGGATAGGCAGAGAGTATTATACAAATAAATATATGTTGGTAAAAAGCACCTAGACGCCTATCTATGATTGAATGACATACACTATATTCCTACCAACTCTTAGGTATTTATTATACCATAATTAAAGGAATACTATTCTTTTCATCCTTAATAAAGCATGAAATTAAGATCAATCATTGTCCTAGGATTATTGCATCCAATTTTAGGCTCGACCAATGCACAAACTTCTCTTTCAATTGGTATTTCTATGCATAGGAATGAGTGTCTTGTGATCTCCTGCCACTGGTAGTTGTCAGGACCTGGATTTGAATACAGGACCTATGTTGACAGGTTGGCCTATGGCTTCCCTGCTAGCCCGCCAGCCTTCAGCAATGGCAGGTCAGGTCCACTTTGCAACTGTGGCATTCAAACCCAGGATGGGCACCATGCAAAGAAAAAAAATTAAACCCCGTCCCTCTGCAGCTTGCCACTTTTTATGCTAGATCACTTTTTTTTCTTTCTGCAAGCCCTCTGGTGACCCGTCCAGCAGGTTCAGTTATTCGTTAGGCTTGAGGAGGCACCTCCTAAGAACCAATGGGGGTGAGAGAGAAACAGGACCAAGCGCCTAAAGAAAGACAAAGTCAGTCTGAGTCGCGTCAAGGTCTGCTTTATTGAGCTCGGGGTAGGGTTTTTATACCCACAGGGGCGGTGGGAAGGGGAAGAATGAAAAAAAATTTGCAGAAGCAAGGGTGAGAAGTCCCGGGGTCAGGGATGGGTCATGCTTTCCGCTGTGCTAATCTTAAAGGTATCTCCTGTGATTTCTCGAAGAGACATTTATGGTTAGCCAGGAGCCGTTTGCCTAGGCTGGAGATAAGAGAAATGTTTATGGTTAGCCAAATGTAGTTTACTTAGGGCTGGAAGAATATTATCTTTCCATACACTTTCTTGGCTCCCAACAAATCCCTCTTTCTTATTTAGAAAATTGACCATCAATTGTTGACTGCTCTTTTTAAGGGGGTGACAGAGGCTCTGTTCCTCTAAGGGCCCAGGGTTTTTCTCCACTCCCGAGCGAGCGTCCTCACTCGGGGAGGGTAGTTTTACAGGCCTTGGCATGTTTTTTGAGGAGACGGCTAGTGGGTATGCATGCCAACCGTCATGCACCAGAGCTTGCCACTTGGGTTTTGGGATCTCGCGGATCCATCCCCCTGCAGTCTTACCTGCACCCTTGATTAGAGCATTTCTTCTTCCTCCCATAGGTGCATCCTCCCCCAAGCGGAGGGTCCTATAGGAGGAGGGGCGAACCTATCCCTTATGGCAATAGGTCTTGCCCGTTGAATGGTCAGAAGTTACGAATAAGAAGAAAGATTTTCTAAATAAGAAAAAGAAAAGGGGGGCTGTTTCCCACTGGAACAAGCTCATGGCAAAGCACTAATTAAAAGCCTGAGGTAAATCCTCGATCTCAATGCCTTAGTCCACCACATCCAGGTGATGGTGATGAACCTGTATGGGCTTAGAAGACCAGAGATTAATCTGTTATTTAATAAATTCAAACAGGATGGTCCAAGTCTGGAGTTCTGGTTGCATCTGTAAGAGAAAAGGCATCATCCTCGGGGGGAAGGTTTCCCCTGGGTTGTGGTAAGCCATTCACCTGTTTTATCAACAAATTTTCCAAAGGTAGGTTATGAGAAAACATCCTGTCTTAGGCTACTGGCTACATGCCTTGTTGAGCCAGCCTGTACAGCCTCTGTATGTAGTGCTATCCAGGGTAAGCTCCATAATACTCGTTTTCTAACTTTTTGGGAATCATTAGGGAAGAAGTGTATGGAATTGCACTCCTTCTTTAGGGGTGACCGCGGTGTGCCCCGTGGGGTACTCCTGAGCCTCTAAGCGATGATAATGCACCGAGACCGAATTTTTTGAAAGGGCAGAATCTATTTGATTTTTTATAAAGCGCATTAGGCTCTGAAAAGCCCAAGGGCCAAAGGAAATAAGCAAAAGTAATCCAACAAGGGGACCCAGGAGGGGAAGAACATAGGGTAAAAGTCCCCCCCAAGCAGCCCAATTAGGGCGCTCAAAAAACTCATGTCACCGTCTTTCAATCTCCTCCTGATGTTTTTTAACTCGATCTCTTACAATGCCAGACTTATTGGCATAAAAACAACAGTTTTCCTGTAAAGTTAAGCAAATTCCACCTTTGTCAGCAAAGATCTAAACGTCTGCGATTTTGTAAAACCACCTCAGCTAATGAATCTAACTGATCCTGAAGATCTTTAACAGATTGATAAACTTTAGTAATATCATCAGCTAATTGTTGTGAAAGCTTGGAGTATGAGGAGACAGCAGTGGCTAATCCTGCAGTCCCAGTGCCTAAAGCACCAGCCACTCCAAGTCCTATCAGTAGGGGAATAAATTGTACCACCCTTTTATGTCAGGGAACAAAATAATCAAAGGCAGGAATGGGTACTGGCTCACCTACGGAAATCAAGTCAATGTCTGGGAGCAAAATAGCTGGAATACAGAGCCCTGTCCAATTTTGGGGAAGTACAGTGTAGGCCATATTATTGTCACAAACAAAAACCTGCATCTGTTGTGAGCATAGGGAGGCAGAAACATTAATAACATTGTTGCACAGGGAGAAGGAGGATATCCCAACATCAATGTCATACTACCCGGGGAAGTTTATAACACTCTTTGCAATAAAACAATTAGCGTGGATGATCAAACTGAGGTAGTCACTCTGGGAGATAAGGGTTAGGGAATCTACAGTGTTACAGGCTTGTAATTGATTAACACTTGGCCTAGTCTGCTGGGCTCATCAAATGGCCCTTGTCTTGAGCCCCCTAAATCGGGAATTTTTACACAGGAATGCGGAGGAACATGCTCTTTGTTCCTTATCTTGGGTCCCATTTGGCCACTTGGGGAATTTACTTGTTAGCCCTTTATTTGCGACTACAGAGCTTGTCCCAGGGCCGACATCTAGACTCCGAAACTTTTTATATATCTCCAGGGAGGGGAAGGGTCAGTGCTAGCGCAAGCAAGTTTACAGAAGCAAAACCAGCAGTTAGCAATTGTAAAATGTAACTCTAATTTTTAATCTTTTATTCCATTTTTCTTTGGGCTAATTTTAATCTTAAAATTTAGGGGGTTATTATCTCAGTCGAAGGGGTGTCTCTATATTATCTTGTGGGGTGTCAGTTGTTCTCAATGCTTGGTATTTGGATCTCAGAACTAATAGACGGACTGCGCTGATCTTTTTTTTTTTACAAAAGACACCAGTCTGTTGAGTATACAAGGTCCAATTGTAACAAAAATAACAGTACCAGAGGCCCCTTACATTTTTTCCCACCAGTCCTGACTCGTGTATCGTAGTTAACTTAATTTTATACCAGTTTTACTTGTATGCTCCAACTTTAAGACATACTCATACCATCTGCTACGTACTTAAACTTTTTGAGGTTTGTCTTAAAGACAATCCTTACTTTTTAAATTTTCCCAATTCCCTTTCCAAGACTTTCTTTACTACTTTTTTTTTTTTTTTTTTTTTTTTTTACAATTCCTTGAGCATCTTTGTGGCTGGAGTTTAAAAACTGCCCAATTTTCCTTTGGCTTGTGGAACCTTTATCTTAGAACAGCCTTAAAGCACCACTGTGATGCAGAAGCTTGCTAGATTTTAAGGCTAAGAGTATTACCTTCATTGATAATACACTCAGGTTATTACCATACCAGAGCCAAACTAGGCTGTGACCATAGAGTGGATTTTCAGTCACTATGCACTGAAGTGCCTAAGGCAAGCAAGCCAGTGATATTCTTGTCCCCAGTACCCACTGTGGGAATACAGGGTTTCTGGATATCACCCAAAAGAATGTCCCACAAGATCTTAGATTTAGCAGCAGTCAACCAGGAAGCAGACTCAGGTGATGGAATTAGGCAGGAGTTCTTCCAGGTGGCTGTCAGGCCGTCGTTGAACTTTACCCATTAGGGTATGCAGCAGCAGCAGCAGCAGCAACAGCAGGGTCTCTCAGTGGCTCCAAGAGACTGTCACACCTGATGCTGGGCTGTAAATTCCTACACAGACTGGTTAAAGATACATTGCATAGGCTTGGCAGGCTTTGATCCTGATGGTTTTTAAGATCTTTAAACAATAGCCCCGGACAATTTACCAAAATCAATCTTTTTACTAACCAGATATTTTTGTAAATAGACACAGAAGGCTCAAAAGGCTTAGTCAATAACTTTAGCCTATTTTACAAAGAGGCTATCATGGTTAGATGTCATTAAGAACAATATTTATCTTTTGACAACTGCACAGACCTTTTTTCTTGCTACAGCAGTGTAGCTTGTTTAGCACTCTGGTTTGCAAAAGCATCTTCCTAGATGGCTTAGGAATGTGATCTCTAATGATCCCAAATAATGCCTAAGTTACCTTTGCAGGCCTTTAGACAGATATCAATGATATCAATAGAAACACACTCTCAGGCTTACAAACTTTTTCCTGAGCAGATGAACTTCATGTAACTAGTGTCAGCTCAATTAGGGCTGCCAATTAGAGCTTGTTGGCACATAAAGGGGTTGAGATTTAAACTATCCCCCACATTTTATAACATTAGCTTTTTACTATCACAGAGGACTGGCAAGTTCCTGTCCCTTACAAGGTAGATAGTCATGGACATTAGGCATGCTTACAAACTCTTCCCATGACCTCTCGGCTCTGACCAGTTTTGAAGAGCCACAAAATGACTCTAGGATCTGACATTTCTGCCATCCAAGCAGTGGCTTTACTGCCTCTGGATGCTCCTCCATTGCTTTTGTCCAAGGAGTGTCTTCTCCACATTGGGATAAATGCCTCATTGGCATTTCCCTTTAGCTGGTCGCTGGACTTGAACTCGGGGCCTGAGCACTGTCCCTCAGCTCTACAGCTTAAGGCTAGCACTCTTCCAGTTTGAGTCTCGAGCTTGGCCTTGAGTACTGTCCCCTGATTCTTTAGTCCAGGGTTAGTACTCTGCTGACTGAATAGAGGTGACAGTCTCACAGGAACCTTTTTGTGCCCGGGCTGACTTTGAACCAGTTTGCAGATCAATGAGTCTTACAAAAGGCCATTTTACTCCAATTAAAAGCAACAAGGTGGTGAACATAGAAGTAGCTTTTACGCATGCTCTTACCTGAAACTTATTAAGAGTCAAAGGTACATCTGACAACTTGTAAGAATCCTCTGTACTTTGCTCTAGGCTTGCTGGAAACTTAAAAAGCCTATAAGAGCAAACTAGAATAGCAATTATTTTGGTAATCCTAATTTTTCCTTTGTGCACATTGAGGCCAATGTCAAGAACAATTTTACATTTAAACTTCATAACCAAAAATCCATTCCTATTTTTTAAGCCTCTTATTAATCACCTTTAATATTTTATACTTTAGTTTTCATTTGCATTTTGAAAAGATCCCTTGAAATCTTGAGGCCAAGTGTCATTCATTGCCTCTTGGCTGCTTGTTTTAAAACAGACACACATTAAGATTTTTAAACTCAAATGACAATTTTTCCTTAATGTGAAAATAACAATCATCATAACTGAACCAAAAAGCTAGACTTAGTATCTTTATGACTTTTAAAAACATCCTAATTGTAAAACATTAAAAGCAAGTCACATTATACAAATAACTTTTCAACCCTCTTTTTAAGGCCTTTTTAATTTTAATGTTAACACATCCAAGAGAAGGTTTTAGCAATACTAATCAGATAATCACATCACTCATTTTAACCACCATGTTTTCAGTGTCTATCTGCAGAGAAAAGAGAGAACAAACATGGGCCACTCAGCCCCTTCTATGGAATGGGCACACACCCAATCCGACTCTTTAGGGTTAGATGAATTGCGTTTGTGCCAGCTTGCCCTCTTTTACCATGCGTGGACTCCTCCCAGGGCCTGTCCCATCATGCATGACCAGCTGAACTGCACTTCTGCTTGTTCACCCCTCACCCCTAAAGACAGGTCTTCTGTTGGTTTCTAAGTTTTCCCTTTTTTTATCTCTTGGTTCTCGAATGAAATACACAGTTTTATATAGACAGAACAAGTAACATCTTTGACGGTGTTAAACTAACCTTTACATTTAAATTTTTAATATTTATCCCCAAATTTTAGCCCAGGGAACTAGATCCCAAACAGCCAATGCATTTTTGTTAAGCCAGATAACTTGGTTACAGTATAAACAGTCTTATGCATTTTAAAATATTAGTTTTTAAATACCAGATTTTCTAATTTGCAAGGTAAAGAATCTTTACAAAGCCATTTAAAACAATTTGAAGATTTAAAAAAAAATTTTGGTAATGTCCAAACCTCATAACCTTTTGAACTTTAAATTTAAACTCACCCAATTGTTAGAGCATGCTGATAATTTTTATCTTTGAACACTTTCACAGACACACACAAAACACTCACACAGATCTTAAAGCACACAAAAATCAAAATCAGTTGTACGTACACCTTTTAAAGTTTTTAAACAAAAATTTAAGACAGTATTTCTTTTAAACCAGGTACCTTTGTTGAGCTTCATTTTCCCAGAGCTTGCTTATCTAGCATGGCAATTCACTAATTATTCTTTTGAATCTCTGTGCTGTTCTCATTCAGCAAGCTGAATCCAGAGTCTGCTGAGTGAGCCTGTCACACTCACCCAAATCTTCCCTACCTCAGAAAACATAAAACGAACACACACACTAAACAGGACGAACAAGTGGCCACAAAGACAAAATCAGGTCTAAGTGAATGGGGCGACATCTCACCACCATTCACTTACCAGGTGACTCATCACCCCTACTCACCTCCGGAGGATTTTTTCTCTTAGATTCCTGCAGTCGTTGACCCAGGTGCCTTCCAAGGTGGAGAATTCCCAGTCATCTTGGGGCAAGGGAAAAGAAAAATCACTAGCGGCCATCCCCTCAGACTGACAGATTCTCCCTCACGCTCAGACCCCCTGAGACAAGGCCCAAGGCTGAGATTTAACTAGGGCCACTCGCAGGTAGTCAGTGGCAATTTCATAATTGACAAACAAGCAGGTTCCTAAAACCTGACAACCTGGGCTCGAGCTGTAACTTTTTTCCAGTAATCTAAAGTCAGACTTAAGGGGGTTGTTAGTTGCCACCCCTTCCCTTTAAGGACAACAAGACAGACAACAGAGACAATTAACACTAAACAGAAATAGAGGAAACCGGACAGACGCTGCGCGGCAGTTGAAGGACTGCAAACAGAAACAGCAACTTCAGATGGGAGTGGCCATCTGAACATGTTTTTTGTTTATGATAGCCTGAGCCTCTGCCTTATCTATAAATTCAGCCTTCCAGGTTAAATATTGACCTCTGGTCAGGACCAATTGTACAATCTTATTCCATTCATGAGGCAGCAGTTATCCTCCATTAAAATCAATAAGCAGGCACCATCTCTTCCCTTTTCTACCTCTTTTAAAATGTCCCTGATAATCCCATAAAAACTAAAAAAGGCCTCGGGAATTTCTTCTCCTTTAGCCGCTAAATCATTAATATTTTTCCCTACTTTACTTCAGGTAAGGGGATGAATGTCCGGGCCACTCAAAATTAGCCAAGGACATTTTTCCCCGACAAAACAAAAATATTTTTACAAGATCCTTTCTTTTTACTCTTATTCCTCTCTCCCTTAGAGCTTCCTTCAATTCCTTTATAAATAAAGCCTCTTTAGACAAAGCTTTTCCCATGGTTTATTGAATGGCAAACTTACCTCAAGACTTCCCACAGTGCACGAGTGATGGGATGTGGGCGTCTCTACCCTTAAATGATTGGGGATCCCCGTCTCCAGGGCTGTCCGGTAGGTCACCGTGCCTCGAGGCCCCACGTTGGGTGCCACTTGACCCTTCCAGCAGGTTCAGTTATTCGTTAGGTTGGAGGAGGCACCTTCTAAGAACCAATGGGGGTGAGAGAGAAACGGGACCAAGCCCATAAAGAAAGACAAAGTCAGTCTGAGTCGCATCAAGGTCTGCTTTATTGAGCTCGGGGTAGGGTTTTTATACCCACAGGGGCGGTGGGAAGGGGAAGAATGAAAAAATTTTGCAGAAGCAAGGGTGAGAAGTCCCGGGGTCAGGGATGGGTCATGCTTTCCGGTGTGCTAATCTTAAAGGTATCTCCTGTGATTTCTCGAAGAGACATTTATAGTTAGTCAGGCGCCATTTGCCTAGGGCTGGAGATAAGAGAAATGTTTATGGTTAGTCAAATATTGTCTGCTTAGCGCTGGAGGAATATTTATGGTTAGCCAAATGTAGTTTGCTTAGGGCTAGAGGAATCTTATCTTTCCATACACTTTCTTGGCTCCCAACACTCTGGGCCAAGGATTCCAGGATTGGGTATTGGTCCCGAGGCAGCACACAGCCTAGGGTGATCGAATCTGAGGCAGAGTTGCCACGGCATGAGTTTAAGCCCCATGATTGGCCAAAAAATAAAAAATAAAAAGAAGAAAAGAAAAAAGACAAAAATTAATTGATTATTTAACTATATTTAAAAATAATAGAGTTCTCTGGTTTTGAATTTCTGCCAGTTTTCTTTCTAGACTGGGATTTGAACTCAGGAATTTGTAGCAATGTGAGGGAAAGTGCAGATTTGCTACTACTTGAGTTCAAGCCTGGTGCCAAGACAAAACTAAAAATTTAAGTCACTGAGCTTGGCAGGGGGAGTAGTTGTGGAGAATGGGAGGTAAGGGATGATAGGGGGAAAACAAAGGAGGAGGTAAGAATGTTCAATACGAAATATACTCATGACCTTGCTCATGTAACTGTGACCACTCTGTACAACATTTTTACAATAAAAAACATACAAAAACAGAAACAATGTAGTATTCCGAGAAGCACTTTTGGCTTAAGGGAAGGATGTCTGAATAGATGTACAAAATTCTATACTGCTTTTTATTTAATGTTCAGTATGGAACTGAATAAACTGAATAAACTGCTTCCATTAAAAAATTAAGTTACTCTCTTGGAACTGGGGCCAGTATTTATACCATTGGTGGGATTTGATCTCACCATCCAGGTAACTCTTTTATACCATGGGTGAAGGAAAAATTTACTGTCATTGAGGAAAAGAAATTCAGGCTAGAGTTCCCATGGCCTGAATGAAGGCCTTGCAATGGAAAAGATATTTCTATACATGTGCAATATATGATATATACTTACATATATATGTTTATTACATGTTATGATTCTCATTATTGATTTTGTATTTATTTTTTTATTTGATTCAATCTTTTAATGTTTACTTTATTTATATGCTCATTCCCATTTACATTTTGCACATCTATTATAAAATTATACACAATAATTTAGGACATTGACTCATTTATCATTAAAAATTTTGCATTGAAACATGATACATAATTAAATAGAGGCATTTGTCACAGTTTTCTCAGGTTTAGAGTCTCTCCCAAGAATGAACTTTGTCTTATTTATCTTTGGACACCTTCCTATAGGGATGTCTTTAGATGATTTATACAGGGAAGTCTTTTTTAAAAAATTTATTTATATTTTATTGTGAAAATACTGTACAGAAGGGTTACAATTACATGGGCGAGATAATGATTATATTTCTTATCAAGCATTGTAGCCTCCACCTTTGTTTCCCCTTCCCATCCATTCCCAGCCTCTCCCCTCCCCCCACCTAATCCCACGCCCACCAAAGTTATAAAGTTCGTTTTCGACATGACAACTTGTTTTTCCCATTGCTGCAACGGGTCCACATGTATCCTTATTTAAACAACTTGTTTTTCCCCTTCCCCTCCACAAATTATACCGACATCAAATACAGAGAAAGCAGGGGTTATACTATGGGGGAGGGACATACAAAGCAACAAAGAAATAATCTTATAAATGTGTTAGAAACAAATACATGAAAGAAAAAAATTAAATACATATCTTAGGGTTCATTTTCCTAACATCACTTTATCTGACCTTTTCTGCTTGACTCGAAAATACAATAGATATTGCAAATACGGGAAACCATGGGACCTATGTTTCTTTGGGCCTGGCTTCCTTCACTTAATATAATTTTTTCCAAGTATTTCCATTTCCTAACAAATGGGGCAATGTCATTCCTTCTGATGGAGGCATAGAATTCCATAGTGTATATATACCACATTTTCTTGATCCATTCATGTACTGAGGGGCATCTGGATTGGTTCCATATCATAGCTATAGTAAATAGTGCTGCAATAAACATAGTTGTGCTGGTAGCTTTAGTGTGGTCTTGTTTGTAAGTTTGTAAGTTTACACTCCCACCAACAATGAAGTAAGTTTCCCTTCTGTCCACATCCCCTCCAGCATCTGTTGTTGTTAAGAGTTCTTGATTTTGCCATTTTAACTGTGGTGAGGTGGTATCTTAATGCTGTTTTGATTTGCATTTCTTTATTGCTAGGGACGTTGAGCATTTCTTCATGTGTCTATTGGCCATCGTTCTTCCTTCTAAAAGTTTCTCTTTAAGTCATTAGCACACTTATTTATTGGGCAGTTGTTTCTTTGAGGATTTGTTGTTGGGGGATTTAATTTTTTGAGTTCGAAATATATGAGACCCTTGTCCGTTGTATGGCTAGTGAAGATCTTCTTCCAATTCGTGGGCTTTCTATTGATCTTGCTAGCTATGTCCTTTGCCATGCAGAAGTTCTGCATCTTTATGCAATCCCATTTGTCCAACCTTTCTTTGATTTGTTGTTTCTGGGTCTCTATTCAGAAAATTTTGGCCTGCGCCAAGGAGACCTACGGTTTCTCCTATTCCATGCTGTAATGTTTTCAGAGTGTCTGCTTTGACTCCAAGGTCTTTGATCAATTTGGAGTTGATTCTGGTGCAGGGTGATATATAAGGATCTAGCTTTAGTTTTCTACAATTAGTTAACCAATTTTGCCAGCACCATTTACTGAAAAGGCTGTCTTTCTTACATTCTATTTTTTTAGCTCCCTTATTGAAGATTAGATGGCGATAGGTCTGTAGGTTCATTTCTGGGTTTTCAGTTCTATTCCACTGGTCCTGAAGTATGTTCTTGTGCCAGTTTTGATTACTGTTTTAATATGGCTTTATAGTAGAGTTTGAAATTTGGTATTGATATTCCTCCTGCAGTGTTTTTTTCTGTTGAGGATCGTTTTTGCTATACGTGGTCTTTCATTGTTCCATATGAATTTTTGGATTGCCTCTTCCTTTTCCTTGAAGAATGACATTGGAATTTTGATAGGTATTGTATTGAATTTGTGGTTACCCTTGGGAAATATTGCCATTTTCACGATGTTAATCTTTCTAATACAGGAGCATGGGCGTTTTTGCAATTTTCTAAGTTCTGTGTTGATTTCCTTTTTCAAGTTTTTGAAGTTTTCATCATAGAGGTCCTTCACTTCTTTGGTTAAGTTAATTCCTAGGTATTTTATTTTTTGTGGGGCTATTACAAATGGAGTTGCTTTCCTAAAATCAGCCACACTTTTCTCATTGTTGGCATACAGAAAAGCCATTGATTTTGGGGGGTTAAAAATATACCCTGCCACTTTGCCAAAGTTTTGAATCAGCTTGAGTAATTTGGGAGTGGAGTCTATGGGATTCTTTAAATACAACATCATGTCATCTGTAAAGATGGAGAGTTTTATTTCTTCTTTCCCTATTTGGATCCTCTTTATGTTGCATCTTGTCTTATTGCTGTCGCTAGGCATTCTAATACTAGATTGAAGAAAAGTGCAGATTGGACATCCTTGTCTTGTTCATGAGTTAAGAGGAAATGGCTGTAGTTTTTCACCATTAATTATAAAGCTGGCTGTAGGTTTGTCATATATGGCCTTTATTGTATTGAGGAATGTTCCATGGATTCCTATTTTTTCCAAAACCTTCATCATAAAAAGGTGTTGGATCTTGTCGAATGTTTTTTTCTGCATCTATTGAGAAAACCATGTGGTTCTTATCCTTGCTCCTGTTGATGTAATGAATAATATTTATTGATTTGCATATATTAAACCAGCTTTCCATCCCTGAAATGATTCCTGTTTGATAATGGTGTATGATTTTTTGGATGAATTGTTGAAGTCGATTGGCCAAAATTTTGTTGAGAAGTTTTGCATCAATGTTCATCAAAGAAATGGGTGTATAGTTCTCTTTCTTTGATGAGTCCCTGCCTGGTTTTGGGATGAGGGTTATGATGGCTTCATAGAATGTGTTCGGTAGTGAGCTTTCTCTTTCAATTTCATTGAACAGTTGGAGGAGTATTGGTGTGAGCTCTGCTTTGAAGGCCTTGTAAAATTCCGCTGTAAAACCATCTGGTCCTGGACTTTTCTTAGCTGGGAGGTCTCTTATTGCTGTTTCTATTTCAATGCTTGATATGGGCCTGTTAAGCTGGTTTAACTCATCTTGGTTTAGTTTTGGCATGTCAATATTTGCTAGGAAAAGGTCCATTTCTGTCAAGTTCTCAAACTTATTGGCATAAAGTTTTGAGAAGTATTCCCTTATAATGTTCTGAATCTTGGTTGTTTCCGTGGTGATGTTTCCATTCTCATCTCTGAGTTTATTTATTTGGGTGTGTTCTCTTCTTTTTCTGATAAGATTTGCTAAGTGTCTGTCAATTTTGTTAATTATTTCGAAGAAACTTCTGTTTGTTTTGTTGATTCTTTCTATAGTTTTTTGGATTCTAATTCATTTAATTCTGATTAATTTTAATTATTTATTTCCATCTACTTGATTGGGATTTTTCTTGCTACTCATTTTCAAGGAGGTTCAGATGTCTCATTAAATTGGTGGTTTCAGATCTCTCCAATTTGTTGATGTAGGAACTGAGAGCTATAAACATGCCTCTGTGTACTACCTTTGCTGTGTCCCAGAGGAGAGATAATCTCTCGGCTAATTTTTGTTGAATAGCATGAACATTTGAATTTAATTTCTAAACTCTTCCATGACCCACTTGTGATTCAGCAGTGTGTTGTTCAGCCTACATGTGCTACCGGACTTTCTTTGGTGGCTTTTGATATTGAGTTCTAATTCTATTCCCTTGTGGTCAGAGAGAATGCAAGGTATAACTTCAGTTTCTGAATTTGGATAGGTTTGCTTTGTGGCTTAAAATATGGTCTATTTTAGAAAATATTCCATGTGCTGTTGAGAAAACGTGTATTCTGATGCTGTTGGGTGAAATATTCGGTAGATGTCTGTTAAATCTCGTTGATCTATGCAGTTGTTTAGATCTGCAGTTTCTCTCTTGAATTTTTGCCGAGTAATCTATCTAGTGGGGAGAGTGGGGTGTTTAAATCCCGAACAATTAATGTCTTTGGATCTATGTGGGATTTGAGGGAAAGTAGGGTTTCTTGAATAAATTTGGGTGCTCTTATGTTTGGGGAATAAATATTTAGAATTGTGATATCCTCTTGAAGGAAATATCTCTTAATTAGTATGTAGTGACCTTCTTTATCTCTTCTCACAAATTTGAATTTAAAGTCTATTTTATCTGATATTTGAATTGCAATTCCCGACTGTTTGTGGGGGCTGTTTGCTTGGTAGATTTTGTTCGAGCCTTTAACATTGAAAGTGTGTTTGTTTTTATGGGCAAGAGGTGACTCTTGAAGGCAGCAGATAGAAGGATCTTGCTTTTTAATCCAACTAGACAGTCTATATCACTTAATTGGAGAATTAAGTCCATTAATATTGAGAGATAGGACTGAGAGGTGTTCGGGAGTTCTTGACATGTTATCCACCTTTTTGGGGGCTGCGAAAACTGGGTTCTTCCCGTGGTTCTTGGATTCTCAGTTTGGGTGCAGTTTCTTGGCCTTTATTGTGCTCCTATTGGTTTTCTATGTGTAGGACATCTTTAAGAAACTTTTGTAGGGCTGGTTTGGTGGAGATTTATTGTGTCTATTTTTCTTTGCTATGGAAGGTTTTTATTTGGCCTTCAGTTATGAAGGAGAGTTTAGCTGGGTACAGTATTCTTGGTTGATAGTTGTTTGTTTTTAGGGCATGGCATACATCATTCCAGGCTCTTCTTGCTTTGATTGGCTCTGCTGAGAAATCTGAGGTGATTCTAATTGGTTTCCCTTTAGAGGAGATTAATCTTTTCTCCTTGACAGCTTTAAGGATCTTTTCCTTGGTCTGAATTGATCTTTTTGGATTATAATATGACAGTGGAATATCCTATTCTGGTCTGGTCTATTTGGAGTTCTAAAAGCTTCCTGTATCCGAATAGGCCTATCTCTTTGCATGTTTGGATCCTGTTAAACAAATTTCCTAGACCCTTAACTTCTGTTTCTAGGTGCTCTTCTACATCCATTATCCTTAGATTAGGCCTTCTGATGGTGTTTTCCAAGTGTTGGATAGATGTATCATATTTCTTGGGCCTGTCTTCGATGGTTGTACATTCTTTCTCTATAATATCTTGGCTGTTTTCAATCCCCGAGTTTGGATCTTCTACATGTTCTAACCTGCTGTCAAGACTTTCTCCTTTGTTTTTTATTTCTTTTCCTTCTAATTTGTCAGCTGTGATATCTTCAAATTTTTTGTTGAAGCTTTGTTTTAGATCTTGTATGAACTTCTTTACTTCCTTAATTTGGTGTTCAGTGTTTATTCTCAAATCACTTACTTGATTGGCTATGGTTTCCTTGGACTCCCATTCAATCTGTTCGATTCCATTCAGCATTCCCTTTGTGGTCCCTGACTTCCTTCAGCTCTTTATTAATGGATTCCATAAGTGCCTTTAGTGATCTTTGTGTATTCTCATCCTGCTCTCTCAATTCCTGTATTACTCTTTGCTTAGCTTCCTCATGTTCATGCCATTCCTGTAGTTCTCTTTCAGTGTTCTCAGCCTGAACACACCATTCCTGCCTTTCTCTTTGAGTATTCTCAAGCTGCTCATGCAAATCCTGTATCAGTTTCTTAGTAGCTTCCTCACGTTCATGATATTCCTGTATAAACCTTTGGATTGCCTCCTCTCTCTCCCTATCACACTCATACAGAGTCCTTTTTAGGGTTTCAATCTTTTCCTGCATTGTCGTTTTTTTGCCTCCATTGACCTTTTATTTGCCTCCACTCTCTCCTTATCACGCTCATACAGAATCCTTTGTATGTTTGACAGCAGTGTTTGTAGAGCTATTTGGGAACTCTCCTCTGGATTATTCATTATCTGTTCTGTCCCCTGATTATCATGAGTGGGAGTTGAGATACCCGGATTTGCAATTTTTCTTGTGTTTTACCGGCTTACTCTGCCCATTTGGGATGAAAATAACACCAGTTTTGTTCTAGAACACTAACTTAAGGCCAGCATCAACCAAAGTCTGTAGTTGCACAGTCAATAGACTGCAGATACAATCTAGTTCAACAGATACATCTATTCAACATCAAACAACTATATATTAATGGGCTACGAACCACAAAGAAGAATTTGCTAAATTAGAAATTATTAGGTTTAGGGAGAGATGTGGGTAAAAAATAGGAATAGAGTGATGTGGGAAGGAACAGGGAGAGTTAACTTAACTAAATCCTAATCTCAAAGCAGGAAATAGGTTGGATAGGATGAAAGTAGAGAGAGAATAAAAAGAAGATAGAGTAAGGGAAAAAAAAGAGACCAGAAAAAATAGAAAAGTAAAAATTAAAAATATTATGCACTACCAAAAACAAAATATTTGGAGAAGAACGTGGAAATACTGAGAGAAGGGGATGGATATAAAGGAGATGTGAAAAACAAAATAAAAATACTTAAAATACTATATAGATATAAAGAGGTAGTACTGCTATTAAGGAATTTAAGTCTAAGAGGTTTTGAATTGAGTAATAAATTTGTGGATTAAGTGTATACACAGTGGGGGATAAGGTCTAATAATCAACTATGGGTTTATCTGAGGATGTGCAGAACAACAATTAAGTCACATAAAGAAGAACAAAAGAGAAGAAAAAGTGAAAAGGATAAGAAAGAAAGAAAAAAAGATCAGAAGTTCAGTAGAGCTAAACAAAATAACAAAAACAATTTAAAAAAAGAAAGAAAAAGAAAGAAAAATGCACACACACATATACCCCTAAAATAAAAATTATAAGAGGTAAAAATTTACTAGAAAACATTTTTTTGCAAAAAAGGTAAAAATTAAAACTTAAAAGTTTTAGAAATTTTTTTTATATAAGTTACCAAAAAAAAGTTGTTTGATTTTTTTAGGAGGGGTGGGAAAAATCCTGTATCTCCCTGTGTCCATAACCAGCCTCTTGTTGGAGTCTCTGGTCTGCTTGTGGTGTTTGATTTTCCTGTGGCTTGGTTGGTTTCTTAAGCCAGTTTTTTGAACAGGCAGAAAAATGCTCTGTTTTACCCAGGATTTTGTGATCCTCTTCCCAGCTCAGTTCAATGGGAGGGAGATCTGCTTAGAATATCACAAAAGAGGGAGATGGCTTTTTCCTCAATTTTGGAGATGCTGTGATGAGGCTAGGTTCTGGGTAGATTTGAGGCCTTTCAGCAAACAGTAGCTTTTCCCGGGGGCTACTTTGTGAGAAACTCACAAAGCCTAGCCTGGAGCCACTCTCAGGGTTTATGGTTACTGAATTTCAATTGATTTTCAAGGCTGCCAAAGGGAGGGGCAGCTTCTGTCTCTGATTACCCAGTGAAGAAAGACATTCCTGGGGCTGGCGCCTGAGCTAGGTGACGTTTCCCTGGGTGGAGCTGAGTCTGGCAGGTCAGTTTAGGTTCTTGTGACCTGCTAAATGACTCTAGTTTTCTTCCAAGGCCTGAGTTGGTGCTAGCATTTCCGCTGAGCTTTGTCAGTATCAAAAATGGAGATCTCTGGTACTGGGGGGCGGAGGGGAGGAGTGGCCTTCCCTCTTCTTCTCCCTCATGAGAAGCCTTTTCTTGAGGACAGGCAAGTTGTGGGTTAAAATTGTAAGGGGGAGGCTAGAAATGTGTCTTAGTGGTAAAGAGATCACTCAACATGCATGAATACCAGGGTTTGAATTCTCAGCGCCACATACTAAGAAAAAGCCAGACACAGTGGAGTGGCTAAAATCATAGAGTGCTAGCCTTGAGAAAAACATTGCTCAGGACTGTCAAAAGCAATAGGCCAGATGCTGGTGGCTCACACCTGGAAAACTACCTTCTCATGAGGCTGAGATTTGAAGACCACAGTTCAAAGACAGCTTGGTAAGAGAAGCCTTTTAGACTCTTATCTCCAATGAACCACTAAACAATCCCATGTGGAGCTGTGGCTCAAGTGGTAGAGAGTTAGCCTTGACTGAATTGCTCAGGGACAGTGCCCAGGGTTGATACAAGACACACAACTGGAAAAAAATTGAGGGTTAATCAAAGTACTTTTCCTATTTGCTAATTACGAGAACATTCTCTGGAAAATCAACGCTGATATACACCAGAATAGGAGTCAGACCTCCAGGCTTAAGTGTAGCAGGTCCACATGCTCAATCTCACAGACTCCAGCCTTGTAACCTGTGTCCACAGGGTTCTGAAAAGTCCAATGTTGAAAGGCTTAATATGCTCCTCAAGCCCTTTCTGATAAGCAGTTGACTGGTATTGTCAATGTTATTACATGTTTGAACCAAGCAGAGCACCAGTAGCTCTTGCTCATCACCCTAGCTCAGGAGGCTGAGGTCTCAGGATCACATTGAAACCAGCCAGGGCAGGAAAGTCTATGTCACTCTGACTTCCACGTCTTCAAGATCAGATGTTCAAGAGCTTCTTGTTTTTCCCTTGGTGATGAGAAGTTACTCTAAATGTTCTTAGTGTTCTTGACCCATTGCGCCATCCTGGGTTCAAATGAAGTTCTCAGTATCCAAGCTCTGGCACAGTTAGCAGGAAGAACTCCAGTGTAACACTGTATTTGAAGGACAGAAAACAGTTTCAAAAGCCAGGCTAGGTGAAGAGAGCAAGGAGGCAGAATATAGAAACTCAACAGGGAATTGAGCTACAAAACCACTTCATTCATTCCAGGCACAGCCAGCAATGGGGGAAACCTGAAACATTTGTTACAGTTACACCAGGGTCAGGCTTTTCTCAGCTTCCTCAAACAATGACTAACCTTCCTCGCTCAGGTAAAGAGAGCCTCAGGCTATCTTTAGATTACCAATAGAGAGCCAGTTTAGTGAGGGAGAGGGGAGGAACAAAGTAGAAAAGCGCTGCTCTCTGGTCTTAGGGAGTGGGATTTTTAGTCTCCATCTATCAGATTTGAAGGACCTTCTTCTACCTCTGCCAGTCTTTTCTCCTTCCTTCATTCTCCACATCATTAATTCTAATCCCCAGTCCAAGGTGAGGCAGGGTCATTTCTCTTTTGTCTCCAAGCAGCTGAGTTAGAACCTGGCTCTGCCCTCTTGACTCTGGAGCCTTCGGCTGCCTGAGGAGTGGGAAAGAAACATTATTTCTGCTCTGTGGTTGCGTGAAGGTGATGCTGGTGTGCTGGCATACTGCAGAAGCATCATGACTGGGAATTGTTCCCTTCTTTCCTCCTGAAGACCAAGACCAGAGTCATCTATCATTTTTCTATCTATCTATCTATCTATCTATCTATCTATCTATCTATCTATCTATCTATCTATCTATCTATCTATCTATCTATCTATCTATCTATTGATCTTTCTTTCTTTCTTTCCTTCTTTCTTTCTTTTTCTTTCTTTCTTTCTTTTTCTTTCTTTCTTTCTTTCTTTCTTTCTTTCTTTCTTTCTTTCTTTCTTTCTTTCTTTCTTTCTTTCTTTCTTGCTTGCTTGCTTGCTTGCTTGCTTGCTTGCTTGCTTTCTTGATTTTTCTTTTTTCTTCCTTCCTTCCTTCTTTCCTTCCTTCCTTCCTTCCTTCCTTCCTTCCTTCCATTCTTTCTTTCTTTTCTTTTTCTTTCTTTCTTTCTTTCTTTCATTCTTTCTTTCTTTCTTTCTTTCTTTCTTTCTTTCTTTCTTTCTTTCTTTCTTTCTTTCTTTCTTTCTTCTTTCCTTCCTTCCTTCCTTCCTTCCTTTCTTTGTTTCTTCCTTCCTTCCTTCCTTCCTTCCTTCCTTCCTTCCTTCCTTCCTTCCTTCCTTTCTTTCTTTCTTTCTTTCTTTCTTTCTTTCTTTCTTTCTTTCTTTCTTTCTTTCTTTCTTTCTTTCTTTCTTCTTCCTGTCTTTCCTTCTTTCTATGTATCTATCTATCTATGTACAAACGTACCTACTTGCCTACCTACCTACCTACCTACCTAACTACATACATAGTTATCTCTTTGACATTTCTTATACTGAACTCAAGGCCTGTTCACTGTCTCTAGCATTCTGCTACTTGAGCTACAGCACCAATTCTACATTTTTCTCTGTATGTGTTACGGAGGAATGGAACCCAGGGCCTCTTGCATGCTAGGCAAGCACTCTCCCACTAATCCACATTCCCAGCCCCCTCATCTTTTTTTCTTAATGGTAGTTTTTACATATATATGCTACCATTTTGCATCCCCAAGTATAATTTTCTGAATACCGCTTATTTCTATGAACTCTGATCTTCTCCTCCTCTGCATGATTTGTGACTACTTCTGCATTGGCCTCTTAATAAAATGCAAATAAATGCTGCTAATACCTTCACTGTGCATTATATAAGGAAACAGGCCTAGAACCTTGGAAGAGAAAAGCAATGGGGATGAAATGAAGAGAATGATGTAGTATGTACAATGAGCATATCTAAAACATAAATCAGTAAATAAAAGCAGAAGTTTTGCATACAGCCTCTTTGCACTTAGGGTAGTAATATGCACATGTAAGTAAGTAGGACACTGATACATAAACTTGGCCTTCTCTTTTTGAATTTTCTTTTGTGGCCATCCCATTGCTTAAACTGAGGACATGATGCATTCCTCAGCTGTTTTTCACAAGGCTGAGTTTCTACCACTGGCACAGCTCCACTTCCAGCCATCTGGTTGTTCAATGGACATAAGCGCCTCCTAGGCTTTCCTGCCTGGTCTGGCCTGTATGTCCTGCTTGGCTTTCTCTCTCAAAGCTGGAGCTCTACCCTCTAGGCCACTGCTCCACTTCTAGTTTTCTGGTGGTTTATTGGAGACAATAAACCTTTCCTGCTAGGGGTGGCTTTGAATGGAGATCTCCTGAGGAGGCTTCAAGTGGATTTCCTCAGGGATTCACCTAGAAGCCACTCCACCCAAACCTTTAGTCTAAATCTCAAGAGGTACTAGAGAAAAACGGAAACAGGAACATGCTTCTAGTGTGTCCCAGATAATTAAGGTTGGAGATACAAAACACTCATAATTATTAGATCATTTTATAGGCAAATGGAGCAATGCAGACTGTATGAGGATCACTCTAGCCTTCGGTCCTCATATCCTGAGACAATAAATTCACTGCAGCTGAATGCTAAGTGACAGAACTGACATGTCCTTTTGACATTTGCTCCTAAATCCTGTAACACTCATTTCTCACTTTTGGCTTCAACCCTGTGACCAGAGGGTAAGATGAAGAGAGAAAATACTCTCAGAGAAAGCAGGTATAAAGAACATTGGGTAGTTTACTTATAAGTCCCAACCATAGGAATGACCCTATGAAGAAGTCAGTCTAGAATATAAAACAATGAAGAAAAGAACGAAGGTGAAAGTTCCTGCAGAATGTAATCTCTGCTCTCAGGAGGCTGAGATGTAGAGAATTGGAGTTTGAAACCAGCCAGTGGAAGAAAGTCTTTGACAATGTTATTTATAAGAGGTCACAGAAAAACCCAAAAGTGGGGCTGTGACTCAAGCTTAATGCAGTACCCTTGAGCAAAAGGAGCTCTTGGACCAGGCCTAGGCTCATAGTTCAACCCCAGGACATGCCCCCTCAAAAGAAAAACCTGTATTTCAATTTCTTTGAGTGTGTATGGATGTATTCCTCTAGGTGAAACTCCTGAGTAGCTATGATGAATGACACCAAGCAAGGAAAATTGTATTCAATACAATGAGTTCATAACACAGAGATTGCTTTTATGATATTGCATATTCCAGGGCTCCCTTCACTGTTCACATTGTAACCTAAGGGTTTCTCTTCATCACAAGCCTGCTGGAGGAAGACTCTCTCATGGTCTAGACAGGTACACAAAAGCCCTCACTCCTGTACAGCTGTGTACCAAATAGCACCATCTGGGCCAATTAATGAGAATGTGTGCGCGGGCTCTGAAAGTCAGGAGAAAAAGGCCTGTTTTTAGCTATCTCTCTTCCCAGTGCTCTGCTTTAACAGGAGACCTTCAGTTTTGCCACCTCCCATGGCAGGCCAAGTTCTGTGCTCTTATCCTGCCTTTATGAGACTATATTCCGGTGTTCAGATACAGTGCTCAATATAATTCAGGAGTCCTTCAGGCAGACAACTAGGGCACTGAGCATAATGAAACGTTTCAGTGCCGGCAATGATGGGCCTATAATGCCACTCCTAGGTTTCCAGAAGCTTGGGAAATCCAAGCAAATGTTGAACATCACAAAGCTTCCTGTCATCTAGTACTGGTGAAGCGCATCAGGTTTTGAAACCTTTTACCTCTCCTAGTTGGGCACTGGGTGACTAGGTTTTGGGGTTGAACATAGGGCCTGGGTGCTGATTATGAGCTCAGAGCGAAAGTCTAGTGCTTTACCACTTTGTCAAGCTTCACTTCCGCTTGTTCTCTGTGTGTGAGTGTGTGTATGTGCATACACTAGTCCTGGAGCTTGAACTCAAGACATGAGCACTGTACCTAGTTTCTCTTGTACAAGGTTTGCCCTCTTCTACTTGAACCACAGAGCCCCTTCAGGCTTTTTCCTAGTGATGTGGTTCTGAGAAATCAAGCCCAGGGTTTCAAATATGCAAAGCACTCTACCCCTAAGGTACATTCCCAGTCCTCTACTTCAAGTTTGTTAGTTTGTTTCTGTCTTTTTTGTTGTTGTCATCGTAGGAGTGGAAATCTGGGCCTGGGTGATGTCCCTGAGCTCTTCAGCTCAAATCTTGTGTTCTCCCACTTGAGCCATAGAGCAACTTCCGGTTTTCTGGTGGTTCATTGGAGCTGTTTCAAGGTCTTTCCTGCCGAGGCTAGCTTTGAACCATAATCCTCAGATCTCATCCTCCTGAGTAGCTAGAGTGACTGGCATGAGCCACAAGCACCCAGCTTCCACTTTAGGTTTCTTAGTGGTGAGTTGCAGATAATAGTCTCATGGTACCTTTTGTGTCAGGGATAGTTTGGAACCCAGATCTCAGCTACTTGAGAAGATAGGATGACAGACCTCAGTTATAGAACCCTAAGCCGTGGCACTCTGCTGCAAGGGGGTCCTTGGCTCCGTGTGGAGGAGTGTTAGCCATGAGCCCAAGAGGTATGGGTCAGTGCCTAGGCCCCGAGTTCAACGTTCATGACTTAGAAAAACAAGACAAATCATTTATCTCCTGTAGACAACTCACTGGTCTTCAGTAATACATAATTTTGTCCCTGCCATTGGGACAGATCTAAGCCTCAATATTCTTTTCTGCATACTCATGACAGTTGTGGAGTTCTTACAAGGACAAGATGAAAGAATGCACCCTTTGAAGAACAAAATACATAAATCTTTTTGTTTTGTCGGTCATGGGGCTTGAAATCTGGGCCTGCACTCTGTCCTTCAGCTCTTCAGCTCAAGGCTAGTGCTCTACCACTTGAGTACAGTGAAACTTCCAGTTGTCTGGTGGTTAATTGGAGATCAGAGTTTCAGCGACTTTCCTGCCAGGGCTGGCTTTGAACCACTATCCTCAAATCTCAGCCTCCAGAGTAGTTAGGATTACAGGCGTGAACCACTGGTGCCCAGCTCCAAATAACCCTCTTTACAGGACTCAGCACACAGCATCTTGTGAAAGACTCAGCACCCAGCACCAAATGCAGGACTCAGCCTACTGCACCTGTGAAGAACTCAGCACATAGCATCCTGTGCAGGACTCAGCACACAGCACCCGGTGAGGGCCCCAGCACCCCAGGAAGGACTCATCATGTAGATGTATCCCACAAGCTGTCATTAGTATTAGGGTGCTTTCATCAGTGTCACCATTCTTTCAGAAACACATTACAAACTGCACAAAGTTCACATCTAATGATTCAGAGGGGTATTTTTTTGGGGGGGGGAGTCAGCCACAGCAATTGTACTAAAATGTTGCGGTACTGTCCTAAGACCTTTGCTCAAGACTAGAGATCTATCACTTTGATCCACAGCTCAGAGTTTCACAGACATCCTGCCAGGGCTGGATTTTAAACCCACCAGTGTCAGATCTCAGCCCTCGAGTATCTTGGATGACAGGAGTGAGCAAGCCAGCAGCATCTGGTTCTCTGGGGCTGAGTTGCAGTTGTATACCTCTGACTAAGTCAGGTTAGATGGCAGCTGTCAGCACCAGATTCCCGGCTTCCTCTGTGATGAGGTATTTGAAATCTTATCCTTATAGAGTTGCAGTCACAGCATTCAATCTTTTTTCATGCCCATTCTGGACCTTGAGTAAGAGTCTAGACACAGTCCCTTAGCGTTTATGCTCAAAGCTAATGCTCAACTGCTTGAGTGAGAGCACAACTTCTAGATTTTTATGTGCATGTGGTAGTGAGGAATCGAATTCAGGGCTTTGTATGTACTAGCCATCATTATACCACTGAGCCCCAAGAGTGACAATTGTATGAACAGATAAATGTGTAGATTCGCATATATGTATATGTATATACATATATATATATATACCTATATATATGTAAAAAACAATAGAAATGTGTCTGTATATTATGAAATTACATATATTATATTACAACCCATTATTGACATTCAAATTATTCCTTCCACTTTTAAGTATCATGGTTGAATACATAATAAAGTATTAATTGAAAATTCGTCAATGCAATAAAATTGATGTGTACAATTTTATAGTATACTCATACACTAACTACTAATTTGTTGCTTTTATAGAATTCCATTCGTGTGGATGTACATGAAAATGGGTTTCTTAGAATCTCCCGCCAGTACTTAGTGGCAGCCCTGTGATTCGACCTCCAGTCGTAAGTTTTGGTTTTGCTTATGGCTTACCTAATAGCCAGACAAACATCAGCATGCAATGTCATGAACACTTTCTGGGCTTTGTCATTTACACGCGGGATGGTCATAATGCAAAGGGAAAAAATGTAAAACCACCTTCTTGAATTTCTCCATTTTATCCTTTTCCTTTTTATTTTATTTCTTGCCAACCCCGAGATTTGAACTTGGGTCCTAGAATCCCAGGGCCATCTGTGGCAGAGATACCAAGACCTGAGCTCAAGCCTCGTGCTTGGCAAAAAATATAATAATAAAATAAAATAAGGCCATGGCTTGGAATTTGCACCATTTTTCTGGCAGACATGGGATTTGAACTCAGCATCTGGGGATCTCTGTGGCACTGTGGGTGAAGGAGAAGCTCACCGTCCTTGAAGACAAGAAATTCAGACCAGTTCCCAGGGCCTGAATTGAAGCCCCAGCACTGGAAAAATACACACATGAGTTTAGTGAGTTTGACGTTTATTACACTTATTCAATTTCATTTATTACATCCTATTATTCAGGGTATATTTGCATATGAATTATACATCATACTGAGACTCAGGACATTTTGTCAGGGAAAAAAATGTGTCAAAAGTGGCTTCTTATTACATCAATAAATTTTTGGCAAAGCTGGGATTTCAACTCATGGCCTACAATGTCCAATCCATAAATGGGGTCAAACCCTTAGCACACCAACTTCTGGCAAACTGAGCTGCCAGAAAATTCTAATGACCTATTATCAAGCCACACTAGTGCCCAGTCTATATCTATATCTATATCTATCTATGTATCTTTGTATCTATGTATCTATCTATCTATCTATCTATCTATCTATCTATCTATCTATCTATCTATCTATCTGTCTGTCTATCTGTCTATCTATATGTATATATGTGTGTGTGTGTGTGTAGATTGCTGTATATATATATATATATATATATGTAGAGAGAGAGAATGTGACGATATGATTAAATTTTATATATATAGTTACCAATATTTAGTTATTAAGTTATGTCTCCATTTAATGAAGTATCATGGTTGAATACTTATAAAATCATTAACTAAAATTAATCAATATCTTTCCAATAGGGGAATCACAATGTGTTGCTAGAATGCAAACTATAAATCCAATGTTTGTTGTGTGGCTTTCTAAAATAGAATCATGAATTAACTGCAAATTTAATTACTTTTATAACATTCCATTAGCATTCACGTAAATAGGAATAAGTTTGTCAGGATCTCCCTCCATTTGTGTGTGGCAGTCCTGGGATTTGAACTCCAGGCCTGGAAAGTTTGCTTTGAATGCAAACCATTGGAATGACAGTGAAGATTTCAGATTGTCACGATTAAAAAAAGAACAACAAGAAGAAAACAAAGCCAGGTGTCATTGGCTCCTGTATGTAATCCTAGCTCCTCAGGGGGCTGAGATGTAGAGATTGCCAATTTGAATTCAGCCATGGCAGGAAAGTCCGCAACACTCTTATTTCTAAGAGATCACAGGAAAATATCCCCATGGGTTGGGTCTGTGGCTCAAGGGCAGAGTGCTACTCTTGAGAAAGAGGTGATCAGGGATAGGGCCTAGGCTCATATTTCAACATGAGACCTGCCAAAGAAAAAAAGAAGGCAGTAACTCCATGTCTCTGTGTATTTATGGATGATGTATGGATGATGGGCATTCAGCAGGTTGCCCATGAACAGACCCCCAACCTGGGCAAGCTGGGACAAGCCCTCAGAAAGTACTAAGTCTGAGTCAGTAGCTTGAAGAAAGTATCCTTCTCTGCCATTTAATAACTGAAGCCCAGAAGGTTTGCCTTGGCTGGTGTATGCAATGGGTTCATTATGTTCGGGCTGAAGTGTCCCATTGGGATATTTAGCAGCCAGCCTCTGCCTCCTAGGAGATCACTGTTCCTAGGCTGTAGGAGTTGTGGAAGGTTCTGGCTCCATATTCCCTATCCCTTTTTAGGACGTGAGCCTAGATCTCTGGGGCCTGGTTGCTATCACTCATTCATCATTCCTCATTGCCAAGTCTTACACTGGTCCCAAATCCTGGCAAAGATATGAAATGGCCAGCGATTTCTGTGCTGAAAAGAGTATGCCAGTAAATTCCACACTCATAGTTCCTGTTAGAAATAATCCTTGGGCTGTGAATGTGGCTAAATGATAGAGTGCTTACCAAGCAAGCATGAAGCCCTGGGTTGGATTCCTCAGTACCACATAAAGAGAAAAATTCAAAAGTGTCACTGTGGCTTAAGTGACAGAATGTAGCCTTGAGCAAAAGCAGCTCAGGAACATGTCTAGACCCTGAGTCAGGCCATAACACTGGCAAAAAAAAATGTGAGCTTGGTGAGACATACTCTTCTGGAATTCAGAAGAGGTCCGAGGTTATAGGTAAGAGGTAGAGGGCAGGTGCTGGTGGCTCACCCTGTAATAATAGCACTCAGGAAGTTGAGATCTGACGATTATAACTGCAAGCCTGTGCAGGCAGGAAAGTCTATATGAGACTCTTTTCTCCAATTAAGCACCAAAAAAACAAACCAGAGCTGTGGTACAAGTAGTAGAATGCTAGGCTTGAGCATAAAAACTCAGGGATAAAATCCAGGCCATGAATTCAAACCCTAGGCCTGACACACACACACACACACACACACACACACACACACACACACACACACACACACACACACACACACACACAAAGATAGAGCATTTGACAGTCAGCCTGCCCAAGTTCGATCTCTAGCAACTCAGTATTAAAAAAAAAGTGAGAGAAGGGAAGGAAAGGCTTGCTCCAGGAGGTGATATGACCAGTGCCAAAATTCCACAGGTGTTCTAAGATGTGGAACAGGACATAGGGCCTCGGGCAGAAGGTACACAGCATGCACAAAGGTCCTGAGGGGTGGTGTCGAGAAAGTGGTGTGGGTGGAATGAAGGTTCTGTGGCCTCAGACAAGTCTGGCAGAACACTGAAGGCTGGGTCAAGTTTTGTACTTGAGTCACAGGTAGGGCAGAGGGTGGGTTCCCAGAATGGGGCTCAGGGGAAGATTAGCTTGACTTTTTACCAAAGACCCCAGCCAATTTTGTGCCTGGAAGCCTATTTTTCACAGATCCTGACCCTCAGGCCCCCTTTGCCTGGAGGAGTCAGAGCAAATGCAGGGAAGAGTGCTTAAGAAAAACTTCTACCCAATGCCTCCAGTGGCTCAAACCCTGTAAATCCTAGTTATTAAGAAGTCTGTGATCAGAGATTGTTGGTCAAAGCCAGCTCAGCGGAGGAAAGTTAGTGACACTCTTCTGGTCAATGAACTACCAAAATCCAGAAATGGAGCTGTGGCTCAAGTGGTAGAGTATGAGACTTGAGGGAAAAAGTTAAGAGATCAGAGCCCAGACACTGAGTTCAAGACCCAGTACTGGCAAAGAAAAAAATAAAGTTTTCAGGAGATCCCAGTCCACAGTGGAGAAAGGCCATTATCAGCTGGGCACTGGTGTCTCATGCCTGTCATCCTAGCTACTCAAGCCTGAGACCTGAGCATCAATCAAAATGAAAAGCTAGCCTGGGCAGTCTCTTATGTCCAATGAATCACTAAAAAGCTGGGAAGCAGAGCTACTGTAGTTCAAGTGGTACAGCACCAACCTTGTGAAAATAAGCTAAAGGATAGTACCTGTGGTATGAGTTCAAGTCCCGGTAAACACACACAAACACACACACACACACACACACACACACACACACACACACACACACACACACACACACACACACACACACACACACACTCACTAACATCCTTAACAGGTGCCCGTGGCTTATACCAGCAATCCTAGCTACTCAAAAGTCTGAGATCTTAGGATGCCAGCTTGAAACCAGAACAGGCAGGAAAGTCCATGAGATTCTTATCTCCACTAAACTACTAAAAAAATGATGAAAGTTGAGCTCTGGTTCAAGTGGTAGAATGTTAGCTTTGAGCAAAGTAAGCTCAGGGATATTGCCTAGGTGCTGAGTTCCAGGTCTAAGATTTTTTAAAAGACATCCTTTGCCACCCCCAAAGGCCATAAATCCTGATTTTGGTCATCCTAGACTCCACTTCCACTCCTGCCACTTCCACACTACTGCCACTAGCGGCTGGTGTATGGCCAACACTGGGTTAAGAAGTGAAAGTACACAAGGGAGTGCATAGCCAGGTCAACACTAATACCCCAAAACAATGAGGTATTGGCCATACCAGTCTCTCATTCCCCCAGTTCCCTGGCCCTGGTATCTAGTCTGTGCTGTAGGGAGCCGGGGCGAGACTCCGCCCACTCCCTTGCAGCTTTGAGGTAACCACCCCATATTAGACGGTGCTTGGCGGGATGCCTGGGCTTTGCGCATGCGCGAGCCAGGTAGAGTCCCCAGCCAATCCCATGACACCTGGTGATGGTGAAAGGCAGGCGACCAACAATAGACCGACCCGCGTTCCTATTTCCCTATATAAGCGGCTATGTTTCGGGTGTACTCTCTCTCGCGCCCAAGCTCTCCCATCAACTAAAAGGCTCTCCAATAAAGCGTGATCTGAGAAGACTCCTGGTGTGGTGGTCGTTCTTTCTCGCTGGTCGAGTAGACGGTCGCTACACTGTGCCTCTGTATTCTGAGCACCTGGAATTGTCTAGAAGGACCTGAGAGGCCAGAAGATAGACTGTCCTGTGATAAAGTACATTTACATTTCCTAGAAACTGACCTATACTTCCAAGCCACCTTGCCCTCACCTCCCATGTAGCACTAGATCTTCCTTGCTTGGGCAGTCTTCAGTCAGCTGTCAAGTTTGAGTTGGCCAGAGCCACCAGCAATACCCCATTCCCCACTCCACTGCCAGCCTGATGAGAGGAATATGAAGTCAGAGGCCCAGTTGAGGAAAAGGATAGGACATCACATGACTGAGGCCCTCCCTTTCCAGCAGAGGAGACCCTATGCCAGCTGGCATCACTGACCCAGAATCCGCTGAAGGTGACCAAATATTGGGACAGCTAGACTTGTGCGCCAGAGAAAAGTTGGAACACAGGCCTGTGGCAATTTAGGACTCATTGTAGACCCTAATAGGGGGCTAAAGCAAGGTCGGTGTGAAGGAGAGGCACCATCTGAGATCAGAAAGAGGCAGACCAGCAACCAGGAAAGGGACAGAAAAAGACGAGGGAAAATTACACACACACACACACACACACACACACACACACACACACACACACACCAATATTCCAAGCCCTTAGAAGTTCCTGAGAACAAAACCATGAACTCCTTCTATTAGGATCACATCCAACCCATGAGAAGATGGCACTATCATACTCAGACTAACTGTAGACACATCATTGAGCCTCTCATATCTGGAATGTCTCAGAACCCAGCATGGAATTTCCTACCGTACACACTGCATTGTCGAAAACTCAGCCAACTCCTTTTTTTAATGTTGGTCATGGGGTTTGAACTCTGGGTCAGGGCGCTGTCCTCCAGCTCTTCAGCAGAAGATGAGCACTCTATATTTTGAGCCACAGTGACGTTTCCTGTTTTCTGGTGACTCATTGGATATCAAGACCCACAGACTTTCCTGCCCAAGCTACTTTGAACCATGATCTTTACATTTCAGATTTATGAGTAACTAGGATAACAGTTGTGAGCCACCAGAGGTGCCAGACATCATCCATCTTCATATACCCAGAGAAAACCCATTTCATCAGACCACAAACTTTCTTGCAACCCTTTACTTCAGACTTTGACACCCAGCATCCAAATCCATCCTTCATTAGGGAGAATACAGACACAACAATCCCACCCCTGCACCCATTTGCCCACTCTCTGCCTGCCATAGGCCTCGAACACTTGAGTTCTTGGTAAGATACCATCCATTCTACTGTGGCTTCAAACAGGTGCAAACTTGGGGAGTTCTTAGAATGTCTGTAAAGTGAGGCCAGCACCTGGTCTCTCAATCACAGCACCCTCCCACACACACCTCCACATCTTTGCAGCGAAGATGTTTTACTTTCTTTCATTTTTTCGATTGTGAGCTTGAATGCTGGGCCTGGGTGCTCTCCCAGAGCTCTTCAGCTCAAGGCAAGCACTCTACTATTTAAGCCACAGCACTCCTTCCAGTTTTCTGGTGGTTTGTTGGAGATGAGAGTCTCAGGGTCTTTCCTGCCCAGTCCTCTTATCTCACCTCCTGAGTACCTGGGATGACAGCCATGAGCTACTGGCACCCAGCAAAACATACTTTTCAATGCCTGTCATCCTATCCTCTCAGGATACTGAGATCTGAGGACTGCAGTTGGATGCCACCCTTGGCAGCAAAGTGCATGAGAACTCCTTATCTCCAATTAAACACCCAAAAACCTGGAAGTGGAGCTGTGGCTCAAGCAGTAGAGGGCTCGCCTTGAGCTGAAGAGCTGAGGGATAGCGCCCAAGCCCAGAGTTCAAGCCCCATGACTGACCAAAAAAAAATTCAGTTTTCACTAACAAGTAGGAGCAAAAATGAGAGATTGAATAGTAACTAGAGCATTATCATTATATTTATTTCTCAGTGATCATTCTTGTAATGATTAATGAGAGTTTTCAAGCCAGGTTTAGCTTAAGAGTTAGTGTTAAGTAATGGATTAGTTGGCAAGTAAATTTGAAATTGTTTTAGGGTACAGGGATTCAGGGAAAGGTAGGATCATTGGAAACTACAGTATTTTTCCTGATAAGTGAATTTGAGGACAAATAATATAATACTTCATGTTAGGGAAAAAGATAACTTCAGAGGTAGAGTCAAAAAATTTGTGGGAATTAGGGCAAATTGAAATGCATTTCCAGAGTGCAAATTGGAGTATCCATTAGAATGATTAAAAACTAGAGTATTTTTCTTAAACATTAGAATTGGACTATCATTAGAGTGAAAGTTAGGTTTCAGTTCCAGATGAAGTTAGAGTTAGCCTTAGGGAAATGGAAAGTTTAGGGCCAAACTGAAAGTAAATCTTCAAATAACAAGTCTAGTTAGAATTCAGATGAATGTGAAATAAGAAAGTGCTAATAATATTAAGATTAGGGTATGATTAGTGTGAGGGTTAGTCTCAATATTCCAGTTAGGTTTCGGGTTACAAAAATGGCAAGATACTGAGTAAAACTACAAACTATTTTTAGAAACATGAGTTGAATCAAAGTTAGGATGAATAAAAACTAATGTATTTGTATGGCTTTTAGAATCCAAAGGCTATTAGTTCTAGGGTTAGGGTTACTGTTCTAGTTCAGGTTAGACTTAGGCTTAGGGAAGGGTAAGCTTTACAGTAAAACCGAGTTTCTGCTAACATTTTCAAGTATAATAAGTTTGAAATTTAACAAAAACTACAGAGTTTTCCCAAGTTTCCTATTCAAGGTTGAATAGGGTTAAATTTAGAGTTAGGTTTCTAGTAAGGTTTATATATAGTTAGGGTTAGGTACTATAGTAGATTTTAAATAAACCTGCAACTTCTTTTTGGAGATATAGGAGTTCAGTAAACGTTAAGATCAGTGGAAACTGAGATAGTTTTCATGATATGAAGATTTGAGGTTAATGATTCATAACAGGGAACGATTTCATAGTCCAAGTCATGGAATCTAGTATTTGGAGCAAACTGCAAATCATTTCAAAGGCAATGAGTATCTGTTAGAATGTGTCTAAACACGAGGATTTTCCATTAATTTTAGGATTGGGTTACTATTATCATCAAGATTACTCTTAGGGTTCTGTCCAAAATTAGAGTTAGAATTAGGGAAATGGAAAGTTGAGAAATTGAGTGACTTACTTTGTTTGTGATGTATATGCACTATTCTAAGGCTTGAACTCAAGGATTGAGTTCTGCCCCTGAGCTTTTTGCTGTAGGCTAGAATTCTACCACTTGAGCCATGAGTCCACTTCCAGCTTTCTTTGACAGTGAATTGGAGATGAGAGTCTCACAGATGTTCCTATCTAAGCTGACATTGAAATGAGATCCCCAGATCTCTGCTTTCTGATTTAAAGTAGGATTAATGCATGAGCTACTAGTGCCCTGGAAAGTGCCTGAATTATACTGATTGTTTTTAATTTTGTTCGATATTGAGACTTGAATTCATTATCTTACAGCTTTGCTCACTAAGTAGCACTCGGCCACTTGAGCAATGTCTTCACAAATGATTATTTTAAATAGCTGGAAATCATTAAATTTTCTTCAAATGATATGTATCATTAGTGTTGTTCTAAAACTTATCCTAACCAAAAAAGATTTATTGACCCTAGAGATTATCTGAGCAGATTCTCATGCTTTGCTTCTAATTGCATAACATTTTAGGGACATGATTTTTTAATTATTATTTTGAGTAGCAAAGCAGTTATCATTTAACAAAGCAGTTTATGCGTACAATACACGTTGATCAATGCCAAACCTTTCAACATTCTCATCCATCCCTCCAACCCTCCCCTATACAGCTCTTCCTTCACTCTGCTTAATTTTATAGGATATTTACTGTATTCCTCTCTGCATTTTACACTTTTTCTCCTATTCAATCTTCTGCCTTTTCCCACTTCACTCCTCTTTTGACTACCCACTTCCATATAATCCAGCAACTCTACTCCTGGGCATTTACCGGAAAGAATACAAACCAGGATATAGTAACGGTTTCAGCACAACCATGCTTACTGAATCAGCCCAGATACTTCTCAAAAGAGAAATGAATCAAGTAAATGTAACAAACACACACACACACACACACACACACACACACACACACACACACACACACACACTGGAATTTCTTCTTACTCATCAGAATGAATATTGTACCATTTGTATCTCTCATTTATCATTTCATCTGCCTGGTATCTCATTGCCATCGTATTGTCCCTGTACTGCAGTAACTGACACATGCAAACTGATGTAAAAGATTTTCAGGTTATGGGCTAACCATAGATTCCTGAGTATGAGTTCTCTGCTCATTCTCTTTGTCTATGCATGCCTTTGAGTAGTGATTGTACAGATTCATTTGTACCATTTGCTACACAGAAAAAAGATGAACCATACATATATATGTATGTATATATATATATATATATGATTATACACACACACACACACACATATATATATATATATACATACATGGATATATGCACACATGTGGATATATATTAAATACTTGGGTACATTTTATGTTTTCAAGAATTATGGAGCTAACAAATATCACATGCATTTTCCTACCTTTTCAATTTTTTCAAAACCTAAAGAATTTTGTCTCTTTTGCAAACCTAATTTTTAAGATAATTTCATCATCTCTGATCTGTCAGTGGCTTTGAAATTAGATGTTCAAATAGGACAAAGTTATTTAGGCTTTTTGGTGGAAGAAAGGAATATTACTAGGGTTCTATTCAGGGGTTCTCTGCTTGCTAGACAGGACTTTGTATAGCACCAAGCATCTCAACTACTTTTGCCATACTTCTAGTCCATTTTATTTACTTGAGGTCTTGAACTTCTGCCCTGGTCAGATCTTAGATTGACTGAGACTTTGCTACCTATGCCTCCCACATAATTAGCTAGGATTACAGATGTGAACCACTATGGCCAGCTCATTTGTTGAGATGGCTGTCTTTTTTTTTTGAGATGGCAGTTATTTCTTTGGCCTGCCTCAGACCAAGATCCTTGTCATTTCTGCTTCCCAATCAGCTGGGATTACAGATGGAGCTACTATACTTGGTGTACATGACACCTGTTTTTTTTTTTTTTTGTTGGTCGTGGGGCTTGAACTCCGTTCTTGGGCGATGTTCCTGCACTCTTCAGCTCAAGGGGAGTGCTCTACCGCTTGAGCCACAGCGCCAGTATCTGTTTTCTAGTGGTTTTATTGGAGATAAGAGTCTCACAGACTTTCTTTCTAGGGCTGTCTTTGAACCATGATCCTCAGATCTCAGCATCCTGAGTAGCTAGGATTACAGGGGTCAGCCACAGGTGTTCGGCACACCTTCTGTTCTTTAAAAGAGGTTTTAATTGTAAAAAATGCTGTGTAGAGGGGTTATAGTTACATGAGCAAGTTAATGAGTACATTTTCTATCAAGCATTGTTACCTCATCCTTTGTTTTTCCCTACTCTCCCCTCCCACCTCCACAACTACACTCCCCTGTATTCCTGTCCCTTCTTCCCCGCCTATATTGTAAAGCTCTTTTTTTAAACATAGTGTCTTGTGCATCTCATTGTTACAATGGGTCAGCCTGTATCACTATTTATCTATTTTGTTTTTTGCCTTCCGCTCCCCAAGCTAGAGAAGGGTGTATACAAGATACAGGGCACCAACACTAAATATAGTGAAAATAAGGGTTAAACCATGGGGGAGGAACATAAAAAGAATAAAAAAAAAACACTTGGTAGATTATAAACCGTATCTTGGGTTTCATTTCACTTAACATCATCTTATCTGGTCGTATGTACATAGCTTTTGAACTTTTATGCTTGTCCCAGACATGTAATAGTTATTGCAAATAAGGGAAAACATAGGACCAATGTTTCTTTGGTTTTGGCTTACTTCACTTGATATAATGTTTTCTAAGTCCTCACTTAGAGCTCCCCTATGATCCAGCAGTCCACATTTTTGGGTATTTACCCAAATGATCACAAAAAAGACCATATTAAGCTACTAGTACAACTATGTTTATTGCAGCATTATTTACCATAGCTAAGATATGGAACCAACCTATATGCCCCTCAGTAGATAAATGGATCAAGAAAATGTGATACACACACACACACACACACACACACACACACACACACACACATACACACACACACACACATGCACAGACACACTGGAATTCTATGCCTCCATCAGAGAGAATGACATCACCCCATTTGCTAGGAAATGGAAAGACGCAGAAACAATTATATTAAGTGAAATTAGCCAGGCTCAAATAACCATAGGTCCCATGGTTAATCTTACTTGGAGTAACTAGTACATGGTACCATATAACCATATAAGAGGATGTTATGTGAAATGAACCCCAAGATAGGGGCACAAATAATTTGTATTCCATGAGATTCTTTTCTCTCTATGATCCCCCAAATAAAACTGGAAGGAGAGCTGTAGTTAAAATACAGAGCACCACCCTTAAGGGAAAAAGCCTAAGTGACAAGGTTAGGTCCTAATTTTAAACCATAATATCAGCCCTCAAAAAAGTTGATTTCTTTTCCTTGAGGTTTTTATTAAATTGCTCGGGAAAATAATCAACGTTTTATTTATGTTTAGCATTACTATTAAAATCATGTTATGTTTATTTATGGTATTCTTTATTTTCTTAAATTTTACTTACACTTTAATATCCAGTAATGATAAGAGATGATTACTGTTTCACAAGTTTTTATGTCAGTTGAATATATGGATGAGAAGTACATACAAGGAGTTTGGACTGAAAATAGATATTAGCAAGGTCTTAACATACGAATTGATAGTTGAAAGAGCTGTGGGCATGTATGAAATAAACTAAAGAAACCAGCAAGGAAAGATAAGGTATGATTCTGGAAAGCAAACAATTTTGGAAGAAAAAAAAGGAAAATATGTAGCTTTTGGTAAGAACTTTGTAACCCATCTGCACATTTAATTCCTTTTTTCTAGTGGAAGGCATTTCAGTTAACTTTATTTTACAAAGTTAAACATGATTGACATTTAATACTAACTAGCCTCTCTCTCAGGTAAGCAATTATTCTAGCCAGGTGCAAGGGGCTCAGGCCTATAATCCTAGCTACTCAGAGAGCTGAAACCTCTAGATCCTAGTTCAAAGCCAGTCTGGAGAGGAAAATTGGTGAGACTTTTCTGTGGCACTGTGGCTTAAAGTGGCAGCACTAGTCTTGAGTAATAAATCTCAGAGACAGAACCCAGGCCCTGAGTTCAAGCTCTCTGAAATTATTCTAAAAATACTTGTTCTCATTATTTCTTTAACTTGTTTAGAAGGATGTTTTAAACTTAGGGTTTTTTTTTTCTTTTTTTAATTTTAATTTTAATTTTTTTGTGAACATATTGTACAGAGGGGTTACAATTACATAAGCAAGATAAGGAGTACATTTCTTATCAAGCATTGAAGCCTCCTCCTTTGTTTACCCTTCACATCCCTTCCCAGCCTCCCTCTCTCCCCCACCCAATCTCCCCCCTCCCCGCACCAAAGTTGTAAAGTTCGTTTTCGAAATGACAGCTCGTACTTCTCATAGTCGCAACTGGTCCACCTGTATCCTTAAATGACTTGTTTTTCTCATCTCCTCCACAAATTATACCAACATCAAATATAGTGAAAGCAGGGGTTATACAGTGGGGGAGGGACATACAAAGCAACAAAGAAATAATCTGATAAATGAGTTAGAAACAAATGCATGAAAGAAAAAAACATTCAAATACATTTCTAAGGGTTCATTTTCCTAACGTTACATTATCTGACCTTTTCTGCTTGACTCATACACATACGAGATATTGCAAATAAGGGAAACCATGGGACCTATGTTTCTTTGGGCTTGCATTACTTCACTTAATATAATTTTTTCCAAGTTTTTCCATTTCCTAACAAATGGGGCAATGACATTCTTTCTGACGGAGGCATAGAATTCCATTGTGTATATATACCACATTTTCTTGATCCATTCATCTACTGAGGGGCATCTGGGTTGGTTCCATATCTTAGTTATGGTAAACAATGTTGCAATAAACATAGTTGTGCTGGTAGATTTAGTGTCGTCTTGTTTGTAAACATTTGGGTAAATGCCCAAAAGTGGGATTGCTGGGTTATAGGGGAGCTCTAAGTGAAGTATTTTGTGGAACCTCCATACTAATTTCCAAAGTAGTTGAACAAGTTTACATGCCTACCAACAATGAAGTAAGGTACCCTTCTGTCAACATCCTCTCCAGCATCTGTTGCTGTTAGAGTTCTTGATTATAGCCATTCTAACTGGGGTGAGGTGGTATCTCAATGTTGTTTTGATTTGCATTTCTTTTATGGCTAGGGAGGTTGAGCATTTCTTCATGTGTCTATTGGCCATCCTTCTTTCTTCTTCAGAGATTTTTCTCTTCAAGTCTTTATCCCACTTATTTATTGGGCAGTTGTTTCTTTGAGGATTTGTTGTTGGGGGATTTAATTTTTTGAGTTCCAAGTATATTTTATATATGAGACCTTTGTCCATTGTATGGCTAGTGAAGATCTTCTCCCAATCTGTGGGCTTTCTATTGGTCTTGAAAGCTATGTCCTTTGCCATGCAGAAGCTCTGCAACTTCATGCAATCCCATTTGTCCAACCTTTCTTTGAGTTGTTGTGTTTCCGGGTCTCTATACAGAAAATTTCGGCCTGAGCGAAGGAGACCTAGGGTTTCTCCTATTCCATCTGTAATATTTTCAGAGTGTCTGCTTTGACTCCAAGGTCTTTGATCCATTTGGAGTTGATTCTGGTGCAGGGTGATATATAAGGATCTAGCTTTAGTTTTCTACAAGCAGTTAACCAATTTTTCCAGCACCATTTACTGAAGAGGCTGTCTTTCTTCCATTCTATTATTTTAGCTCCCTTATCGGAGATTAGTTGGCTATAGGTCTGTAGGTTCATTTCTGGGTTTTCAATTCTATTCCATTGGTCCTGATGCCAGTACCAAGCTGTTTTGATTACTATGGCTTTATAGTAGAGTTAGAAATTTGGTATTGATATTCCACCAGCAGTGTTCTTTCCATTGAGGAGCGTTTTTGCTATTCGGGGTTTTTTACTGTTCCATATGAATTTTTGGATTGCCTCTTCTATTTCTTGAAGAATGAGGTTGGAATTTTGATAGTATCAAGGGATTTTTTATTTCATGTTGTCTTAATTTATTTTTAAGATGTTCAGAGAAAAATGATATATAGTAAGAACTGGTTTGTATTGCTTTGTATTACGTTTTGCTTCTACACCTATAATTCAACTGGAAAGGAGATGGTCAAAACCATCCTCCCTCCACCAAAGTTGTAAAGTTAATTTTTCGACATAATGATTTGTATATCTCATTGTTGCAATGCGTCCACCTGTATCCCTAGTTAAACGATTTGTTTTTGCCCTTCCACTTCACAAATTGTACCAACATCAAATACAGTGAAAGCAGGGGGAGAGCCATGAAAAGCAGTATAGAAATCATCTTATAAATATGTTAGAAACAACTGCATGAAAGAAAAAAATTGAATACTTATCTTGGGGTTCATTTCCCTAGCATCAATTTATCTGACCTTTTCTGCTTGACTCAGCATAGTTATTTCTAATAAGGGAAGCCATGGAACCTATGTTGCTTTGGGTCTGGCTTACTTCACTTAATATAATTTTTTCCAAGACTTTCCATTTCCTAACAAATGGGGCAATGATATTCTTCCTGATGGATGCATAGAATTTCATTGTGTATATATACCACATTTTCTTGATCCATTCATCTACTGAGGGGCATCTCGGTTGGTTCCATATCATAGCTATGGTAAATAATTCTACAATAAAAAATAGGTGTGCCGGTAGCTTTAGTATGGTCTTGTTTGTGATCATGTGGTTAAATGCCCAAAAATTTGGATTGCTGGGTCATAGGATAGCTCTATGTGGAGTCTTTTGATGAACCTCTGTACTGCTTTCCACAGTGGTTGAACAAGTTTACACTTACACCAACAATGTAGTAAGGTTCTCATCTGTCCAAATCCCCTCCAGCATCTGTTGTTATCAGAGTTCTTGATTTTGCCATTCTAACTGTGGTGAGGTGGTACCAAAATGTTGCTTTTATTTGCAATTCTTTTATGGCTAGAGAGGTTGAGCATTTCTTCATGTGTTTATTGCGCATCCTTCTTTCCTCTTCAGAGAAGTTTCTCTTTAAGTCTTTAGCCCACTTATTTAATGGGCAGTTGTTCCTTTGAAGATTTATTGATGAGGGATTTAATTTTTTCAGTTCCAGGTATATTTTAGATATGAGACCCTTGTATGTTGTATGTCTAGTGCAGATCTTCTCCCAATCCATGGGCTTTCTAGTGATCTGGCTAGCTATGTCCTTTACCATGCGGAAGCTCTGAAATTGCATGCAATACCATTTGACCCATTTGTCTTGGATTTTTTTTTTGTATTTCTGAGTCTCTATTAAGAAAATTTCGGCCTTGCCAAGGAGAACTAGGGTTTCTCCTATTCCATCCTGTAATGTTTTCAGAGTATGACTTCAAACTTTTAATGTTTGAAGATCTTTGATTCATGTTGAATCGATGTGAGTAGATTGAGCTGTTGCATACATTTGTGTATGTGTGTGTGTGTGTGTGTGTGTGTGTGTGTGTGTGTGTGTGTGTGCGCGCGCACACGCCTGTGTGTGTATCATTGAAATCAAGGATAAGGAACTTGGTTCCTTTTTCTGAGATATACAATATGGTGTTTCTTTGTTGGTGTTAGGCTGATTGCTTGCCTTTGCCTTATGTGTACATTCCAGCTCAATTTTCAATTAAAGTTACTTTATTATTGAACATATAATGCTCTGATATTGCTTTGTCTTTAGTCTGCCATCTAGGATCTTCTTTTCCTCTTAAATATTAACATTCAATATGAATTTTACCTCCTGACTAATTTTCCCTTTAATTTGCATTTGAAAGAAGAATTATAATACCTTTGATCTCTGTATTCATGAAGAAAATCCACTTTGAATTCTCTGTTTAAAGTAATAACACCGGGACAGATTTGTTAGCACCAAGACCTTAAATTATCTTTTGTAGTTTTAGTTTAAAATAACCCTCCTCCATGTTTTTAGCGTGGGTAGAAAAGAATTCCCACAATGCCTCACAACTTTTATCTTTCACTTTGTCTATGCTTCCTTGTCAATGCTAAATTGTTCTGGATGCCTGTATTAGCTACCCAATACCCTGCAAAGCTGTTGCTGCTACCCAATTTACTGACAATGCAACTCAGCAATTACAGTCACAATTACCCTTTCCATGTTATCCTATTCTCTGCTACTCATTTTGCTACCCATAATTCTTAACACCATGGTTCCAGCTACCTGATCCCTGATACCCCTGTCTCTGGTAACACATTCCCAAACAAAGCAAGGCAAGAGTATGCACAGACAGTCGAATTGGGTACTCCTCTTGCAGGCACAATGGGACGTTTTTCCTCAGGTATTTAACATGAGGAACTAACTAGTGGTGGAAACAAAAGAGGTTACTCAGAGGGGACTAAACCAAGGATATCAACTTGTAACTTGTTGCTAGGAAAAGCAGGCCCTAAGGTGAATGTTAATGAGAAAAGAAAATTTGACAAAAATATTGGGAATGATATAAACAAAAGTTCTAGCTTAATCTCTTCTACCATTGATCTGAATTATTTTATGACATAGATATGTAACTACTTTGCAGTTTTAAAAGTTTAAGAAATTGCAAATTTATGTGGTACTTATATTAATTTATGGAATATTTGCATATGATCATGTTAATGATACTCAATAGTTTATGCTTTATGATATGCTCACGAGTCTGCCTTTGGCAATATGAATTGAGCTCTCTAACAATAAATGGGATTTCATTGTCAAATACTACAAGGATATTACTGAGGCTAATACCAAAATGAAAGCTGAAACAAGAAAACTGAACAAAGCTACAACTTTGAAGGGAAGGGATCAGTGGTAAGGGCTATGATAAAACAGAAATTCTTCACATAGGAATCTTGGAAGAATAGAATATGTCTTGTTGAATCACTACTTTTTAAAACATTCTTAGAAAGAAGAACATGATTTTTGATTCTAGCTTTTTGGGACCTCTTTAATGAGTGGTTAAACAAAAAATTATTGAAATGACTGAAAATCCACTGACATGAATTATTAGATTAACATTATACTCAAAGTTGCCTTGAGATGCAGGCAGGCTGGATTCCTTTTCTATTAAATTAATGGAATAATCTTCCTTTTGAATGGTTGGATATTCCATGACACTTGTTCCAAAACAAGAAAAGATACTGGAGAGAAAAAAAAAAGAGGAAGGAGAGTCAAGGCTGCTGAAATTAGCATATTTCCCATTTGGACTTTAATGGGTTGTTACTACAAAGAATTAGAATTTCATCTTAAGATAATAATTTTAAAATGGATGTGCTAAAGGATAGCTTTGAAATGTAATATTTAATGCTGTTGCATTACTTGAAGACAAAGGTTTACAGAAAACTTTAAGTTCCAGAAAAACTGTAATGTACCAATAAACACCTAGAAGAAATATAATTTAAAAATTTACCTGTTCAAAGGAAATCCTGGCATGAAAGTCTGTGAGTCACTTATCTCCAAACAGGAAGAGGCACTGTAGCTCAATTGGGAGAGGGCTCCCCTTGAGCTGAAGCACTCTGGGATATGTTAATACCCAAGCCATGAGTTCAAGGCCCATGACTGACAAAAATAAATTTTAAAGAATTAAATCGTTAGGGTTGAAGAAGACTTGTGGTAGAGTGGTTGTCTTGCATGTATGAGGTCCTGGTTCAATTCCTCAGCACCACATAAGCAGAAAAAACTGGAAGTGGCACTGTGGCTAACGTGGTAGTGCACTAGCCTTGAGCTGATCAGCTCAGGGACAGCACCCAGACCCAGAGTTCAGGCAACCCTACCAACAACATCAACAACAGCAACAACAAATTAAAGCATCAAACAACCTGAAGATGTTGTCCAGAATAATGAATGCAGCATTATCCGTTGACATGACTTAGTGACTTGAAACCAAGTTTACCAGGGGAGATGGTGGGCATTTTGTGTGTGTGTCAAAACATGCAAAATTATTTTCTACTTTCCCAGGGAGGGAGAAAGGAGGAAATGGTTGGGGGAGAGGGGAGGTGTTTGGTGGACTTGCCTTTTGTTTCACTGATTATTTTCTGTAGTCAAATTCAGAGAAATTCTGCTTGCAATCCTAGTTGCATGGGCAATGACGAAGCCATGTCCTGGAAGTGGTTTTGTCCTGTCCTTGGCCTGGTTCCAACCACCACTGGATAATCCAAGTCCCACTGCAGGACCAAGATGCCTTGAAGACTACTGATCCATTGGGCAGGTGGACCTAACCACAGCCAGAATAAGCAGAAAATTCAATTCTGAAGGCAGCACTTGAAATTTATATCGGGTAGACATTTTTAATATATTTTTATTATAAAAATACTGTACAGAGGGCTCAGAGTTACAGAACTAGATAATGAGTACATTTCCTATACAACATTGTTACCTCCTCCTTTGTTTTTCCCCTGCCATCTTTTCCCTCCCCACATCTCCAACTCCTCACTCCTCAACGCCTGCCTGACATTGTAAACTCATTTTCGACACAGTGTCCTGTACATCTCATTATCACAATGGTCAACCTGCATCCCCATTTAAGCGTTCTGCTATATTCCTTCCACTCCCCAAATTACAAATATATATATATATATATATATATATATATATAAATAAATATATATACATGTATATACATATATATATATGTATGTATATATATATATATATGTGTATATATATATATATGGTGCAGAACACTGGAATCAAATAAAGTGAAAACAGGGAGTTTACCGTGGGGGAATAACGTACAATAGAATCATAGAGTACATTATAATCAAACTAAAAACAAAAGAAAGAAAGGAAAAACCAATTGTGTCTCTGACTTGGAGTACATTTTGCTTAACATCATCTTGTATGGTCATATGTACCTAGCTTTGATCTTCTCTACTTGTCCTAGACATGTACTAATCCTTGCAAAGAAAGGTAAACCATGGGTCCTATGTTTCTTTGGGTCTGGCTTACTTCTTTCTGATGGAAGCATAGAATTCCAGTGTGTGTGTGTGTGTGTGTGTGTGTGTGTGTGTGTGTGTGTGTGTGTGTGTGTACCACATTTTCTTGAACCATTCATCTACTGAGGGGCATTGGGGTTGGTTCCATATCATAGCTATTGTGACTAATACTGCAATAAACATGGTTGTGCTGGTAGTTTTGTGATCATTTGGGTAAGTGCGCAAAAGTGGGGTTGCTAGGTCATTGGGGAGCTCTAGGTGGAGTCTTTTGCAGAAATTTCATACTGTTTTCCAAAGTGGTTAAACAAGTTTAAACAGCTGCAAGTAATGCAGTAGGGTTCCCTTTTAGATATATCCCCATCAGCATCTGTCATTATTACATTTCTTGATTACAGCCATTCTAACTGGAGTGAGGTGTAATCTCAATGTTTTGATTTGCATTTCATTTATGACTAGAAAAATTGAGTATTTCTTCATGTCTCTAATGGACATTTTTTATTTCCTCTTCAAAGAAGTCTCTCTTTAAGTCTTCAGCCCACTAGGTTATTGGGCAGTTGTTCCTTTGAGGATTTGTTGTTGTGGGATTTATGATTTGGAGTCCTAAGTATATTTTAGATATAAGACTTTGTCTGTTTTATGACTCATGAAGAACTTCTCCCAGGAAGTGGGCTTTTTATTGATCTTGCTATCTATGAACTTTATCATGCAGAAGCTCTGCTGTTTCATGCAATCCCATTTCTCCAACCTTTCTTTGATTTGTTTTGTTTCTGGTTCCCTATTAAGAAGTTTTTGGCCTGTGCTAAAGAGCCCTAGAGTTTCTCTTATCCTTCATGTAATGTTTTCACAATGTCTGCTTTTATTTTGAAGTCTTTGATCCATTTTGATTTGATTAACATGCAGAGTGTTTTATATATATATGCATATGTATATATGCATATATATATATATATATATATATGGATATATCTTTAGTTTTCTACAGGTGTTCAACCAATTTTGCCAGCACCATTTACTGAAAAGGCTGTCTTTCTTCTATTCAATTTTTTTAGCTCCCCTGTCAAAGATTGGGTGGCTATAGGTCAGTGGGTTTATTTCTGAGTCTTCAGTCCTATTCCATTGGTCCTCAGGACTGTTCTTGTGACAGTACCAAGCTGTTTGTATTACTATGGTTTTTTAGTATAGTTTGAAATTTGGAACTGATATTTCTCCAGTGCTGTTCTTTCTGCTAAGAATTGACAAACCTACAGCCAGCATTATACTTAATGGTGAAAAGTTAAAGGCATTTCTTATTAATTCAGGAAAGAGATAAGTATGTCTGCTCTCTCCACTCCTCTTCAACTTAGTATTAGAATGCTAGCTGGGGCAATAAGACTAGATGCAAACTTAAAGGGAATCCAAATAGGGAAATATGATGTAAAACATCCAAGATGACCAATGGAATAGAATTGAAAACCCAGAACTGAACCTACAGTCCCATAAGCATCTAATTTTCGATAAGGGAGCTAAAAAACAGAATGGAAGAAAGACAGCCTCTTCAATAAATGGTGATGGAAAAATTGGTTAACTACTTGTAGAAAACTAAAGCTAGATCCTTATCACCCTGTACCAGAATCAACTCAAATGGATTAAAGACCTCGGAGTCAAAGCAGACACTCTGAAAACATTACAGGATGGAATAGGAGAAACCCTAGGTCGCCTTGGCACAGGCCAAAATTTTCTGAATAGAGACGCAGAAACACAAAAAAAAAAAATAAAAAAAAAGTTGGACAAATTGGATTGCATGCAATTGCAGAGCTTCTGCCCAGCAAAGGACATAGCTTGCAAGATCACTAGAAAGCTCACGGATTGGGAGAAGATCTTTACTAGTCATACAACATACAAGGGTCTCATATCTAAAATATACCTGGAACTTAAAAAATTAAATCCCCCAACAACAAATCTTCAAAGAATCAACTGCCCAATAAATAAGTGTCCTAAAGACTTAAAGAGAAATTTCTCTGAAGAGGAAAGAAGGATGGCCAATAAACACATGAAGAAATGCTCAAACTCTCAAACCATGAAAGAAATGCAAATCAAAACAGCATTGAAATACCACCTCACCCCAGCTAGAATGGCTATAATCAAGAACTCTAATAACAGATGCTGGAGGGGATGTGGACAGATGGGAAGCTTACTGCACTGTCGTTGGCAGTGTAAACTTTATCAACGACTTTGGAAAGCAATATGGAAGTTCCTCAAAAGACTCCACATAGACCTCCCCTATGACCCAGCAATCGCACTTTTGGGCATTTCCCCAAATGTTCACAAACAAGACAACACTAAAGCTTCCAGCACGACTATGTTTATTGCATCATTATTTACCATAGCTAAGATATGGAACCAACCGAGATGCCCCTCAGTAGATGAATGCATCAAGAAAAAGTGATATATATACACAATGGAATTCTATGGCTCCATCAGAACGAATGACATTGCCCCATTTGTTAGGAAATGGAAAGACTTGGAAAAAATTATATTAACTTAAGTAAGCCAGGCCCAAAGATACATAGGTCCCATAATCTCCCTTATTTACAGTAACTAGTATATGTCTGAGTCAAGCAGAATAGGTCAGCTAAGTTGATGTTAGGGAAATGAACCCTAAGGCATGTATTCAAATCTTTTTTTTTCTTTCATGGGATTGTTTCTAACACATTTATAAGATTATTTCTTTGTTGCTTTGTATTCCTTCCCCCACGGCATAACCACTGCTTTCACTGTATTTGATGTTAGTATAATTTGTGGAGGGGAAGGGAAAAAACAAATCGTTTAAATAGGGATACAGGTGGACCCATTGCAACAATGAGATATACAAGTCATTATATCGGAAACGAACTTTACAACTTTGGTGGTGGGGAGGAGGATTGGATGGGGGCAAGGGAGGAGGATGGGAAGGGATGGGAAGGGGAAACAATGTAGGAGGATACAACGCTTCAGAAGAAATGTACGCATTATCCTGCCCAGGTAATTTTAATCCCTCTGGACAATTTTTCCAAATAAAAAATAATAAATTTAAAAATAGCAAAAAAGTAAAAAAATATGAAAATGACATGATCTTGTATTTAATGGACCCCATGGACTCCACTCCCAAGTTATGTGAGCTGATCAGAAACTTGGCCAACTTGAAGACTATAATTTTGTCTCAATAAAACCAAACAAGAAAGGAATAAAAAATAAACAAGAAAGGAATACACAGTTGGAAATTTGGGCTAATTTTGTCATTATGCTTTGAGAAGTCAAGTTTCCTATTGAAATGCAACTCATATATAATCCTCAATTGTGTTTTAAATGTTGTCTTAATTACAGAACATTTCTAGATGCAAGAGAGCTCATGATTCCCAACCAAAAATTTGAAAAAGTATCATTCTGTTAGAGTCCCAAGAAATGATGAAAGATTACAAAAGTTTAAGCCTGATGAAATAGGAAAGCTCATGTAATGTAGGACTTTGTAGACCTGGTTAAATTAGAATTTAGAGTTAAAATAGATATTTTTTGTTTGTGATTTAATATTCTATAGGATACTACAAAATTCTTTTCAAGTAAAAAATTTAATTTACAAATTCACTAATTAGTCTGGCATTCTAATTGACTAGAATATTCTTTCAGCTGGGAAGGTGGCTCAGTGGTTGAGCGCTTTCCTTGCATGCCTGAGGCCCTGGGTTTGATTCCTCAGCACCACATAAGCAAAAAGAAAAAAGCCAGAAGTGGTGCTGTGGCTCAAGTGGTGGAGCACTAGCCATGAGCTGAAGAGCTGAGGGACAGTGCCCAGGCCCAGACTTCAGGCCCCACAACCGGACCTTCATAAATAAAATATAATATTCTTTCAAGGGAGGTATAATAAGAACTTAGTTAATATATAATTCCAACAGTTCATGTGTAAGAAGATAATGTGAATAATCTAGACAAACTGTCAACAAATTGATTATATTAATTTATATAGAAAAGGAGCAATCTTTTGAGACTTTGGTGTAATGTGGTATAAAGAGAGTAATTGTGTGACATCTTTTTTTTCTACCTATACATAACACAGGAAGAAATTTTCTTAATTATGTACCTCTGTGTACAATGAGAAAAATGCTAGTTTTGAGGTTTGTTTTTATTTTGTTTTTGTTGCTTGGTTTTTCCTAGGGCTTAACCTCAGGGCTTGGGCACTGTCCCTGAGCCTGTTTTTGCTCCAGGCTACTGCTCTACCATTTGAACCTCAGTGCCTCTTGGGTCTGGCTTTTCCTTATGACTTTATTGGAGGTAAGAATCTAAAGAAGCTTCCTGCCTGGGTGGGCTTTCAACCATAATCTTCAAATCTTAATATTAACATATACAGATCTCCTGAATATCTATGCTAGATAATATATATTTATAATAATTATAAAATAAAATAAAAATAAATAATATTTGCAAGTGTTCTGATCTCAGAAATACCACTGCGGTGAAAATGATGTAGCAAAGTTTAGTGTAGTATTCTTGCCACAATAGGAAGGGCATCACATTAGGATAAGTGTAGTATTTTTTCACTATAGTGATAAAGTAGTCATGTTGTAAATTTAGGGAATTTTAAGGTGCACCTTACATGTTGGAAATTGTTGGGCTAGAATGACTTTATTTAAGAAAACTTGGGATTCATTGTCATAGAAATAATAGCTTACTCTGATGAAGAAATGTTTACTCTTAAGGAATTAATTATTATAGATACTTCTAGTGTTATCCTCTACCAGAACGTGTCTATTTTTCCTGTTGACTTTTAAATATGTAATGCCTCATTGGAAACTGCATCTATTGCTGAATTAATTAAAATGCAAACAGTTACTGTTTTGAATGTCTCTGGTATGGCATGTTCAGAATTTGAAAATGAGTAGTTAGTAGTCATAGGAATGTTGAGGAACAGATATATTCTGTCCTCTTAACAATTAGTGAGTTTTCAAAGTTAGTAGTTTCCATAGAATTGAACTGTTTTCTGTTTTAGTATGAGACAATACTAAAATAATGTTTTTTAAAAAATAATGGCAAGTGTATTCTGACAATATTGTATAGTTTGATAACATTCATGTTGATGTCCCTCCGATAAATAAAGAGGTAACTCAAATTAGCAGGCCAAATGTTCATTTTTATAAAAGATAATACACATAGAATAATATTTACTATACCAATACAGTGAAATTATATATTATGCAGCTCATTTTAAGTTAATTTTATTGTCAAGGTGATATATAGAAGGGGTTGCAGTAATTGTAAGGTAGTGGATATATAACATCTCAAAATTTTTACCCCCTCCCTTATTTTTCTCACACTTTTCCTTCACCCCAATACTCCTCACAAGTTGTAAAGTAAATTTCTAACATGTTGTCTTGTGAGTGTTGCTATTGCATTGGTTTTCCTTTTGTCCTTTGTTGGGCCATTTTATTGTTACGTTTCCCTTGCCAAATGAAGATAAATGTATATACAATACACAGGATACTGAAATCAAATACAACAGTGGACAAAAAAATAGAGGAAAACACAAAAGAAAAAAGAAATCACATAGTACATTAAAAAAAACAACCACAAAGTAAAACCTCTCTTTCAATATCTAGGAGTTTATTTTGCTCAGAATCATTTTCTGTGGTCATTTATACATAGCTATTGAGCCATTCTACTCATCTGCTAGGACTATCCTAGATATTTCCTAGTTTTTACAAATGAGGGAAACCATGGAATCTGTTTCTTTGTGTCTTGCTTATTTTTCTTAGTAGGATTTTTCCAACTTTTTCCATTTCCTTATGAATTGGAAGCATAGAATTCCTCCGTACATATATAAAACACATTTTTTTCAATTCCCTCATCTACTGAGTGGTATATGGGTTTAAAACATGATTGCATGTAAGTATCACTTAAGGCCATTCAAAATGACAGATGGCAACTCAGCAGATATACTAATGTCATGATTTCCAAATAAAACAGTATTTTATGGTGGTACAAGTGTTGAGATATCTGAATGAATCTAATGTATATCTTGCACTGAATTTGGCAGGAAGATATCCAATATCATATAGGATAAAAATGGTAGTGACAAAATATTTCCCTTGAGAAAGATATAGGAGGCTGCCAGAAGTATGAATTAGTTCAGATAATTTGAAGAATTTAGAAATGCAAGCTCAATTATGTCTCTTTACATAATAATCATGTAAGTGGAAGGGCAAAATAAGGGTAAGAGAAGAAAATAACTGACAGCAGACAATTTTCCCAAGTTACAGTACAAAAAAATATAATCTATAACTACCAAATTAAAGAGATCCCAATATAATACGTCCCACTTAATTTAGGTACATGCAGAATTTTACTTGGCTTTTTCCTACTCTAATGCTCCAAAATAAATGAATACTTATAAGAAAAGTAATGTGATTGCCATTGCTTCAACTTGAACACTAACTGTGATAAGCCCTCTTTTTTTCATTTTTGCACTTGGAAAATAGTCCCTAAGTAGATGGGGTTGTGGCTGATTAAAGTCAGAGTTAGGGGCCTCTATTGTACAATTATCCCAGAATAGTTTAAAGCCGTTTTTCCCCAAGACATCCAACTACATTGTCAAACTGTACTTTGAACACACCCTCACACCTGAGCACATTATTTGAAATTATACTTCAGTTTTTCTTGGCACATTCTACTTTGTTCCTTTGTCTTTTTTGCACATTCCTTTTGAGTTCATAGTTGCTCTATTTCCATTTCATCTGTACAAACTGCAAAGAACATTGTTCAACTACCACTTCTTGTTTGCACATGCCCAGTCTATGTATGAAAGTACTTTGTCCATGTTAAGCAATAGAGTAATACTCACTCTCTGAGGAGAAAAGTTCCACAATATAATCCTATGCCCACATTAGATGATGTAGAATTTAAAGTATTTTGAGACAGTGATATTAGAAGTGAAAGGCTCCTTAGGGAAATTTTCCTGGAGCTCATTAGTTTACCCTAAAGAAATAAAAATATCCACAAAATTTGGAGCTAATTACTAAGTATCCGAATTAACATTAGATCCTAGATGTTGTTTTAATACAAGTCATGATTGTATTATTGTTACAACAGAAACCTTCACAACTTGGCAATGTGTATGAGAAAATGAAAGAAAGGCATTAAAGCAAAATGTCTTATCTTTTTAGGCATTTAATCCTAGTGGTGAGGGTAATGTCTGAACTCTTTCATTCAATAAAAGCTTGAAATTTATAAGAACACTTTCCTACATATACAAATTTGTGTCGGGTTGATAGACAGGGTTATTTCAGCATGGAGATATACCTAACAAAAATTACATTTCAATAGAGTATTTGGCAGTTATGATGTGTCAATAGCTATTGAAGCATTTTCTATTTTAAAGAAGAATCAATTTGAGGAGTCTTCAGTCACATCAGTAAAGCTGTATGTTCAACTTAATACTTGGTGTTACTTGTCCTACATTTATAATGAGTAGGCTGATAAGATATCCAAACATATCTAAATATATTTCAATAAAATCCCGAACTGATATGGATAGATGAGTCACTAATTGGAACTGTAGGACAAATTAGGCTTGTCTGTGCTTTAGTTCAATCTACAATCTCCTGGCTAAATAAAGTTTTCAAAAATGTTCACAGAATACCTCTAAGAAAAGTTCATGACAGTTATATCTGTATAATATTTCTAAGGTCAGGATTAAAGCATTTGTTCCCAACATTGAGAATCAACAGAACCTGTTGAATTTATTGGTCCAGAATTTTATGACTTCACATTCATATCTCAACATTTTATCAATATGACTTTCACCAAAACACTGTTCTTATTGATCTTGTCTATGTTCTTTTACTTTTCAAATCCAAATAGTAGATTTCCTTACTGAAATTTCTTTCCTTCCTTTTCTTCTGTAAATCTGTGTTTATTACCTTTTTGTTTCCTTATTTGTCTCTTTCCTCCAATCTTGTCCATACTGGTACTCACATTGTTCACACTTTTGTCAGAACTTTCCTTTTCCTCTTCCCTTTAATAATGTCCCTGAATTTATCATTACATTTCATATTCATGTTCGGGGATATTTTGATGTTGTTCAAATAGACCTATCTTGGCATCTATTTAACATAAACCTTAGATCAGAGAGTTTATTTTCCTTTAAATCCATCTTTTCCTCCTGTAGTCCTTATCACCAAGAATGTAACTAACACAGTTAGGAGACAGAGATGTGAAAACACTTTATATTTCTTCTTACCCTACCTCCTTCCATAGATAAGATGAATGATCAAGATTTTTTCAGTTTCTGTCATAATGTAATTTCTATGTACTCCTTTTTATGCCCCTGACACCAGCCTATTGCAAATACTCATCACCAGTCACTCAGTCCTAAAACAACTGTTTACAAAGTATGCATTTTTCCCCATAGTCTTTTCTTATTGGTCCTCTCCTTCATCAAATGACTCTCCTTGCAAGCACACAGAGTAAAGAACTCAGAGAAAAATTCTAGTATCATTATTTACTAACAACATTGACTGTTGGTCTTATATTTCTCATCTGTAAATGGATGTAATCTACTAGAAATATTGAAGACTATATTTGTTGAATTCTAGAGCAAGGAAAAAGAAAGTAAACAGTCCTTACATTTTCTACCTTAGCTTACAAATAAGGAAAGAGTCAAATAGAGTTTGTTGGTATAAAGTCAGAAATAGTTTCATGCAGAAATAAAAATAAATTTTAACTCCTGGCTCTGTAGCTTGTGTCCTTTTATGGTAACTGCAGTTATGTAAGTGGTATTATGTAAATTGTATCATGTATTTATAGCTGTCATGAAGAACATGTTCTTAATATATCATTGGTAAACATTGGTTATTGAATAGTATCTATATGAGAATGTTATTTGAACTAATCACACTAAGTTGAAACCTACATCTTAGTCCATCAAAATACGGAAATAAATGATTTTATTTATAAGAAAATAATACCACCAAGAACAGTGAGTATACATTAGAAAGACCGCTGGAATAACATTACGGTTTTTACTGTCTCTACCTGTTTATGTGATTGTATTTCTTGATATTCAAACTCTCCTCTTGTTATTCTGGTTCTTTTTTTTTTCTTTTTGGTTCGTTATGGGGCCTGGACTCTGGGCCTGGCACTGTCCCTCAGCTCTTCAGCTCAATGCACTCTACCACTTGAGCCACAGTGCCACTTCCCGCTTCTTCTGCTTATGTGGTGCTGAGGATTCAAACCCAGAGCCTCATGTAGGCAAGGCCATCACTCTGCCTCTGAGCCAGCTTCCCAGCCTTCCTCTTGTTATTGTTATTGTATGTAATCCAACTCTGTTTATAACTATGCATTCAATGTGGGAAATTTAGCTTCAAAGATATCTAAAGATTTTCTTTTCCTTTTCAATCACAACATCGTCATTATCGGGCTACACTGTGGTCATCATCCTCTCCATCAAAATTATTATTAATATCATAAGTGCTAATTATTGAACGTTGGATATGTGTCTATGATTTTATTATTATTTGTCTTTTGATTAATAATTTTAATGTTACCACTCTGCATGCATCCATATTGAAATTTTGAACAAATAAACAAAAAAAACTAAACCATATCAGGTTGCTTCACTATGTGCTTATAACAAATTATGGAATAGATTTTTTGAAGCATTGAAAATTCCTAATCAGTATGAATTAACTTCCTCCCTCTCCTTAACTACAAACAAATATTTAAGTTTGGGCAGAACCTTTTCAAGTAATACACTGTAAATATTACTACAATATCATATGTATATCTTAAATTCCCTTGAAAGTAATAAACTCTACTTTCTATTGAAATATTAGTTATTTTATTCTAGGAAACCTTTAGAAAAATAGAGTGTATATCTTTGAAATGAAAAAGGTCAAGAATAGTAACATGAAAATTTTAGAGGGTGTCTGTCAAATATATATATATATATATATATATATAAATGTTATGGGTAAAATAGTACATTTTTAGAGATTATTTGTCATCAGAAATATATACATATATCTAAATTTATTTGCAGAATGATATAAATCATAGTGAAACAAACATCTTAAAACATAATTAAAATTTAAAAAAAATACTTCATGAAACCAAGTGCCGGTAACTAACCCTAATAATATGAGCTATTCTGGGTGCTGAGATCTTAGAATTGTTTTCAAAACCAGCCCAGACAGAAAAGTACTTATTAAATTAGTATCTCCAATTAACCACTGAAAACAGGAATTAGCTCTTTTCCTCAATTTCTGGAGTGCTGTCTTTGAGCATAAAAATGCTTAGGGACAATGCCCAGGCCTTGCAAACAACACCACCAACAACAAATTGTATCATATTAATTTCACAAAGGCATCTTTTAACTGCTGTGAACATTTCTTAGAAACATGAATACATACCCCTGGAAAATGTTAAGTAAAAAAGTATAGAATATTTACGTCTGTGTTAAAGACATGACTATTTATACTGTTTAAGATATTTAGGTAATGATTAGAAGTTAAGAATAATGATAGGTAGGTCATATACTGGGAGTGGTTTTTTATTCTATTTTTTATTCTATTTTACAATAGTAATAAAATGATATTTACAATGCTTATATAAAATTACTCTTGCTTGGTATTTGAATTATCATAAGTGATAAATGTTTTTAAATGATTTCCAAAGCAAAGGAGTATCAATTCTTTTGTGATTTCAAAACAATTAAGAAAATGATTTCAAGGTTGGTTCACTCTAAGTCTATATTTGTTTTATTGTTCTAGTTTTCATATGTTTGTAGAAATTGAAATTCCAAAAATTTAATGGATATTGGCATTCAGCAACATCTTCACATACACTAATATTGGATTCCCTTAAGTGGAATTGCTTTATTTTATTGTTACTTTCACCAATAAATCAAGATGATTGTGTATTTTGTTCTTTTCATTGCTTTGGGCTCTTATCTTGAGAATACGTTTTTCCTAGCAAAGTAGAGATAAGCAATTGGATTGAACAAGTAACATATGACTTTCATAAAATGCAGATGCATAGATTTGTGTCTTCTGTCATTTGCTAAAAGTTTCCTCCAAAAAAGTTTCTCAATTAATTAGAAATTTTTTCCCTTCCCCTCCACAAATTATACCGACATCAAATACAGTGAAAGCAGAGGTTATACTGTGGGGGAGGGACATACAAAGCAACAAAGAAATAATCTTATAAATGTGTTAGAAACAATCGCATGAAAGGAAAAAAAAAACATTTGAATACATATCTTAGGGTTCATTTCCCTAACATCACCTTATCTGACCTTTTCTGCTTGACTCAGACATATACTAGATATTGCAAATAAGGGAAACCATGGGGGAAAAATAGGGATACAGGTGAACCCATTGCAACAGTGAGATGTACAAGTCGAAAAATGAACTTTACAACAGTGGGGGGGTGTAGCGGGGAGTAAGGGGGGGCCGCGGGGGAGGATGGGAAGGGATAGGAAGGGCAAACAAAGGAGGAGGCTACAATGCTTGATAAGAAATGTACTCATTATCTTGCCTATGTAATTGTAACCCCTCTGTACAGTTTTTTCACAATAAAAATAATAAAAATTACTTATCACATATACTTTTGGATTGAGTTATCTCTGTATAAACTCAAACGGACAAAACACCCTCAAAATAAACAGAAATCACATCTTTGTTTTAAATGCAGCAGTTTACAAAGAGTATTTAGCCAGCACCAAAAATATCTTTTTAGCAATTCTGCAGTTTGTGTGAAGAAGTTTTAACAATGGTTTTTTTTTTCCTGACATGCAATTCACTTACAATATAACATCTCCTTTTATTGTATACATTTTAGTGCTTTGGAAGTGAATTGTACCTTCATAGGTTTTCAAAGCCTAATTTTCACAAACTTGTATTTCTTCAAATAGAAATGCTGTAAATTTTAGAACAGACATTAAAATAGATATAAAATTCAGTTACAGGAATTTGCCCAGCATACATTCTCTATAGTGTGTCTTTTCAAAATTTGTCTTTGGGGATCATATCCAGGGTCTCACACATACTATTCAAGTTCACTGTCAATTAACTACATTCTCTGTCCAAAAAAGTTTTTTACTTCTGTTTAATACATTCATAAAAGTGTAATACCTGGATCCTGTACAATTCTTTCACCTTTTGAAGATTTGAAAACTTGTTTGCTAAAATGATTGCAGTATTATACAAATCGATCACTATGAGAAGGATATCAATTTATCCACAAATGCATTACTATATTTTGGGTCCTCTTTTTATATTATGGTCATACTAGTGAGTTTTCTTTTTATTATTTCTTAGACACTAAAGGGGAGCTTATTTCATATGTTCCTCCTATTGACTATTAAATTACATGTTATTTAAAGAAATATCTTATTCAGGAAAAAATTTATATAGAATTAGAAGATAGAAAAATACTTAAGTTTCAGAATCACTATAGCATTAACTTTGTAGCATTAACAAATCTGTACCCTCTGTTGGATATGTTTTCATTTCTGTTATACTGTCCCTTGAGTTATGAAATGTTATCACTTGATATAATCCACTGCTTGCTTTTCTTTAGCCCCTAATGTTTTCCATGTCAAATTTTTAGAAACCTTTACTGAACAATGTCATGAATTTTTACATTTAATTTTTATAGGTTTTTACAATTCACATTTAGTTTGATAATCATTTTTTATAAGGTTTGAGGTAGGCCATGTGCCAGTGGCTCATGCCTGTAATCCTAGCTACTCAGGAGGCTGAGATCTGAGGATCGTGGTTTAAAGCCAGCCTGGGCAAGAAAGTCCATGAGACTGTTATCTCCAATAAACCACTGTTGCTCAAGTGGTAGAGTACTCACCTTGAGCTGAAGAGCACATGGACAGCGCCCAAGCTCAGAGTTCAAACCCCATGACCGGCAGACAAACAAACAAACAAAGGATTGAGGTAGTAGTCTAAGATCATTCTTTAAATGTAGAGAGGCAATAGTGCCAACACAACCATTTAAGTTTCTGTTTTTATTTCATAAAGTCATAGCATCCTTTCCAAAATCTGTGGATCATAAAACTAAGAATTTATTTTTGACAAATCTGTTACCTTCTTCTATGTGTCTGTTCTTATAGAAGAACTATGTTGTCTTCACTACTAAACATGGTAATACTATTAAAAGCTATTATGAAGGCTCAAGCTACACCATTTTACAAGATTTCTCTGACTGACCTGTATTCCTTGAATTTACATATGAGATTATTGAGCAGGTGGACCAATATTCTACAGAGATATCTAAATATTTGATAGTCACTCATATTTCACACCTTGGGAAAATACAAACCCCTGATATTATATATAGAAAATGTCTTAGAGACTGCTCAATGCAACTAAAATTAACTTAGGAATGAGTTAAGATTTAGATAGTAGTACAGCATAATAAAGCTGAATGATAACTACTTGAGCTGCACTGCAGAACAGAGTGAGAGGGAGAAGAATGGTGGACCACAGAGGAGCTCTATGTCATTGGTATTGTTTCAAAAATACAGAAAGAAATCAGAGAAGAGAAGGAGAAAAATAAAGTGTCCTGAATCTAGTTTCTTTTCAATCCACCTGATAGATTGGACTGAAAGTCAGATAACATGGGAAAAATAAAATAGAAAATAAAGCATTGTATAGAGCTGTTATAATGTAAAGAAGCTGTACTAGGAATATAATTAATTTCCAAATAAATAAGAGAAAGAATAACAATAACAACTGCTAACGTGGATAGAAGATGGATCACATTTTATCATACATAATTTTGAAAAAACATACCAGGAATGAAAATTTCAAAGTCATAATTTAAAATACAATTTGTATTATAACTAGATAGTATAGCTCAGAGGTAAACCATTGGCCTAACATATGTGAAGCAATTGTGTGATCTCCCAAGCATTACAAAGTACACACAAAGCACACACACAAAAAAACACATAAACACACACACACACACACCACATACACACATTTATTATTATCATATTAAACAGGAAATTTCCACAAATAGTAAAATTATTTTAAAATATGAAATCATAATATTGCTCATACTATTTAAAAGTTTAGTAGAAATAAAATAGTCACAAGATTCTTGGATTCTTTTTTTAAATTTTTACTTTTCATTGTGAACATATTGTACAGAGGGGTTACAATTTCATGGGCAAGATAATGAGTACATTTCTTATCAAGCATTGTAGCTTCCTCATTTGTTTACCTTGACATCCCTCCCCAGCCTCCCCCAGCCCCTCGGCACCAAAGTTGTAAAGTTCGTTTTTGACATGAAAACTTGTACTTCTCATTGTTGCAATGGGTCCACCTGTATCCTTATTTAAACCACTTGTTCTACCCCTCCCCCGCCACAAATTATACCGACATCAAATACAGTGAAAGCAGGGGTTACACTGTGGGAGAAGGACATACAAAGAAACAAAGAAATAATCTTATAAATGCGTTAGAAAGCAATGCATCAGAGAAAAAGCAATTAAATACCTATCTAAGGGTTCATTTTCCTAACATCACCCTATCTGACCTTTTCTGCTTGACTCATACATATACGAGATATTGCAAATAAGGGAAACAATGGAAACTATTTTTCTTTGGGCTTGGCTTACTTCACTTAATATAATTTTTTCCAAGTCTTTCCATTTCCTAACAAATGGGGCAATGTCATTCTTTCTGATGGAGGCATAGAATTCCATTGTGTATATATACCACATTTTCTTGATCCATTCATCTACTGAGGGGCATCTGGGTTGGTTTCATATCTTAGCAATGGTAAATAATGCTGCAATAAAATAGTTGTGCACGTAGCTTTAGTGTGGTCTTGTTTGTAAACATTTGGGTAAATGTCCAAAAGTGGGATTGCTCCCCTATGACCCAGGGGAGCTCTATGTGAAGTCTTTTGAGGAACCTCCATATTACTTTCCAAAGTGGTTGAACAAGTTTACACTCCTACCACCAATGAAGTAAGGTTCCTTTCTCTCCACATCCCCTCCAGCGTCTGTTGTTATTAGAGTTCTTGATGTTTGCCATTCTAACGGGTGTGAGGTGGTATCTCAGTGTTGTTTTGATTTGCATTTCTTTTATGGTTAGGGACATTGAGCATTTCTTCATGTGTCTATTGGCCATCATTCTTTCTTCTTCAGAGTAGTTTCTCTTTAAGCCTTTAGCCCACTTCTTTATTGGGTGGTTATTTCTTTGAGGATTTGTTGTTCTGGGATTTAATTTTTTGAGTTCCAAGTATATTTTAGATATGAAACCCTTGTCCGTTGTAAGGCTATTGAAGATCTTCTCCCAATCCGTGGGCTTTTTATGGATCTTGCTAGCTACGTCCTTTGCCATGCAGAAGCTCTGCAACTTCATGCAATCCCATTTGTCCAACCTTCCTTTGATTTGTTGTGTTTCCGGGTCTCTATTAAGAAAATTTTGGCCTGTGCCAAGGAGACCTAGAGTTTCTCCTATTCCATCCTGTAATGTTTTCAGAGTGTCTGCTTTGACTCCAAGGTCTTTGATCCATTTGGAGTTGATTCTGCTGCAAGGTGATATATATATGCATCTAGCTTTAGTTTTCTAAAGTAGTTAACCAATTTTTCCAGCACCATTTACTGAAGAGGCTGTCTTTCTTCCATTCTATTTTTTTAGCTCCCTTATTTAAGATTAGATGGCTCTAGGTCTGTAGGTTCATTTCTGGGTTTTCAATTCTATTCCATTGGTCCTGTGGTATGTTCTTGTGTCAGTAAAGAGCTGTTTTTATTTCTATGGCTTTATAGTAGAGTTTGAAATTTGGTATTGATATTCCTCCAGTGGTGTTCTTTCAGTTGCGGAGCGTTTTTGCTATTTGGGGTCTTTTATTGTTCCATATGAATTTTTGGATTGCCTCTTCTATTTCCTTGAAGAATGAGGTTGGAATTTTGATAGGTATTGCATTGAATTTGTAGATAGCCTTGGGAAGTATTGCCAATTCACGATGTTAATCTTGTCAATCCAGTAGCGTGGGAGTTTTTGCCACTTTCTAAGTTCTGTTTTGATTTCCTTTTTCAAGTTTTTAAAGTTTTCATCATAAAGGTCCTTCACTTCTTTGGTTAAGCTAATTCCTAGGTATTTTAGTTTTTGTGGGGCTATCACAAATGGAGTTGATTTCCTAATTTCAGCCACACTTTTCTCATTGTTGGGATACAGAAAAGCCATTGACTTTGGGGGGTTAATTTTATACCCTGGTAATTTGCCAAAGTTTTGAATCAGCTTGAGTAATTTGGGAGTGGCTTCTTATATATTAAGTAAATTGAAAATTAAGAAATAAAAGACATGAGAAATTTGTAAATAAAGTTTTAAGTAATAAACATTTTGAAATATGTGTCCTTTTATTTTGACAATGATTGATGTTACTAGTGTTTTAACTCAAGATTTAGAATATGATAACCAGGTGCTCTATATCTTGCTAGGGATGGCTATATCTCTAATCATTTCACTCTGGAAATTTTATGATAAGGTCTCATAGTTTCTCAGTCTCTCCGAATTACAAACCCTATTTACACTTCCCCCAATAGTTAGAAAATGGACACCACAAATCACTATGCCTAGCTCAAACATTTTTTTAACTCAAGTGCAAATATTTCCATAAAGTGACCAGGGAATAAAGCCTTTTTAAATAAAGTATGTGCTTCTTGAAAATACAGTATTTGTTACATGTACAAATATGTTTAGAACTATAAGAAAATAAATTTATTTAAATTCACAAACCATATAAAATTTAAGAAAATAATTTTTACATATTCACATGTTAACTATTTTGAAAGCAAAATATATATCTGAATAATTTACATGTGTTAAAATTATACAAAACTAAATTAACAAATCCTCCAACTCTGAAAAAAGAATTACCCTAAAGAAACAAAACAAAGTAAGTTCAAAATTTGAAATTTAGAAAATAAAATGAAGTGTTCTCCTTAGTTGACTTAAGTAACTGTAAACCCTCTGTATATTAATTTTATAGTAAGAAATGCATAAACAAAGAAAGAAATGTTCCCATTGGTCAATAGCGACAGGAAAAACATCAGTAGTTTTTTTTTGAGTGTGCAAAAATTCAATGGAAGAGATAACAATGTTCCTTCCATAATAAATGTACTCATCATCTTACTTATGTAACTGTATCCCCTCTGTACATTACCTTTACAGAAGAATTAAATTGAAATTAACAATAAACTAATTAATATACCAATTAAGAATTCGTAGGGAGCTAGGAAGTTGGCTCAGTGGTAGTGCGCTTGCCTTGCATGCTTGAGGCCCTGGGTTCGATTCCTCAACATCACATAAACAGAAAAAAATGCCGGAAGTGCTGCTGTTTCTCAAGTGGTAGAGTGCTAGCCTTGAGCTAGCCTTGAGGGACAGTGCCAAATCCAGAGTTCAGGTTCCACGACTGGACCCCCCCAAAATAAAACAAAAAGAAAAACAAAAAACCCCACCAGAATTACTAGAAGCCATTGGTTAAAAACGTTTTAGAAAACTGCCCTAATTACCCAAGTAATATAATTTGATGATACTATTTAAATACTTCAACTTCAGCAGAGAAGCCAAAATTTAAAAATGTTACAAAGTAAAGTAATAAATCAGAATATATGACTATTAATAATAATCAAAAGATGAATTTATAGTGGTAGTCAAATATGTAAGAAATGAGGAAATTTGCCATTCGTTTGCACTTAATAAGTGAGAAGGAATTTTCTAGGTCTTTTTAAATATATAGTAAGTTTAATGAAGAAACTATTCTGTCACATCATATGATACTAAGATGAAGCTGATATTAGAACAAAGAACAGATTGTACTAAGTGTTGGATGTTAATGTTTATACTTATTTTGGTTGTGGGAAATTGTGTTCAACTTGGCGTATTATTTTTGTTAACTGGTGTCATATCACTGGTTAATTTTAGGATAGGGGTTCCCTTTCCACAAGAACATGCACCTGATCTGTCTTTTTAGCCTTCCCATTATCAATGGCATAAGAGTTGCACACCAACTTGTCTAGATTCCTACCTTGGTTGGCCTGGATTCTGTAGTCCTTCCAATTTTATCCTGTAGATAGTGCCGGATGGTGGAAATAATCCAATGCACCCAGCAATAAATAGAGAAGGAAGTCCACTAAACTTTTGGCCTGGGTTCTGTTCTCAAGCCTCCTCAATAATTAAGAGTTCAGATGGGAGCCCCTGGTGCCACGCAGTAAGACTATTTTTTTAAAGCAACTACACATATGTATGACTTAGTCATGTGAAAACCTCAGGACAAGAATAAAAGATCAGTGAAACATAAAGGACAGGCCCAATTTTAACTAGCTACTTAGAGGCTGAATAAGCTTAGCTAGCTACTCAGGAGGCTGAGATATGAAGAACATTATTCAAAGCCAGTCCAATCATGAAAATAAATGTGATTATCTCCAAAAAAAAAAAAAAAAAAAAAACAGAAGTGGTCACAGAAGAATAGGGAGAGTGCCCAGGCACTATCAAGCCTCAGGAATGATGAATGAATGAATGAGCACTTGCACATGCACGTGCGTGTATACGCATGCAAGTGTACACACACACTCTCTCTCTAACACACACACACACACTCACACACACACAAATGAGTATTTCAATGCGAAGTTCTTTTTTTATGTTGTTGTAATCTATTTCCCTGTATTAGTTTACAAATTAACAAAATCAGCTAAGCACCTACTTACATAAACTCATCATGTTTCTCTAAAGTCAACTCTCTTTTAGGAAGCATGCTTTTATTTGAACCAAATGTAAATTATTCAGAAGTTCGATTTATCTCCTTCAATTCTGTAGAATTAGATGACTGTTTAGCTTCTTCCAAGCAATATAATTTTGTGAAATTCTGCATCAAGCAACATATTTCTTTCACTAGACAGGAAGCCTCTGTCAAACAATTAATAATAGGTTTTCTTCTCCTTGCTCGAATCTGTAGTTTTATTATCTTCTTATATTTCATGATCTGTCTGTGTATGACAAAGACTGCTGTGAAAATAAAAAGACCCTTCGTAGCACTTATCATTTATATACCATTCATAGATATGAAGGTGTTTAAATATTATTGAAATTGCTTTGGAATGAATCATGTTCACTTTGACTATTGTGAAAAAGAAGAATTGGTTTCTTAGAACTTTAGGTAAGAACTTGATTGAAAGAAAGAAAAGGAAAAGGGAGAAACAACTCAACACATACATTCAAATGAAAAAAAGAACAACACAAGAAAACAAATTAATTAAGTACTGAAGAACCTGCAGGAAATGCAAAGACTTAAAAAATATCAGCTATGACAAGCTTATGAAAATCCTGACTACATGGGAGTCTACTCTTGTGAGGATAGTGGTTAAAGCCCAGACTGGACAAAGATGTGTACATAATGCCATGCACCTGATATTCTAAATTCCAGGAAGAATAACATAATGTGGACTGAGCCCAAGATCATATACAAGTATCTGAAAAATAATCAAGATAATTTAGTGCTGGAGACCTGACAAAGCGGTAAGAACACCCATTTATGGGGCACAAGACACTCAATTCAAACTCTAATATTATGAGTATTAAAGTAAAAAGCTATGATTTTAAATAATTGGAACAATTGTAAGATTTGAATATTTGAGTGGAAAATGCATGAGAGAGATAGAATGAACCCATGGTGCAATGCTTTCAACTTAAGTGAAAATATTTTCTGGTACTTCAGACAAAACAGAGTTACCTTGCAAATGAGCATGGTTGTGCATTTGTGTGATGGACATACTTTACTTACACAGGTGTAAATTAAATAGATTTTATTTGGGTAGTTTTTACTTCTTGAACTAAGAGCCTTCATGATGTCCCTGAAATTTTTCTCTCAAGGCTACCACTCTACTACTTTGAGCCACAGTTCCAATTCTGATTTTCTGTTGATTGTTTGGTGATAAGAGGCTCCTGGACATTCCTGCCCAGGATGACTTCAAACCATGATCGTCAGATCTCAGCCTCCCGAGTAACCAGGATGCCAGGCATGAGCCGTCGATAGTTTTTATAATTTAGTAAATTGTACAGTTACTGAAGTTATTCATTATCATTATAACCTGTGTAATATATGTGTGTATGTATATAACAATGCAATGGATAGAAATATTTTAACATATTTTTGTATCTACAGTATGAAATCATACATTATAAAATAAAATGGAGACAAAAGTTAATAAGGAGCAAAACAAAGGAAATTATCACATGTTTCTTGTTGTTGAATGGAATACGAATTGCAAAAATCAGTTTGGGAAAATCATCTGTACGTTAACAAAATGCATAAGAGCTATTAATTCCAATCCATCTATTTGCCCATGTTGTGCAACCTCACACATGAGTGTCAAAATCAAACAACAATTTTTGCCTTTGCTTTTAACTCACCTGTTATAATTTACAGGTTAGATGAAGTAATCAAATAAAGATTAAAATAATATTATGTGAGGCTATGAATTGGAGCTGAAAATTATATTAAATGTGATAATAGCTAATTCAATTGCATACTTCTTACTTTTACTTTGTGATGTCCCTCATTCCCACATTAGGAAAGTACATAGAAGGTTCTCACTAAATTATGGGAACAATGTGGTTTTAGCTTATTTAGACCTGTAGGGGGAAGTGTGTTTTTGAGGACTTGCAATACATTGTGATGAAGATGAAGGGAGGGATGTTCTTATTCTGGAAAACTGGCTAGAGGCTTGCTCCCATAAAGGTAATGATGAATTCTACCAAAAGATTACAATAAAATCACTTTCACAACCATGTTCACTGCTGCACTGTTCACCGTAGCCAAGTTACGGAAACAAACCCTTTGGTGGAGTGATGGTTGGAGAAAGTGTGGCACATATACACAATTTGATTGCACCCATCCATTCTGAAGACTGTTACATTATTTGCAACGAAATGGATAGATCTAAAAATATATTAAGTGAACTAAGTCACTAAGTGAACTAAGCCAGACACACAAAAGACCCATGTTTTGTCTCATATTTGGAAGCTAGAACTTCATACAGGTTTACACAAATATATTAACCAAAGCGTGCTATTTACAGAGGAGTATTTCAAAGGTGTAATTTCTTATAAAATTGAAGTTTTAATCCAACAAAATATATATCAGGAAACTATCACTTGGAAGATGTGAGGGGAAGTCAAAAGGAAGGAATAAAGAGAGTTATGGAGGAAGAGAGTGAAGGTATAATATTCAATGCAGATAGTATGAAACTAGAAAAAATTAAAGTGGGGTGAGGTTTGGAAGGGTGTGGAAAAGTTATATAAAGATACATTATACTTAAAAAAATACTAATTTGTTGAATGGAAATTCCATTGTCCAAGTATTTAGGATAATAAAAATATAATTAAAAACAATGGAGACATCTGATCTTAAATTCTATTTCCATCTCTTTTAAAAAATTAAATTATTTGTTCTATAAATTGATCAGAGGGATGGATTTTGTGGCTAGCTAGATCATTTCAGATCTGTCTCTCTCTTCCTCTCTCCCTTTCATGGTTCTCATAGGTAATATGATTGCTCCATAATTATCTTAATTTATTTTGCTTTTATATTTTTGGTTGCATCATTTCACTTTCTGCTCTGCCATTTCACAGTTCATTTACATAGAAGGCATTATTTCCTATTTTCTCATTCCTAGAATAAGCTGCACATGAAGACACCACGGATCCTCATTTTCAGTCTGTACCTTTGAATACGGAGGAAAATCTTTGCTCTCTACCAATTCCCTACTCTCCAGTTAGAATAATTTAGAATAGTAAAAATTAAAAAGGAGAAAATAAATAATAGTGAAAAAAAACAGATGCAGAAAATTTACTGGATTTTTCTGACCAGCTCATCTGATGTGAACTATTGGAGAAATACATGGACACCTCATTCTCACTGGCACTCAAAATCTCTGGCTAGGCAATTCTGATGAAGATGAGTAACAAGATGAAAAAGTAACAAATGGTATCAATTGCAAGAGAAAAATGGAGAAGTATTCATGTAAATTTATTCTTTGGTCTGACGAAAATAATTGCCTTCATACAGTGTAGAGACTACTTTCCAAAAAGGCCACTCATGTGAATGCTAGGGATAACGATGAATATACCCCTCTTCATCGAGAAGCCTACAGTGGACACTTAGATATTGTCCATGAGTTGGTGGCTCAAGGTAAGATATTCGTGCAATAATTGTGAATGTCTGGACAACCCTGAACAGTTCTTATACATGGAATAATACCAGAGTGGCTTCTTTATTTCATCATGATGCAGATACAAATGGCCAAACTAAAGGCTTCTTGAGCCCCTTGCATCTTTCTGCTGAGAATAGAAATAGCAATGTTATGCTAGATCTCCTTCTGTTGAACCATTATATCAAACCAGGTCTGAAGCACAACTTGGAAGAAACTGCATTTGATATTGCCAAAAGAATAATTATGTATCACTACCTCTTTGAAGTTGTGGAAGGCTGTACAAATTGTTCTCCTAAATCTTAATGGTTTGGGTAAGTTTCTTAAATTTCAAAATTGCCAGTCCATCCTATGTGTCCATACAAAATATTTTTACAATACAACAGCAATATCTTACTTTAAAAATTCATGGATTCCATGGTATTCTTCCAAGTGAACTGCCTGACTTTGATATCAAAATATATTTGAGTTGTTTTTATACACCTATAATGATTTTTGTGATTTTTTAATCAGAAATAATTTTAAGTTATCTGTTGAAATGAGTAGTACAGAAACTAAAGATAATTCTGTTGCTTGTCTGAAACAGTATATTTTAAAATATTTAGTATTCTGTTTGTATAATGTCCATAATCTATTTCATTCTCCCCTAGATATAATACTTTGAATTCGACATTGTTTTACAATATATAGGTTCATTAATAAATGTGGCCTTTCAGATTGCATTCCATATAGAAACAGTTTAAGATTTCTTTAATTCCTAGGTCCTTATAGAATTTTATTTCTTTGGGATAAAATGACAATGTTATCATATTTCAAAATTTTTATAAAAGTTATACTATGTAAAGGCCTTTCTAAAAAGGTAAAGATTGAATACACTGATGTCAAACTAACTTTTATTTCTATTAATTACATGTATTATTACACTTGTATATTTGTAATCAATTTTTAAATTACTGTTTAATTTCTTGCATCTGAAGAATGAAAAATATGGAATACTTCACAAATTTTCATATCATCCTTGTACAAGAACCATGTAAAATTCTGTATTGTAATTCGGGTAGACGTTCTGCTGAAGAATGTAGTACCCTGTAAATTTAAGTAGTTAATGATGCAATCTTAAGACAGGCATATATCCTTGGTTGCCTATTTGTAACAAGGAAACCTTATTGTTCCCAAAATTTCTATTCATCTTATTTCTGTAAAATTCTGTGTATGGTGGAAAAAACGTATTGTTTGTTCGATTGCTCACATTTGCAATTTTTATCAATGATTATTTTAAGTCTTTTTCATTTGAAATTTGATCATACTTTGAAGCCTTTATAGCTAGGTCCAAAGGTGATGGCTTTTCAAATACTTATTTATCAACTGATTTAGCTTTGTGGAGCTAATGGATTCAAAGTAAGCCTTACGTAAGAGCTACTTCTAAACTTCGGCAGCATAAAATTTCCCAAATGACTTAGGGCTTACTGGCACAAATGTCTCCCTGACCCTTTACCCTTGCTCCATATAGGAACAGACCAACCAGAATATCTTACCCTGATAGCATAGATTGTCTAACTGGAGCAAAACTAATCTTAGTTACAAGGGATCATAGAGAGACGAACAGTTCAGACAGAAATGTTCAGACTAGAAGGTATTTTTTCAAAATATAATTGTTTATTACACCCTAGTATTTCAAAAGTAGCTAAAGCCCAGAAGGTGAAAAAATTGTTCATATGCATGATTCCCTAATGTCCTGGCCTGTCTACCATGCAACCAGGCAAGAACTTACACCACTAATTTTCTATCACTAAATATATTCCATAGCGCCAGGAGAAGTCCATATGTTTCTCCTGGTTATTAGGCCGTAATTTGGTAATGTTTTAATCACAGTGTTTCCTCTTGTCTCTAGGCTGTACATCTCCGAATGGTAATGCTTTAGTTCTAATTCTACCAAACACTGAGGTAGAGGTAATGGAATAATACTTTCAAACAGTTGCCTTGATACCATAACAACACAGAACAATGCAAAACATTTTCATGTATTATATATAATTATATATTTTATATTTATATGTGTTGATTTTATATTTCACACAGTGAATTTTACTAGAATTAATTGATAATTTGACAAATTGATATTTATTCCAATAAATAGATTGGAATATAAATAAGCTGGATTAGAATATATATTAGAATATAAAAAAGTATCAATGCAATGTTTTCGGTATAAACTTGTGATACATTCTAAGTATTCTTGGTTTCTGAATTCACATGGTAAAAAAAAAAACAATGTTGTTTTCCTCTAATCTATAAGGGATTTTACTCTGCTGATGTTTATTGTTTTAACTGGCTTGTCCCAAACTGTTTTTCTCCATATTTCTGAAGCATTCCTACTGATTATACTCAAATTTTATTGAAATGATGTATAAAAGCTATTATTCTTCTACAGGCTCCACGGGTCCTAGGATCCCAGGTCCCAGTTATCCGCATCATCAGATAACTAGGGCAAGAGTTCTCACCTAGGCCCAAGCAACATGCCAGCAGAAAGTAATTGAAGACCCATATCAATTTCTCATTTCCTATATTTCAGGGCCCCAATTCCTTGAAATGCAGGAATTAGCAGTGAGCAATTGGGAAATGCAAGGCAACCTAAAATGCAAGATGAAATCACAAAATGTGAAAGTACAGTAATTCAAACTTTCAGTTTTCAGATGACCATCCCATATGAGTGAACAAGACCACAAATGTCAAAAGATTATTTGTAATACCCCTCTCCTAATGATTAATAAATGATTTCAGTCCAACATCATCAGGCCAAAAAATAGTTCCTGGAATGATAGATTCATAATTGTCTACCAATGCCAGGAATACTTGACATAGAGGTCAAATATAATTCAGAAAAACATTAATTGAGAAGATCCTTAGTGCTTCAAAACACTGGTACTTCAGTAAAACTTGCTTCTGTAGTATCAAAATGTTATCATTCTCAAACAAATGATTACCTACATTGAATCTCCTGAAAGTATATTCCTTTTCAAATAAACTTTTTAAAATCACATTTGCCAAAATAACACTTTACAAATAGATGATATTTAGTGACGTTACAGGTTTTTCAAGTGTAGGGAGCAAGTTACAATAGAGTTGATTTATTTACTCTGCACTAATGCCAAACAGGTTCAACCATTCATTAAAGTGTAGAAATAGTACCCCCCTCCATTTGTGCTTTTCAGTAGGTGCCTTTGAAAATTTGTTAACTAGATCAGCCTCCCATATTTCAAACCAAAACATTAGCTAATAAAGTACATTTCATCACATAATAAATACATTTTAAAAAGTCATGAATAGTTGCTTTATCATATGGTGTTTTATGTTTTCCCTATCTGTCTAACATAGTAAGAAATATGACTTTAAGTCTTGAATATGGGTACTCATCAGAGATTTGACAAACATAAAACTGTCTTCTATTTCTATCATATTCCTGTACAGTAGTAAATTTTTAGTTTTCTTCTTTTGCCAAAACTTATAGTAGTAGAAAATATTATCCCATGTAAAATAAAGTAATCACAAACCACTGTACAAAGCCATTTATAAAACTGGTGGTTAGGAACATATTCTAAGCCATTTTTAAACTTTCTTGTTGACTACAGATTAGTCAAAAAAATCAATGCTGTTTGGCGTCTAATTTGAATTAATTATCCATTTTTAATCAGAGGACCATCAACTTGAATGCTATCCAACTAGACAATATTTTCACAATATACTTACCAAAATTTGAAAAAAGAATAAATATAGTCCATTCTCATACTAAAAGGGAAAACAGTTTAATTCTATGGAAATTTATAACTTTTAAAAGTAAATAAGTTGTTAAGAAGACAGAATGTATGTGTTCTTCAACATTCCAATGACTAGTAACTGCTCATTTTTAAATTCGGAAGATTCCATATCTGAGAGATTCAAAAAAGTACCGGCTTGCATGTTATGTAATTCTGCAATAGATGCATTTTCCAAAGGGATGTTACAGATTGAGGGTCAACAGAAAAAAACACATTCTGGTAGAGGATAAAACTATGTAGCAATGGTAATAATTCTTCAAGAGTAAGCAATTGTTTATCACAGTAAGCTAGTATTTTTTATGAACATCAATACCAATATTTATGATATAGAGTCATCCTAGCCCAACAGTTTCCAACTTTTAGGGTGCACCTCAAACTTCCCTTCATTCACATCATGAATAGCTTATCTCTATTGTGAAAAAATAGAACTCTACTAATGTGATGCCATACATGTTCTGGAAAGAATACCATAATAAACTGGGTTGCATCATTTCACCCCCACCACCACCACTGGTATTCTTGAGATAGGAACACTTGCAAATATTATTTATATTTATACTTTTTAAACTATCTTTTAAATTCTGGATGCTAAGATCGGAAGATTACACTTCAAAGCCCACCCAGGCAGAATGATTCCCTAGATTCTTATCTCCAATAAACTTCTCAGCAAAAGCCAGACGCAAGTGGCACTGAGGTTGAAGTGGTAGGGCACGAGCCTTGAGCATAAACAAGCTCAGAGACAGTGTCCAGGCCCAGAGTAAAAGCCCTAGGACAAACCAATAAAACAAAAACAAAAATAAAAACAAATCCAAACCTAACATTTTTCTCAGTGTATACAGTAGCAAATAATTAAGGAAATTGCTTCCTATGTTACATACAGGTAGAAGAAAGAAGATGTCACACGATTATTCTCTTCAAACCATGTTATACCAAAGACTCCAAAAATTGCTCTTATTCTAAATTTATAAATTAATATCATCAATTTTTTGGCAACTCTGTCTACAACGTTCACATTATCATTTTATACATGAACTGTTGGAATTATCTATTAACTAAGTTTTAATTATAAATCTCTTGAAAGAATATTCTAGGGAAATAGAATGCAAAATCATTTGTGAATTTGTCAATTAACTGTCTACTTAAAAAGAATTTCGTAGAATCCTATAGAATATAAAATTTCAAGCAAAAACAAATTATTTTAAATCTAAATTCTAATTTAGCAAGATCTTCAAAATCCTATATTAGACGAACTTTGCTATTTTCCAGGCTTAATCTTTTGTAATCCTTCATCATTTTTTTGGGATACAACAGAATGATGATAACTTATTTTTCAAATTTTGGATGGGAATCCTAAGTCATTTTACATCTAGGAATGTTCTGTAATGAAGAGAGAATTTAAAACACAAGTGAGGATTAAGTATGAGTTGTATTTCAACAGGAAATTTGACTCCTCAAAAGATAATGACAAAATTAGCCCAAATGTCCAACTATGTATTCCTTTCTTGTTTGTTTTGTTTTATTAAGACAAAATAACCTGGTCCAGGGAACATATCACTATGTAATTCCATTCTCTAATCTGCTGTCTTAATCTCAGTGCTAGAATTCTAAGCTTGTATCACATTGCCCTGCCATAGTTTCTTGGTTTATTTAATCTAGATACAGACTACCAATTCTGAACTTCTCCAGTGATATTATACACCAGAGTGACTGCTTAGACTGTTTACTATTTTCAAGGGTGTTCTAATATTTGACACAGGATATGAATATTTTCAGATGCACCTGCGGGATCTCTGATTCATTCCGCCATGGATCTGATCCCTTTAATAATGATTATTGACTCTCTGACTATCTCTGATCCCTAACAATGAAATATTCTCAAACTTATTTGAAGGAAGTTCATTTGAGGACTTCTAATATTAAAAATTATCACTTGATTCTAGTCTTGTTCAGGACATATATTTATTGTTTTCTAACTTTTCTACACATTCTGAGGGTTGTTTCATTTGTGTATTTGTGTGTGCATATATAAGTGCTTCTTTGTGTATGTGTATGCTTGCATGTATGTATGCAAAAGCCTCAAGCTCTTATTCAGCTCATGACTGGTATTCCATCACCTGAGCCATTCTTCCAATCCAGCTTTTGTCTGCTTAATTTTATATAGAGTTGCAAAGAGTGTTCTGGCCAGGCTGGATGCAAACTGAACTTCCAAGACTCCTTTACATTCTTAGGTTTTATTTCTCCAGTACTATCAAATTTTAAACTACAAACATTTTTGAGGGTGATGTCTAAGCTGTAGCCCAGATTTTTAACTCAAGAATTATTTTTTGTTTGTTTGTTTTGGTGGGGGGTCCGGTCATAGGTCCTGAACTCTGGGCCTGGGCTCTGTTCCTCAGCTCTTCAGCTCACGGCTAGCCCTCTACCACTTGAGTCACAGCGCCAATTTTGGCTTTTTTCTTTTTTGCTTAAGTGGTGCTGAGGAATCGAACCCAGGGCTTCATGCATGCAAGGCAAGAGCTCTACCACTGAGCCACCTTCCCGGCCTCTAACTCAAGAATTCTTATAAAGATAGATGAACACACACATTACATATCCTGAGTGTATACTGTTAGGAATGTGATCATAAGCTGGGTCATGTTGAGATATGAGGATTGAGGTTCAAAGCCAGCCCAGGTAGGAAAGTCCCAGAGACTATTTTCTCAAATTAACTAAAAGAAAACTGGAAATGGCACTGTGGATCAAGTTGTAAAGCATTAGCCTTGAGCTGAATAGAAGAGAGACAGCTCGCAGACCCACAGTTCAAGTGCCAAGACCACCGCCAACAAATATGTCTGAGTGTGTATGTATGAGTGTAAAGAAAAAAAGAAATGTGATCTTAGCCACCAGTTCATTGCTAGCATAATCCCTGCTCTCACAAGATGGATATATTTTACAGTTAATTCCATGTTGTTATATTTGACTTGCATTGAAAACATAATTATTCTTCCATTCTACTTTCTACAAAGTTGCATGATTACCAAGCATGATTTACAATGGGATTGGCCTAATACTTCATGTTCCACATAGGAGTCTTGCTTTCTGTATATCATTCCAATAAATCTACATACTCAGCTTGGCTTTATTGTTTCAATGTTGCCTTATTTGTAGTCTTCTATATCGTATTGAGCCCTTATACTTAAACACAGAACTTCTCTTTCTCCTATTATTGCTATTGCTTCCTTACTGTTAGCTATGTACACTTGGGAAATAATGAAAAGCACATACACTCACAAAAAGAATGTTCTGAAAACCTTCTTCCCATTTAAAATTCACCTTAATTTACAGAGAACTTACAAAGTTTGAACTCAATGTACTCATATATAATGTATTTATAAGCAATATAAATTTCATATTTTCCTTTTACTAACCTGTCTCTGAAACACGTGTTACCTCTCAGGTCCATAGGTGTTCTAGTGTTATTTCAGTGAAGCCAGAATACATTCATTATACCTCAAGCAGCACCATCGATTGTTACTGAAGTAACTGTTACTGAATTTGGAAACTGACCCCAGGAGAGGAATGGAACATAGAGGAATAACAAAGTTCAAGTTATCTTGTGCTTTCCTTTTTACTGTACAAGAAAAGTATCCCAAGGGTTGAAGGAAACTCTGCCCCTGGCTTTTTCGAGTGTGTTCGTGAAGGTCAGCATAGAACAAAAGGAAAAAAAAACGTTGTTTTAAATGTGTTCTCCAGCAAAGGAACAAAGACATGGAGGTTTTAACGTGTATTATGGATGGCTATTTCAATCCTGAGATGATTCTCTTGATGCAGGAGTCAGTTATCAGTTCCTTTGGTCTGGTCCTGAGTTCTCCAGAGCAACAAGGATTCCAAAAAAGCAGGATCCAGTGAGTTTGATCAGCAAAAGGAGCATCTTCTCTGGCCAGTACTCCTTTAAGGAGGGTCCCAAAGAAATATCTGGGATTTTTGTTTGCTTGTTTGTTAGTTTGTGCTGGTTCTGGGTCTTGAAACCAGAGGCTGGATCCTGTCCCTGAACAGTTGTCTTTCCTGCCCACCTGCCCCCAAAGCTAGTACACAACTGCTTGAGCCAAAACCCCACTACTGGTTTTTTGGTGTTCAATTTGTGATAAGAGTTTGACAGACTCTCCTGCTTGGTTTGGTTTTGAATTAAGATAGTAAGAAAGCTAAGTGACATCAACTGTATAGACTTCTCTTTTGAAACAAAAAATATTAGATAAAGTTTATTGTAAAGCTAGTATTTGACAATTTTTAAAGGAAGAGAATATGTCTAGCAAAGAAGCCATAACTTAAATAATTCAGCAAAAGTAGGTGCACTGAATCATTTTGAAATTACTTTTTTCTGCTTGAGAAGATTATTGATCTTGTTCTTCCTTTTGGGGAAACTTAAGGTAATATTTGCACTTTTTGTTGGTTGTGGGGCTTGAACTCTGATCCTGGGTGCACTCCCTCACCTCATCAACCCCAAGTTGAGCACTGTACGGCTTAAGCTACAGCACCATTTCCGGGTTTTAGGTGGTTAATTGAAGATAAGTGTCTCATGAACATTCCTGACCAGGCTGTCTTTGAACCACAATCCTCTGGTTTCCTGAATAGCTAGGATTACAGGCCTGAACCACGAACGACCAGCTCATATTTGCATTTATGTGCACTGAATGACACTATGTAAACAAATAATGGAAATTTGAATCAAATGATGGCATTGCAGCTTTTCAGAAAATTTGAGGTAACAATAAATATGCCCTCCTTGTCCATGTGGTTTCATTAATAACTCATCAGTTATGGGACCCTTAAATGATCATTCTCTGCCATCTGTGTAGGTATTTAGTACCAGGAAATATTCATAGAGAAATATAGAAAGACTGAGAATTTTAGAAAGCAAAGAAGATAAAGTAAGAAAAAATAGCACAGAAGGAGATACATTTATTAAGAGGTAACGTAAGAGATTTAGAATGTTAAAGGTAATGAGGAATAAGACTAGTTGATAACTATTTTTTCAATAACCAAATATGGTTCTCTAAAACAGGTTCTGGTATACCTTAGTTATTACCATTTATTACTTAACTCTGGAATTATTCCTTCTCTTCTGTCAGTACTGTTACTTTGCCTCTGTGTTTTGGTGCCATGAATGACCAAAAATATTTCCAAATCTCACTTAGACTACCCTTCTCATTGTGATTAGCAGTGCCATTCAAAAACCTGGAATCTTTGAATTTCCAGAATTAATCTTCACCTGACATCTAAGCACATTCAAGACATTAATTGCTGTGAGTTAATGAACAAATTTTTTTTTCAACAGAATATCCTAATATAAGTAAAGTTCATGAATTAGGGACTATTGTCAGGTGTCAGTAGGCAGGAGCAATTATATATTCCAAGTATGGGTTCTTTATTTTGCATTTACTAATTAAATGTTTTTTGATTTGGTTTTGGTTTGGGATTTTTTTTTGTTTATTTTGCTCAAGGCTATCACTGTACCACTTGAGGCACAGCACCACTTCCAATGTTTTTCTGTTTATGTGGTACTGAGGAATTGAACTCAGGGTTTCATGCATGCTAAGCAATCACTGTATCATGAAGCCACATTCCCAGAGCCCTAAATGACTTTCTTAAGTTGAAATTACATTTTCATTCAGTAACTATGTACCATAGTATTGTCCAGGTGCTAGAAAATAATGTAGAAAATAATACAATAAAATAAATCCAGTAAGGCAAGATGGACAATGAATAACCCTCACAGTCTTTCAATGGCACAGAGGGTTTACCTCATGGAGATCTATCAACACGCTGAATGAGAGAGCTCCTGACACACAGCCCACCTCCAGAATGAGTGGGCCATCTTCGGTTCCAGCCACCTGGGGACGTTGTGCCACCTCCTACAGCACCCATTCAACCAGTTCCTGAGAGAAAGAGAGAGAAATCAGAATTACACTTAAATCGGGTGCCAGTGGCATAAAACTCTAATCCTAATGACACAGGAGGCTGAGATATGAGGATCATGGTTCATAGACAGCCCAGGCAGGAACGTCTCTGAGAATCTTATCTCCAAAGAACCACCAGAAAACTGGAAGTGGCACTGTGATCTCAAGTGGTAGAGTGCTAGTGTTGAGCTGAGGAGGTCAGGAACAGTGCCCAATCCTAGATTTCAAACAACTGAAAAGAAGTGGACTTCCCACCACAAGAAGTGGACTGAATAGCACCCATTGTCCTAGGGAGCATAGTAGAGAAGTCAGGCCGAGCTTCCTGTGAACTTGAGGTCATAAGTAGATCACCTGACTTCTCTGTGCCTCGGTTTCCCCAGCTGCAAAACTGAACAAAGGGAAGGATCCCCTTCCTCATGGGGATAGAGTAATAATGAAAGAGACATGTTTCGGTTCATAATCCCACACCTGTTGCACTAATAATAACAAGCCCCACCTGAGCCCTTTTTGGTATCTTCCTGTCATATGCTCACAGAATTGCCAAAACCTTATCTGAAGGTCGCTCCCTCTCTGCCTAGCCATTCTCCAGAGATCTCCCTTGTTTCCTCACAACTGTCCTGTGAGGAGACTGAGGTCCAATGGTTGAGGCCCTACAAAGAGCTTCACCTGTGGTCAAGAATCCGCTGCTATGGACTGAGTTTAGGATAATCCATGTTAACCGATGACTGAGCATGACACCACATGTCTACCATCCCAATTACAGAGGACCAGGCCTGATGGAGCATACCTTTCACAGGAGGACCGTGATCCAGCCCAGCCTGAGCATATTTGTAGTTTCAATCTCAGAAATCCTCAAGAAAGAAAGGTGGCTCATCAGCGCCATGGAGAGGAAACAAGCAGGGGGGTCATGGTGCCCCCAGAGGGGTGTTTGACCCAGGGTATGTTGTTGTTGGGACAGAAACTCACCTGTGCTGCTGGGAGAAGCTGTTGGCAGCTGCTCCAATTGGGGCAGCAGCTACGGTGGCAGCATCGCGGACACATGGGCCCAGAGCAGAAGACTAGGGGCAGGGACCAGGTCAGGGATTTAGGACTGCTGGCAGCACGGCCTTTCCTGAGGATTGAAACCTGGCACCATGTGAAGGGAGGGAAAGGGCCGGGTGGGGTGGGAGCATCAATTTTCTACTATACTCCAAAGTCACCTCGAGTCTCTTCCTCACCACTCAGCCACTGCTACTTTCCTCAACTGCTGGTAATGGTGTAAACTAACAGAGGGAATCCCAGTGCTACCTGGCAACATGGAATGTGGGCGTGGCCACCATTCTTGTATCCCATTGGTCAGAAAGAAGCATGAAAGAATGGTGGTGTGGCCATAATCCTGTGAAGCATGCAGCATGGGCAGAGTCAAGAACACAGAGTTTCTCCCAGCCCTTTTCCCAGGGAATTCTGTCCAATTCAGTTGGGGACAAGAGGGTGACCTGCTTTAGCTGGATGGCTACACAGATTGTTGTGTATTTCTGTTTGTTGCCAGTCCCAGACCTTGAACTCAGGGTCTGGGCACAGTCCATAGCTGCTTTTGCTCAAAGCTGGTCCTCTACACTAGAGCCACAAAGCTTGTGGCTTTGTTGGCACTGAAGTTGGACAGGGGTCTCAAGAATTTTCCTGCTTAGGGTGACTTTGACCATGATCCTACTATCACAGCCTTGTAAGTATCAGGGAGGTCTGCTGAGAGCCACTGGTGCCTGACTAATCACTGGTCTTATTTATGTTCTTGGACAGATTGGTGAGTTCCCTATCCTCAGATTGAAATGGTGGGAGCTGGAGCCTACTATTCAAATCCTGGTCCTGCCACCTCAGAATGGTAGGAGATCCTAAGAAACTTGTTCCTATCCATATGATTATCAATGGAATGTGATGTAAGACATGATTGAACAGTTCTTGAATAATTCTAGGATAAAATTATACACAATTATATTACACGACATTGATCGATTTAGTTAATATTTTATTAAGTATTTAAACAATCACATTCATTAAATGGAGGCATAATGAAATACCTAAGAATTGGGCCTCACATACTATAAAGGTGACATTTTTTCTACCAGGACTGGGATTGGAACTTATAGTCTGGGTAACTCTATTGCACTGTGTGGGAAGGGGAAACTTGCTTCCTTGAAGTCAAGAAATTCAAGTCTGTTCCTTAGGCTTGAAATCGATCCCCAGCAATAGAAAACACCCTATTCATGTACAATTTACATATATGTTTTATAGTTATATGCATATGTTGACTCCATATTGTGTTCAGTGTAGTTATTTTATTTTTTGTTTTATTCATGTATTGACCATTTATTATATTGACTATTATAGCAAATAGAACATTGACTACATAGGATATAGGTCTCCATATGTATTCCACCTCATACCTGACACGCAGAAGATTCACAGTAAAGGAAACCAGGTGTCACCATCATCTTCTTACTCCACGATTCATTGTTTGGAAGTGCTGGCATCTGAACTCATGGACTACAAGGCCAAATTCATTAATGGGTGAGTGTAAACACGCCATCCTGGGGCAAATTGAGCTGACAGGTTGTTCCCAGGACCTGAGAACAGGCCCCAGGGGTTAACCCAATAAGAACAGATTGACCTGCAAAAGGCAGTATGCTAATAAATATATATCTTTATAGAGTGCTAGAGGTGTCTATACATTATTTGGTTACATAGACTATATTGCTACCAATTCCTGGGTATTTATATGCGCCCATGTTATTAATGTTATTGCTTTCATCCTTAAAATATTAATGAAAGCATTCAGTGTCCTGAAATTATTGTGTTCCTGTAAGTAATAATATTCTTTTAATGATTCATAAATATTAAATAAAATCCACCAGCCTTCTGAAATGATGCTATTTAATTTTATAGGATCATGATTCACGATCAACTCATTCAACTGTGAAATTGACAAAATTCTAGTGTTATTCCTTTGGATGGAAACCAGTTTCTTAGTACCTCCTGCCATTGGTTGGTGTCAGGATGGGGATTCGAAATGAGGGCCTATGTTGCCACGTGGGCTTATGGCTTCCCTGATGGTCTGCCAGCCTTCAGAAATGCAAGGTGAAGTCCCCTTTGCAACAGTGTCATTCAGACCCAGAAGGGTCACTGTGCAAAGGAAGAAAACATAAAAGGCCACATTTTCCTGTGCATTGTTTTCCCTACAACACCTGGGGGTCTAGGACCCCAGCAGCACCTGGGTGTCCAGTGGCTGCACCCGATCCTAGGATTATCGAAGCTAAGTTGGACTTGCTAAGACCTGAGTTCAGGCCACATGCTGAGAAAAAAATTAACTCCCTGACTTGCAATTCACAAAGTTTATACTTACAGGCTTTGGATTTGTACTCAGGATCTGGGTAAATCTGAAGCAATGTGGATAAAGGGGAAGATCACCTTACATGAAGATAAAAAAGTCAGGCATATTCACTTGTCCTGAATTCAAGACCCAGCCCTGGAAAACATACTATTTATATGTATTATAAAGATAGGATTTATACTTACCTATAGATGTTCAGTCCATACATGTTTGCTGTGGTTGCTCCTTCTATCTTTTGTTTTATTCATTTATTTACCATTGATTTTACTATGATGAAATACATTCTGTTTAATACATTGATGAAAAACTATCACAGATCATATAGATTTGGAGAAATGGTCTCCATTATGCTTGACCCACAGAATTCTCAGAGAAAAGGAAAACAAGTTTCACACTCTCCTTCTTACTCCACAAACCACTTGTTGGTAGTGCTGGGATCTGAATTCAGGGCAGAGCAAAACAAATTGGCCAATCAGTCAAGGTGATCATACGAACCTGTGAGCAACTAAGGAGTGTGGCCATTCCCAGAATCTGACATTGATCCCCAGGGTGGTCTACTATAGTCATAAATTCATAATTTAAACATAGGATATATATTGACATACATGTTTGGACAGCATCTTGTGTTCGGTGCAATTATTCTCTTTATTTTGTCTCTAATTCATGGAGGTATTGTGTATTTTAATAAATATGGTGACAGGTATAACTGTGCTGACATGGATGACAACCTGTTCTGATAGTTACAGGGTTGTCTATCGTATTCTCCATCGTATTTGAGGCACAGGACTTTCAAAGGAGAGGATAAAAGGCACAACGACTGGCTTCTGACATCAGTATGAATCTTTTGTCAGTGCTGGGATTTTAGCTCAGGTCTGGGTAACTCTGTTGCACTGTGGAAGAAGGGGAAGCTCACCATCTTTGAAGAGTAGAATGTCAGGTCTGGTGCAGGGCCTGATTTGAAGCCCCAGCACTGGACAAAATAGCCAGCCCACATTTTTAAAACATAGGATTTCTCTTTAACTGCAGGTATGGTATGCATCTTGCATTCAGTGTAGTTATTCTTTTTATTTTGTGTCTTTTTCAAGGATGTATTGTGTATTTTATTTTGTATGGGGTGACAGATATAACTATGCTGACATGGATGACAACCTATTCCCATGGCAAAGAGTAGCCTATATAGCATTCCCCATCCTCAATGAGAACCAGGACATTCACAGGACAGAAAAACCTATGCCACCATAGGCTTCTCACATCAGAATGAATCTTTTGGTAGTGCAGGAATTTGAACTCAAAGCCTAGCAGGCCCAATTGGTGAATGTGTCATGGTGAGCACACCAGGCTTTGAGCCACTAAGGAACTAGGTCATTCCTGGGACCTGAGAGGGAGCCCTGGTGGGGGCCAATATAGTCATAAATTCATAATTAAATAGAGGATCTATATTTCCAAACATGGGTGGGCGGCATCTTGCGTTTGGTGTAGTCATTCTCTTTGTTTTATGTCTTATTCATTGATGTATTGTGTATTTCCTTGAGTATAGGTTGACAAAAATAACTGTGGTGAACTGGATGACAACCTATTCCCATGAGTATAGCGTTGCATATACATTCTCCTTCCTAGCTAAGCCCAAGAACTTGCACAGTAGAGGAAAACAGGTGCAATGACTGGCTTCTCACATCAGGTGAATTTTTGGCAGTGCTGGGATTCAAACTTTGGGCCTAGGAGGCCAAACTGCCCAATGGGTCCATGTGATCCCACCAGACTGTGAGCCACTAAGGAGCTGGGCCGTTCCCAGGAACTGAGATCGAGCCCGAGGGAGGCCAAAATAGTCCTCAGTGATCATTGAAACATGGGATGTACATTCACATCCGTGTGTGGACTGCATCGTGCATTGAGTGTAGTTGTTCTCTTTATTATGTATGCTATTCATGGGTGTATTGTGTATTTTCTTGAGTATATGATGACAGGAATAACTGGGCTGACATGGATAACAACTTATTCCCATGGCCACAGGGTGGCCCATGTATTCTCCGACCTAGCTGAGATCCAGGACTTGCAAAGGAAAGAAAACAGTTGTAACGATTGACTTCTGACATCAAGGTGAGTTTTTTGGCAGGGAGGGGAATCTGAACTCCGGACTTAGCAGGACCAAGTGGTGAATGGGGTCATATGAGCACACCAGCCTTTGAGCCACGAAGGAGCTAGGCCGTTCCAAGGACCTGTGATTGAGCCTCCAACACCGAGGGGACAGCGGGGAGCACAACAGTCATCCAATCATAAGGTGAAGGTAATATGGAAATAAGTACACATTAATATAGAGTAGGAGAGATGGTAACCTGTGGTAGAATCCAATCTGTGTGACTACCGATTCTTGGATCTTTCCTGATGCCTCCATTTCATACTGTGATGATTATTGTCATGCTTCATCAACTGTTCTTTACAAATAATCAATACCCCATGAGTCGTGCCTATCATTTCCTACTTGCATCATGCACAAACTACTCATTCAAGGATGAGATCGATCACATTCCATGAGTCATCCCAGGTCCAGAAATGAGTATCTCAGGATCTGCTGCCATTTCTTCTGCATAGAGGGGCTAAATTCAAGCCTCAGGCCTGGAAAAGATACTCCATATATATATATATATATATATATATATATATATATACTCCATATATATATATATATATATACTCCATATATATATATATATATATATATATATACTCCATATATATATATATATATACTCCACATATATATATATATATGGAGTATATATATATATATGTGGAGTATATATATATATATATATATATATATATATATGTGGAGTATATATATATATATATATATATATATACTCCATATATATATATATATATATACTCCACATATATATATATATATACTCCATATATATATATATATATATATATATATATATATATATATATATATATATATTGGTCCACTCGTGGGCCTGAACTCTGGGCCTGGGCGCTGTCCCTCAGCTCTTCACCTCAAGGCTAGCGATGTACCACTTGAGCCACGGCGCCACTGCCGGCTTTTTTTTCTGCTTATGTGGTGCTGAGGAATGGAGCCCAGGGCCTCATGCATGCAAGGCAAGCGCTTTACCATTGAGCCACCTTCCAAGCCCTTCTTATATATATTTTAAAGATAGGATTTATACTTCCATACAGATGTTCAGTCTATATTGTGTTTGGTGTGGTTATTTATTTTATTTCTTGTTTCATTCATTTATTTAGAATTTATTTTATTGACTCTGATGAAACCTATACCATTTATTACATTGTTTACATCCTGTCACATAACATCCAGATGTAAGATGTGTTCTCCATCATGCCTGGCAGTGCTAGGATCTGAACTTAGTGCCTAGCAGGCCCAATTCATGACTGGGTGAGTTTGAGCATGGCAGCCTCTAGCCAATGAAGATGTCAGGTGTTCCCCAGACTCTGAGATCAACCGCGGTTTGGCCAAAACAGTGATACATGGATAGACAGAGGTATACAAATATATATATATATATATATATATATATATACATATATATATATATATATATATATATATATATATATGTAAAGAGTTCCATAATCGTCTATGATAGAATGACACCTACTATGTTCCTACCAACTCTTAGGTATTATTATACCCCAATTGAAGAAATATTATTCTTTTCATGCTTAATAAACTATTAATTATGCTCAATCAGCATTCTAGGATTATTGCATACAATTTTATCCTAGACCGATGTATAAAATACTCTTTCAATCAGTATTCCTATGCATAGGAATGAGTCCCTTGTATTCTCCTGCGATTGATATCAGGAATGCAATTTGAACCCAGGGCCTATGTTGACAGGTTGGACTATGGCTTCACTGATAGCCCAACAGCCACCAGCAATGGCAGCTTAAGTCCATATTGCAGCTTTGTCATTCAGACACAGGATGGTCACTGTCCAAAGAAAAAAATCGTAAAACCCCAGCTCTCTGCAGGTCACCACTTTTTGTGCTTTCCAATGATTTTTTTCTTCCTGAAAGCCCTCTGGGCCCAGGATCCGAGGATGGGCTATGGGACCAGAGACTGCACACCAGCAAAGGGAGATCCAAGCTGAAGTAGAATTTCCACGACCTGTGTTCAAATCCCATGCTTGGTCAAAAAAAAACTATATATATATATATATATATATATATATATATATATATATAAATTATTTAACTAAATTAAAAAAATAAAGCTCTCTGGTTTGGAATTTCTGCCAGTTTTCTTTTCTAGCCTGGGATTTGAACTCAGGGTCTTGGTAAATCTGTAGGAATGTGAGCGAAGAGTTGCCATTACTTGAGTTCAAGCCTTGTGCCAATCAAAAATGAAAAACTAAGTCACTGACCTCGGCAGGGCAGGTGGTTGTGGAGATGGGAAGGAAGGGATGGTAGGGGAAAAACACAGGAGTAGTAAACAATGCTCAATAAGAAATGTACTCATTACCTTGCTCCTGGAACTGTAAACCCTCTGTAGAATATTTTTACAATAAAAATATACAAAAAAAGAGAAACAATGTAGTTCTCAGAGAAGCACTTTGGAGGTAAGGGAAGGACGTTTGAATAGCTGTACAAAACTCTACACTGCTTTTTTTAATGTCCAGTATGGAACTGAATAAACATAATTGCTTCCATCAAAAAAATTAAGTTACTCTCTTGGAACTGGGGCCAGTATTTCTGCCATTGCTACTTTTTGAGCTCACCATCCAGGTAACTCTTTTGCAACATGGGTGAATGCGAAGCTCATTGTCCTTGAGGATAAGAAATTCAGGATAGTGTTCCCAGGGCCTGAATGAAGGCCCTGCAATGGAAGAAATATTTCTATACATGTGTAATACATGATATATACATATATATGCATGTTAATTTCATATTATGAATTTTATTATTGATTTTGTATTGTATTTTTCTTTGATTCATTTATTCATTATGGTATTTAGTATTATTATACACATAATATCATATTTTGCACATCTATCATAAAATTATACAGAATAATTTAGGGCATTGACCCATTTTAATTAACATTTTATTAAGTGTTGAAACATGATGCATAATTGAATGGAAGCATTTGTCCCAGTCTTCACATATTTAGAGTCCCTCCTAAGTAAGAGCTTTGAGTTCAAGCCCAAGTCTGGCAAAAAAAAAAATTGAGCCTGGAGAGATATATTATTCTGGAACTCAGAGGAGGGCCGAGGTTATAGTAAGAGGTAGGATAGAGAGCAGGTGCTGGAGGCTCACCTCTGTAATCTACTCAGGAGGATGAGATCTGAAGATTCCAACTGCAAGCAGGAAAGTCAATATGAGACACTTTTCTCCAATTAAACACCCCAAAAGCCAGAAGTAGAGCTGTGGTTCAAGTAGAAGAGTGCTAGCATGGAGCACAAAACTTCAGGGATAGGATAGCATCCAGGCGCTGAATTCAAACCCAAGGACTGGCTCACACACACACACACACACACACACACACACACACACACACACACACACACACACACAAACACACACACACACACCAATATAGAGCATTTGCCAGTCAGCCTGCACAATTTCCCTCTCTAGCAACTCAATATTAAAAAAAAAAAAGATGGAGAAGGGAAGGAAAGATTTGCTCCAGGAAGTCATATAGCCAGTGCCAAAATTCCACAGTAGTTCTAATATGTGGGTACAAGACAGAGAGCCTCAGGCAGAAGGTATAGCATGGGCAAACGTCCTGAAATGTGCTGTAGATCAGGTGGTATGAGTGGTATGAAGGTTTTATGGCTTCAGAAAAGTCTGGCAGGAAATTCAAGGCTGGGTCAACGTTGACTTGAGTTATAGGGCAGAGGATGGGAATGGTGGGTAGAATGGTGCCCAGGGGGAAGCTTAGCTTGGCTTTTCGCCAGGGACCCAAAGCCATTTCCTGTGGTTTGGAACCTGTTTTCCTAGCTCCTGACCCTCAGGCCTCCTTTGCATGGAGGAGTCAGGGCAAACGCAGGGAAGAACTCTTGCTTTAGAAAAGCTTCTAGCCCAATGTCACCAATGGCTCAACCCCTATAAATCCTAGCTTCTCAGGAGACTGAGATAGAAATCAAGGGTCATGCCAGCTCTGGAGAGGAAAGTTAATGAGACTCTTCTCGCCGATTAACTACCAAAATCCAGAAATGGAGCTGTGGCACAAATGGTAAAGTGGTAACCTTGAAGGAAAAAAGAGACCAGAGCCAAGACCCTGAGTTCAAACCCCAATACTAGCACAGGAAAATTAACGAAAAGCTTTCAGGAGCTCCTAGTCCACTGTGGTGTAAGGCCAGATCACCAGGCACAGGTGGCACAGCCTGTCCTCCTAGCTCCTCAGGAGGCTGAGATGTGAGGATCACGTTTCAAAGCCAGCCCAGGCAGGAAAGTCTGGGAGACTCAGATCTCCAAGGAACCTACAGAAAACCGGAAGTTGCTCTGTGGCTCAAGTGGTAAAGTGAAGAGCTGGGGGACAGCGCCCAGGCCCAAAGTTCAAGCCCCATAACCAACACCTGGCTTGCTTAGACCTTGCTCTGTAGCTCTAGGCAGAGTTCTTTCCAGTGGGTCCCTGAGGGTCTCCTAATGTCTAGGTGTCCTACAAGTCTTGATAGCAACCTGTTTGGAGGCCATTGCATACAGAGCAGGACACAGTAGCAGAGAAGTATCCAGCCGTGGGGCATGAAGATCATCAGAATGGCATCTGTCATGGGTGCAATGTGGATCAGAGCAGTAAATCACTATCTCAGACCACAGTTCTGGGCCAGGAGGGGCAGGAGCTGTAAGATGTCACACCAGATAATGCCCATCACATGAGTATCACAAGAGTGCAAATTTGTCAGTCAGACCTTGGGCAGGTGTTGAGTTGGGCTCATGAAAGTTTTGTAGGCTCAGGAGTCCACAGCCAACTGGCTGCTGCTTGTAGCAGTCACTAGTCCAGGAGTCCGAGGGCTCAGTGCCCTGCTTTCCTCATCAGTGTTTGGGGAAGGGGGGCAGATGAAAGTCTGGAATCATGGGCCGACTACCAAAAGCAACCCTAATGTCCTTCACTTGATCCTGTAGACCCATGTTGAGATAGAGGGGCAGGTTCCATAGAACTTACTGCCATGGCCCAAACCCCTCAGCCCAAGAAGGACTTAGGGAGAAACCACTTGATCTGGCTTGAGAGTTTACTGTGACTATGACTCAGGACTGCCCCCCAATTGTAGCTCAGCTCATCCAGGGCAAAACTAATGCCCCAGAACATTGAGGTACTGGTTATACCAGTCTCTCATCCCCCAGTTCCCTGGGCCTGGAATTTAAAGTATATGCCTCTGTATTCTGGGAATCCAGAATTGTCTAGAAGGACCTGAGAGGCCCAGCTGTTGCCAGAAGATAGATTTGCCTACAATAAGGTATGTTGACATTTCCTAGACATCAAACAATACACCCAAGCCACCTTGGCCTCACCTCTCATGTAGCCCCAGATTATCCTTGTTTGGGGAGCCTTCAGTCAGATATCAAGGTCGAGTTGACCAGAGCCACTGGCAACCACCCTTCCCCCACACCACTGCCAGCCTGCTGGGAGTGGGAAATGCAGCCAGGGTCCCAGCTGAGAAAAAGACAGGACACAGCATGAGTCACCCTGGCCCCCAGAGGCAGGAGAGAACATATGCCAGCCGGCCCTGAGGATCCAGAATCCCCTGGATGAGGACAAAGATATGGACAGCCAGACTTGTGTCCCAAGGAAAAGTTGGAATATGCAGGTCTCTGGCAATTTGGGACTCATTGTAGACCATGATAGGGGACTAAAGACAAGGTTGCTATTGAGGAAGGGCTCCATCCAAGGTCAGGAAGAGGCAGACAAGCACCCAGGAAGTGGGTAGAGAATGATCAGGGAAAAATACACACACATAGAAACACACACACACACACACACACACACACACACACACACACACACACACACACACACACATGGGTAGCCCAAGGACTCAGCAGTCCCTGAGCAACTGAACATCCCAAACTCCAAGAAGATGGCACTACCAATCTCAGACCAAATGTTGACAAAACTCAGAGCCTCTCACACATCTGGAATGGCTCATAAAGCAGCATGGCATTTCCTACTGTATACCCCACTATGAAGAAAACTCAGCCACAGCATTTTGGTTGTCAGTCATGGGGTTTGAACTGTGTGCCTGCGTGCTATCGCTCAGCTCTTCAGTTGAAGGTGTGCGCTCTACCACTAGAGCCACAGCACCAATTCCAGTTTTCTGGTGCTTCCCTTGAGTTAATTTCTCACAGACTTTCCTGCTCAAGCTGGCTTTGAACTGTGATCCTCAGATCTCAGCCTACTGAGTAGCTAGGATGACAGTTGTGAGACACTGGCAGTGCCCAGTTTCAGCCACCTTCTTACAACCAGGGGAAATCCAAATTGTCAGGCCATAAAGCACATGCAACCCTTCACTTTCAGACTTTGAAACTAGTATCCAAAGCCATTCTTCCTTGGTTGGAGAGAATATAATCGACACTACCCTCCAACCCTACTCCCATTCTCCCACTCCCTGCATAAGATAGGCCACAACCTCTGGAGTTCTTGGTAAGAAAACGCCCAGCCTGCTGTAACTTTACACTTGGGCAAATGTGGGGAGTTCTTAGAAATGGCTGTACACTGAGGCCAGAACCTGGTGTCCCAACAACAGCAACCCCACTCCTTCACCATTTCTGGCAAGCAAAGGGTGTCTTTCTTTCTTGTTTTTTTGGATGAGGGGCTTGAACTCAGGGCTTGGGTACTGTCCTTGATGATGAATTTGATCAAAGCCAGTGCTCTACCACTTGAGTCATGGGACCACTTCAAGTTGGAGATTGGAGATGAGAATCTCATCGGAATTTCCTCCTTGTGCTGGGAAACAAGACCCTCTGGATCTCAGCCTCCCGAGTAGCCAGGATGAAAGGCGTGAGCCATCAGCGCATGGCCTATGATGTCTCATTCTTTACAATTTCCATCTAGTCTTCCTCTAGACACTACCACCTAGAACCTCCTCTACCTCCCTTAGGGATAGCAAAGGGAGGCTCAGAATCTGGGAAGGGCCATGGGCATAAAAGGGGCCCCTTCACATCACTAATCCTTTCTAAGCTCCCATCCACTTCCTCTGGATGGCCTGGATGTCTGGCGCAGATCAGACCTACTAGGACTTCTTAGGCCTGCCCTGTATCCCCCCCGCCCCCATCACACCCAACCGGTACCTGAGAATTTCTGGGGGCAGCTGCTCCATGACCCAGTGGAAGACGTTGGAAGGTTGCTGATAACCGAGTCCAGGGGTGCCCAGGGAAGAAAGAGTGTCCAGATCCCCTCTGTCAAAGAAGGAGTCACAAAGCATGAATGGATCTACTAAGTGCTACAGGGCACACCATCCACCTGTCACCCAGGTCCCTTGGAGTGAAGTTTTACCTTGACAGAGCTGGGGCTTAAACTCAGGGTCCAGGTGCTGTCCCTGAGCTTCTTTTGCTTGATGTGAGCACTCTTCTACCTGAGCCACAGTACCACTTCTGGCTTTTTCTGTGTATGTGGGACCTAGGAATCGAACCCAGGGTTTCCTGTGTGCTAGGTGAGCCCACTACTGCTAAGACAAAATCTCAATATTGGATAGCTGTTCTTCTGTGACCCCTTAGGCCTGACTCGGGACAGTCTTGCACATCTTTACCGAGTATCTACCCAGCAGCCTTGGCTGGAAAAGAACACGCTCTGCTATGTTGTCCTTTATCTATGGCATCTTTTATCTCTGTGCTTCCTGTCCCATCCTCCTACTTAACCAAGATCTCCTTTCAAGTGCTGCCTCTAAGAAGCCCACTCTAATCACCTTGGCAGAGGGGGATATTCTCCACTCTGCAGGCTTTTGGCCTTGTCATGCTCTGCCTCAAGCTGGTGTGGTTGAGAGCGCACAAAGGCGAAGGCCTGGCTTTCACCACCCAATTTCTGAAGGCTCTGATACACTACCCAGGGACCAGTGTGGTATCACATTCTGTGAGAGGGCACTTGAGGCCCAGGCAGTCTAGGAGCAACAAATGGGGCTATTTCTTGTGTGGGTTGGAACTGAAGATCTGGGAGCTGTCTCTCTGAGTTTTCATGCTCAAGGCTGCTACTCTACCACTTGAACTACAGCTACACGTCTGGATTTTTGGTGGTTCCATGCATAGAAGTGTCTTATCACCTTGCCAGCTTATGGCTGGCTTCGATCTTTGATCCTCAGTTCTCTGCCTACTGAGGAGCCAGGATGTCAAGTGTGAGCCTGAGCCAGACAGGCTCCAGAACCTTTCCTTTGAGCTTCTGTTTATCTCGTGTCAACTAGAAAGCCCTAGTTAAAATAGTCATTTATAGAGGATCATGTTCCTCTCCTAGGTCAGTTAACCCAAGGAGATAAAGTATCTTTGGAAAAGGCTAGTCAGAGTTGGCCTAGGTGAGTGTGTATGTGTGTGTGTGTGTGTGTGTGTGTGTGTGTGTGTGTGTGTGTGTGTGTGTGTGTATGAGTTTCAGGGATACCTACGCCCATCTCTCTGGTGCTTCTTTCACCCAGAGGTGAGTACATCCAGGATCCCCACCCCATGAAAGGCGGGTAGGGGAGGGTACTTAAGGTCACATCAAGTGGGATGATCTGAATTCTATCCTGCAACTGAAGCCAGGAGAGATAATAGAGAGAAGGAGAGATTTAGAGGAACATCAAGGGAAGCCCCTTACCTTTGGCTACAAGTACCAGAGAAAAGAATGTATCCATCCTTTTTGGTAGTAAGATAACAAGTGTCCACTATTCTTTTTTTTTTTTTTTTTTTTTTTTTTTGTGAGTCCCAGGTGTTGGATTCAGGGACTCGGTTTCATCCCTGAGCTTCTTTTACTCAAGGCTGAGGCTCTATAACTTGATCCACAGCACCAAAACTGGCTTTTTTCAGGGTGGGGTGAAGGAGGTCGTTTATGGGAGATAAGAATCTCGCAGACCTTCCTGCCTGGGCTGGCTCTGAGTCACGACCATCAGAACTCAGCCTCCCAAATAGGCCGGATGACAAGCAACAGCCACTGGCACCTTGTTGGGTCTTCATCTGCACAAAAGATGGACGGGGTCTGAGGAAAGGAAAGGTAAGTGCTGTGCTCGCCCGTTCCCCAGCCTCCCTCAGCCCGGGAGACAATCAGATACAGCGGGGAGCCAAATCCAGCAGGTAAAAAACTCATTTATTAACAGAGAGCAGCCCCTTTTAAAGACAAAAAGGGCAGGTGGCATGGTATGTGAGGAACCAATCACTGTCAAGGTCACACCCTATCATTCACCTGAGCCTTCATGGGCTGGTTAGGCACTGATTGGCAGGTCAATTGGGCTCTGCCCACTCTACTCTCTCCCAGCGCCATCTTGGCTGCCCATATGCTCCACAGTAAATTAGGCTCTGCCCACTCAACCCCCTCTCAGCGCCATCTTTGCTGCCCATGTGCTCCACAGTAACTGACTGCCACCATCCATTCATAGTCCCCTAGATCCAGTGCTGGGCTACCTGCACTGCATCCTCCTTTTTGTGAGTTGGAAGCAGACCTGTGTTGGTTTGATTCTTCAACTGCCTACCTACCTTTGAGCATTGTTCTGGCTCAGTCTGATGCCGGCTTCCTCCTTATCTACATCAATGACTTCGTGCTGTCACAGAACAAATGTCCCCCAGGAGGTGTGGGACCTGGGGTCTTTCCTCTGCACACTGACTCTACTCCCCGAAATGACACACTGCAGCAACGTGAAGTTGACATAGAGTGAATTCAGTTTCTTATAATCAGGGTCTGGCCAGATAGGTGGCAGTGAGGATCAGAGGCTCAGGACAGTGCTGTGCATTTGGACAATGTGATGCCTCCTCATCCACTTTCCTTTAACTGTCTTAGCAGAGAGTAGTGGGGAAAGATTCACCAGACAGACTGACAATGAGTAACCATCACGGTCTACGCCGGGCATAGAGGGGCTTACCTAAGGGAGCTAGTTCCACAGTCCAAGTGGGAATGATCCTGACACAGCCTACCTCCAGAATGAGAAGGTCACCTTGGGTCCCAGCCACATGGGGACGCTGAGCCAACTCCTCGAGGACAAATTCAACAAGTTACTGAGAGAGAGAGAGACAGAGTCAGAGACAGAGAGAGAAAGAGAGAGAGAGAGAGAGGGAGAATTACACTTAAGCAGGCTGCCGGTGGCACAGGCCTACAATGGTAACTACACTTTGAGATATGAGGATCATGGTTCATAGCCAGCCAAGGCAGGAATGTCTGTAAGACGCTTATCTCCAAAGAACCACCAGAAAACCAGAAGTGGTGTTATGGCTCAAGTGGTAGAGCCCTAAACTTGATCTGAGCAGCTTGTGGACAGTGCCCAGGCCCAGAGTTCAAGCCCCACGACTGACAATAAGTGGACTTCCCGCCACAAGAAATGGACTAAATAGCACCCATTGTCCTAGGGAGCATGGCCGAGAAGTCAGGCCAAGCTTCCTGTCTCCTGGGGGTCATGAGTAGGTCACCCAGCTTTTCCGTGCCTCATTTGCCCCAGCTGCAAAGCTGAACAGTGAAGGATCCCCTTCCTCATGAGGATAGGGTAAGGATGAAAGAGAGCCATGCTTTGTTTCATAATCCCATACCTGTAGCATGATAAATAACAGGCCCCTTCTGAGTCCTTTCCAGGTATCTTCTTGTTATATGCTCACAGAATTGCCAAGAAACTTATCTGATGACCCTTGCCTCTATGCCTGGCCCTGCCACAGATTTCCCCTTGTATTGATCCCTTGTTTCCTCACAACTGTCCTGTGAGGAGGACCAATGGTTCCAGGCTGAACCCAGAGCTTCAACTGTGGTCAAAAATTGGCTGCTGTGGATTAAGAGTTTGGGACAGTAATCTAAACCGATGACTGAGCATGGCGCTACATATCTACAACTACAGAGGACAAGGCATGGTGACATCTGCCTGTCATAGGAGTACCATGATCCAGACAACCCTGAACATATATGGAGTCTCTATCTCAGAAATGCCCAAGACAGAAAGGCTTGGCTCCCATGGAACAAGACCTGATTGGAAACCCTAAGCTCTGGAGTTCAAACCCTAATATACCAAAAAGAATCTGAGGCCTGGTGCCAGTGGCTCATGCCTATACTGCTACCTACTCAGGATGCTAAGATCTGAAGATCACAGGTCAAGATTTAAAGTAGAGTTGGCCTTGCCCATCAGACGTCATGATGAGATGACCCAGAGTCTGACCCATGCCAATAAGGTCCATACTAACAGGGCTCACAGCCTTAATAAGTGCTAACCACCCTCTCTGTCCCCCTGGGGAGCCAACCCCTAAGGGCCCCACCCCCAGGTCCTCCCGTGCTCCCTCTGCCACCAACCAGGCCCAAGAGAGTAGACAGTTCTGGATGACAAAGATCCCTTGTTCTTATAATTAAAGGTGCTGAGTCCCCTTCAAACGTCTCACCCTTCCAAGCCCCCAGACCTCAGCCACAAAGTCCATGCACCCCCCCAAAGACAGCAGTTAGAAGTTACCAAAGGTTCCAGCACTCCTTGTAACAACCAACTTCTACACACACACACACACACACACACACACACACACACAGCCATCACGGGTGGCTCCTGTCTGTCATCCTAGTTATTCAGGAGGCTCTGATCTGAGGATCACTGTTCAAAGCCAGCCACTCAGGAAAGTTTGTGAAGCTCCTATCTACACTGAACCACCAAATAGCCACAGGTGGAGCTGTGGCTTAATTGTCAGAGCTCTAGCTTTGAGCAAGATATCTCAGGGACAGCACCTAGGCCTTGAGTTCAAGGCCAAGTTCTTCTACCTCCAAACACACACAATCACAGACACAGACAGTCAGACAGACAGACAGACAGACAGACACACACACACACACACACACACACACACACACACACAGGATAGCCCAAAGATTCCGCAGTCCCTGAGAACAGAAACATGAACTCCCTCAATTAGGATAAGATCCCACCCACTAGAAGGTGGCAGTACCAACATCAGACCCACTGTAGACAAAACATTGAGCCGCACATATATCTGGAATGTCTCATAGACCAGTATGGCATTTCCTATCATGCACACTGCTATGTGGAAAACTTAGTCACCTCTTTTTTTGTTGTTGGTCAAGGTGTTTGAACTCTGGGCCAAGGTGCTGTCCCTCAGCAATTCAGCTGAAGGTGAGCACTCTCCCACTTGAGCCAAAGCAACACTTCCTGTTCTCTAGCGGTCTATCATCAAGTCTCACAGACTATTCTGCCCAAGCTGACTTGTAACCACGGTCCTCACATCTCAGCCTTCTAAGTAGCTAGGATGAGAGTTGTGAGCCACGGGTGGCTTCTGGTTTCAGCCACCTTCATATACACAGAGGAAACCCATCTTGTCAGTCCAAAAACTTTTTGCAACCCTTCACTTCAGATTTTGATACCCAGCATCCAAATCTATCCTTCAATGGAGAAAATAAAGACAAAACAATCACACCTGCACCCCTTCGCCCACTCCCTGCCTGTCACAGACATGTCCTCTTGAAGCTGTGGCTTCAAACTGGGGCAAACTTGGGGAGTTCTTACAAATATCTTTACAGTGAGGCCAGCACTTGGTCTCCCAAACACAGCACCCTCCCCACACCCCCACACCTCCACCATCATTTGCAGGCAAAGATGTCTTACTTTCTTTCTTTTTTATGTTGTGGGGCTTGAACTCTGGGCCTGGGTGCTGTCCCTGAGCATTTCAGCTTAAGGCAAGTAATCAATTGCTCGAGCCACAGCACAACTTCTGGTTTTCTGGCAATTCCTTTTAGGTAAGAGTCTCAGGCTAGCTTTGACCTGTGATCCTCAGATCTCACATCCTGAATACCTAGGATAACAGCCATGAGCTACTGGCACCCAGCCAAACAAACTTCCATTCCTGTCATCCTCTCCCCCCAGCAGACTGAAATCTGAGGACTGCAGTTGGATGCCACTTAGCAGCAAGGCCCGTGAGAACTCTTTATCTCCAATTAAACACCCCAAAAACCTGGAAGTGGAGCTGTGATTCAAATGGTAGAGTGCTATCTTGGAGCAAAGAAGATAAGATCCATGCCCTAGTTTCAAACTTTTTCTAGCATAGACCCGCCCAAGAAAGGGAAGCAAGTGGGCACACGGGAGCTCAAAGCTAACACAATACTCAGGACTCCCACAACAGACCCCATCCAGCTCTGATTCTCTAGATTCTATGTCCTACACCATGGCAGTCTTAGATGGGACTGACCATGCACCAAGTTGGGACATTAAAGTACAATCTCATACTGAAGATCCCCTGACCTTATCACTCAGGATCTCTCGCTGTCCTGCCTGAAAACTAGGCAGTGAGGTAAGATCTAGTTATCCACCACATGATATGGGAACCAAAGGGATTCCTGGTCAAGGGACAGAGACTGGGGGGATCTAGTTCCCTCTTTGGGAGGTGAAAAGGGAGGCTCTATCCCAGAAATTTTCCTATGTTGTGAGTATTATCAAAGAAACAACCCTGCTCAGACCACAGTGCCTCTGATTTTTCCACCAGCCTCTATCCAGCTCTGCCCCACCTTCAGCCTGCCCTCTCTGAATCCCAGATCTGCCATCTATACTAAAGAGTGAGCCAGCCAAGAGATGCACTTCCTGCCCTTATTCAGAGGCTGTCCTGTGTCAGTGGCATGCGTACCTCAGTCTTTGGTGAAGGAATGAACACCAGGAGTGGCATCATCAGATTGAGCCCTGGAAAGTCCTAGTCCCTAAGGGTGTACTGCACAGGCATCCTGCAGTGAACGGCAGCCAGGTTGTCAATGATGAACCCAAGGTGCCAGGACTTTTAATAGCAGTGTGGCTGGGTCAAAGGCTGGTAGTCTATGTTGTCAGGCGAGGTCATGGCTCCAAAGGCCTGACACACGTGACCCAGGATCATTCTCCCTCTTCAAATTCCTACTTATACTTTGATCCCCCCTTGAAACTCTCTCACTCCAATACCTCCCTAGCCCTTGGAAACTTTCTTTTTATCTGACCAGAAAATAAACTCAATGAGGCTGGGCATAATTGATACCTGGTGACCCACTTTGAGCCCTAGGTTCTACCCAAGGCTGGTTCCCTATATTGTCAGTGACCACACAGCTCCTGGATGGCATGAAGTTTCTGAGAGGTCAGTGGCTTGGTCCTCCATACTGGCTTTAGGCTCTGAAACTGTCCCCACATAGATTGTGAATAATTGGCTCCCTTGATCCAGAGACTCCAAACCATGGCTTGCATGTTCTCCCTTCTTCCTTCCTTTCCTTTTTTTCTCCCTCTGTCCTTCCTTCCTTTCTCTCTTTACTTTCTTTGTGTCAGTTCTGGGCCTTGTACTCGGAGCCTAGGTGCTGTCCCTAAGCCTTTTTACTCAAGGCTAGCAGTCTATGGCTTGAGCCACACATCCATTTCTGGTGTTTTGTTTTTGGTAGTTAATTGAAGACAAGAGTCTTACAGGCTTTCCTGCCCGGGCCAAAAGCCTCAATCCTCTGATCTCATCCTCCTAAGTAACTAGGATGACAGGCTTGAAGCACTGGCATCCAGATCAATCCAAGGTTTCTTCATGGGTTGTGGAACCAGTCGTGGAACTTTTCATTGTCTATGACCCCCCAGAGCCTCGTGCACACTGTAATGGTTTGTTGGTTAAATAAATGAGCATCTATCTATGACAATATTACAGAAAATCCCATCTGATTCAGGTAAGAATCCTCTGTGGGGGAGTGGGGAGAAAGCCTGTGTAGCTCTCCCACAGTTCTCCCTCCTCCCTCTTACCCACTCCTGGTGCCACAACACTTAACTGTTTTGGCTCTGAGGGTGTGAGCCACTATGTACTTGCTACATTCCAGAGCCTCTGGGATGCCTGTCTTCTCAACGATCTCTGTCCAGCAGCTGACCAGCTCTGTGGCACTCAATTCACCATGGAGGTGTGAATGAGTTTGCTGTGAGCTGAATGGCTGGCTCAAGGGGACTCCTGTTCTCCCCGTGGGGCCAGGCAGGATTGTCCACCACATGTGGCCCCTAAATTTCATGTTGTAGATGAAGGATTGTTGAGGTAGCCTGGGTTCTCTGAATCTCCCAGAGTCCAGTACAGATGCTGGGAATCATCTCTACTCATTGCTGGCAGGCTGGGGATGGTGAAGTCACAATGTCTGCTCCCCACAATGTCCTCGATTGGGGTCATCACCCTAGAGAGATGCCACAGCTGCCAGAGAAAGGCAGTCAAGGCACAACGTTCAAAGCAGGAGACTATCTGGCTTGGGAACTCTGCGTTTGCCTCTTTGAACATCATTGTTTGATGGCTGAAATCATCCATCTAATTTGATCCATAATCCCAGGTATTAGTGGAAATTGCCAGCTTAACTAAAAAAAAAAAACCTGGAAAATGTGGTATTTAATTTGTCCCAATCAAACTTAAAGGGTTCCAAAATCAGTGGTCCCCTTTTCCTTCCAGACTGCCTATAACAGGTTACAGAAACTGGCATTCAGCCAGCCCTAGCTAACTGCTACCTCTTGATACTAAGCGGGCTCCAGCAAGGGAAATGGACTTGACTACCACTGCCCAGCTGGAAACAGCCCAGGCAGGACGCAGACTGGATTCTGCAGGACTCCAGGGAGGATTGACACTGAGCACTGCCCCAGGAGGGTGTCCTCACCACCAGGGGGGCACCCGCAACCCTGTGCCAGAATGCCCACAGAGACAGTTAATGCCCTAGATATGGTTCCCCTCTCATCCACTGTCATGGTGAACCATCTGCCATGTCACACCATACGCCAGTCCCCAAAACCTCATAGCTTCACAGCCCCTGCCTTATCATTTCCCTCATCTCGTTCCCTAATTATGTTGGGCAAACATTCCAAACCCTTGAATTCCCTCCAACTAAACACCCAAGAGCAGAGTGTCTGGCTTGAAGAATGTGGCTGTGATCTCATTCACCTCATGAAACTTCTGGCTGGGGATAGAAGGACAGGCATCCACTCCAGTCCAGGTTTCACAAAGTTCTTCTAGAGGAGGCCCACTCTGGCCCAGCAGCTCCTGTGGGCTAAAAGAAAGGGGGAAGAGAGAGGTGGAAAGAGGAAGAAAGTAATGTCTACTTAAATCTTCCATAAAGGAGCCATGAAACTGTGAAGGAGAAAACAAAAATTGTGGTTTGGTTGTACTTGGTATTGATGAAGAACAACAACAACAAATACACACACACACAGAGAAATAAAATGTTTTTGCTGTTTTTAGACATGGTAACTTAAATATATTTTCATTGTTCTCATCTCCCTGCTCTCCCAACACACACACACACACACACACACACACACACACACACACACACACACACACACACACACACACACCTCCAAAATGGTGACAGATGACACTTCCATGCAGCACCTGCAATTTGCCAACTGATCACTCACCTGAGGACAGTCAGGCTGTACAAGGAGAAAGATTCTCTCTCTCTCTCTCTCTCTCTCTCTCTCTCTCTCTCTCTCTCTCTCTCTCTCTCTCTCTCTCTCTCTCTCTCTCTCTCTCTCTCTCTCTCTTTCTCTCTCTCTCTCTCTCTCTCTCTCACACACACACACACACACTCACACACACACACACACACAGACTCAGAGTAGTACCTCTCCTAAGTTTGTTGATTCCTCATCGGAGCACGCGGGTTCCCATTCTCCGTTCCCTTGTCAGAACCAAGGGCTCCCACACAAGGGGAGCACCACTCTAATGACAGAGCACAAACCCGCCTCTCCCCTTCTCCAGGGCCAGACCCTTCCCCTTGGGAACAACCAGCCTTAACTCCTCATTCACCAAAACCCTACGCCAGGATGCTGAGTGAAGGAATCCCCAGACAGGTGGGTCTTCAGAGCAGGACTGAAACAAGCAGTGGGTCATGGGGTGCCAAGGGGGGTGTCTGACCCAGGGTGGGGGCGGTGTTGAGGAAATGGATAGGGTCCTAAAGGCTACATACATGCACAGACTCCTACTTCCAGCCTAGATACTTCTGGGCAACTGGGCAGATTCTTGGGGAGGACAAGGAGACCAGATGGACAGGGAACACCGGCAGACGCTGGCAGAGCTGGGAAATGTGATCACCCTGTGAGTACTGTTGACAGCTGGGGTGGGGGGATAGGCCGGGTATATGTGTGTCTGAGGGCGTGTGTTCCTCCCATATATTCACCTAGTAGCTGACGCCCAGTGCCCTCACCTCCCTAGTGGGCTTTTCTGGGACCCTCCTCAGATGAAAGGATGACTGAGCACAGAGGACAAGGGCTCACATAGCAAGGAAGGCCTATCTGCTGCATCCAACATCCCCCACTCCCAGAAAAAAAGGAAAAGACCCAATAAGGCAGGTGCAGAGGTGATGTTCCCCACCTCTGACTAAAGCCACCAGGTTCCCACCAGGGAGAAGAAGGGTGCAGATGTGGGACTGTGTAGCTCCTACTGCTCCAGCCAGGGGCTCAGTGGTGACCCCTTCTCACCCATTCTTGCATCTCCCCATTTCCATGGATACTGGCCACTAGGGATGGGGGTGAGTTCCCAGAGTCAACACCCACTCCCCAACCCCCCACTCCTGGGACACATTTGTGGCAGAGTCAGGGCTGGCCTGCCTGGTGCTGGGGAGGCATGGTTGGGACACAAGAGGGTTTGCAGGGGGGGAGTGGGAGTGGTAGGGGGAGGTCGCAAGGTACTGACCTGCGATCGGCCACTTACTTGTGCTGCTGGGAGAATCTGTAGGCTGTGGTTCTGTGTGCAGCGTGCAGCAATGGTGTGAGGGATGTGCCTGAAGTGCTGGCTTTCTATGCTATGTACTCCTGGCCCAGACCAATGCTCCCACAGCAGCAGAGGTTTTGAGGCCGCCATCCCTGGTGTATGTGCCTGCTCTTCTCTCTGCTCTCTCTCTGCCCCCACTTCTCTCCAGGGCTGCCCTGCCCCTGTTGCACAAGTGCTGCAGTCCATGTGTGCCCCTGGCTGCAGCAGATATGTGCCCCCTTAGCCACGCCCTGTCCTCCCCTGGGTCACGCCTCCTCCCTCCCTCAGCCACGCCTCCATCCTTGGCTTTGTGCTGTCCTGACTCTCCCCTAAGTCTACCAGGCCATGGCAGAAGTAGTCTCACCTCAGGTCAGGGCTTCCCCCCAACCCCAGCAGCTGCCCGGGGGGGGGGGATCGAATCTCCACTCAGCCCAACGGAGGACTCTTCTCCATCCACCCCACACCAAGCAGGTGCACGGTGTCTCTGTATGTTTATGTGTGTGTGTGTGTGTGTGTGTGTGTGTGTGTGTGTGTGTGTGTGTGTGATTTTTGGGGATACCAACCTTGCAAGAACTCAGAACGATTTAAAAAATAGCACAAAGAATCCTGTGTAATGGACTCAGCACAATAGCAACCTTTGGGATCCTCATGGTAATCTAATGACTAGTAAGATAAGACATGCCATTTTAGCATCACTAAACTTACATATCATAGTATTATGACATCATATGTCATAGTGACATTATAGACATATTGTGAATGCCTATTCTGTGATTTCATTCTATTTCAAGTGAGCAATATTGGTGGATTTCAGAAATCCATTGTGACCTCAAAACCATTGTGATGTGAAAATCCCTTTGTGACATCACAGTGCCATTGTGATAGTAACCTGTTGTGACATTACAAACTGGTCCTGTCCATTGTGACCTCATCACCAAGGTGACATCATAAAGCCATTATCATATCACATTGCTGTTGTGACATTACAATCAAGTTGAGACCTCCCAAACCCATTATGACATCTTTAGCACCTTTGAAAAAACATATGGCCTTTGTGACATGACAGTCCCTTTGTGTACCCATATCCTCATTGTGAAATGTCAATTGAGATCAGATATACCAGAGAAATATCACAAAGTATTTACAATATAATCATAGGTGTGACATCACATTGTCATTGTGACAAAATCAGCTCATTGTGACATCACAAATCTGTAATGACATCATACCACTATGACATCACATTGTCATTGTGACATCATATATACATTATGAATGCCTATTAGGTGATTTCATTACATTTCAAATGTGGCATGTGGATTCATATCAAAAACACATTTTGACTTCATAACCATTGTGACATCACAATCCCTTTGTGATGTAACATTGAAATTGTGATATCTCTAAACAACTGTGACAACTCAAACATGTCCTGTCTTCAAAAGTTTTGTGACATGTTCCCACTGTGTTATGTTAGGCACATTGATAGCTCAATCTATTTTCGACCTCAAATTATTTTAGGAATGACATGAAATATTAGAAATATACTTTGACATCATGAGCATAGTGACATCACACTGCTAGATGTAATGACCATTGTGTCATATTGTCACATCACAAATCTGTTTTGACTTCATTACATTTGTGCCAACAAATGCTTTGGAATCCTCACAAGCCCATTCTAAATTTATATACTCATTGTGAGTTAGTGACAATTGAGGTCTGGAATGCCATTGTCACATCATCAATCTACTGCGACATCACAAAACAATTTTGAACTCATCACTATTATAGCATCAACAATTAATTATAATTTGACATCATATTGCTATTGTGATATTACTGTACCATCATGCTTTCACAAACCTATTATGACCTAATCACATCTTAGAAAATGCATGGCCTTTGGGACATCAAGCTCCTTCTGTGAACTTGTATCATTGTGAACTTGTAGCAATTGAAATTTGAAATAATATGTGATATTACAAACTAGTTTTGACATCATTAACCCATTTTTATATCATTAACGTTTTGATAACCAAAACCTGTTAGGAACTTTAGCACTTGTGACAAAAAACATGGCGTTTGTGTCATCACAGTTCATTTGTATATGTCATGGTGACTTCATTCTCATGTCCTCATTGTAAACTAATAGCAATTAAGATCTGACATACCATTGTGACATCACAAACCATTTGTGCCATCATCACCAGTGTGATCTCAATCATTATGACACCATCAGCACATTGTGACATCAACAAGCTACAGTGACCTCATAGCATTATGACATCACATTGCCATTTTGCTCTTAGACACATTGTGAAAGTATATCCTGTGATTTCATTCTATTTAAAATGTGGCATGTCAGTTGATATCAGTAACACATTGTGACCTCATAACATTGTAACATTATAAGCCCTGTGTGACGTCATAACTGGTGTAACATCACATTGTTGTTATGACATCTTTAGCTTATGGTGACATCACAAAATGGCAATGACATTATAGCATTTGCCATTATGTCATTGTGATATCATAGTCACATTATGAATGCCTAATTTGAAATGTGGCATGTGAGTTGATATCAGAAACTCATTCTGATTTCACAACCGTTGTCACATCAAAATCCCTTTGTCACATTAATTTGGCAATGTGACTGGCAATGTGATGGAACTAAGACATCATGATATCAAAACACACATATACAAAACACACAATGTGTTTCTGATAACCGACATGCCACATTAAAAATAGAATCAATAACATAATAGGCAAACACAACGTGTCTATGACATCAGAATAACAATGTGATGTGGCAATGCTATGATGTCATTGTAGTTTTACATGTCAAAATGAGCTGATGGTGTCATAATGGCAACATGATGTCACAATTATGATGTCAGAAAGGATTTGTTATGTTTCCTTGGTATGTCTGATGTCAGTTGTCATTTGTTCCCCATGAAGTTATGGATACAAAAAAGGTTCTGTGATGTCACAGAGGCCATGTTTGTTTTCAAAGGTGGTTATAAGTCATAATAGTTTTGGAATGGCACAATGTGATCCATAATGTCACAATGGAATGAGATGTCCTTTTGGGTTTTGATGTCACCGTGGTGATGAGGTCACAATGGCTTTGTGATGTCACAGTTTGTTTGTAATATCAGAATGATCCAATTTCAATTACTCATAATTCAATATGAGGATACCATTTGATAGAAGAAGCTTCATAGTGTGAGGTCATACTATGTGAAAACCCAACGGGACAGTGATTTCACAATGACAATGTGATGTCTCAACATCATGTTATAATAATGTTCTGATGTCACAATTCGTGATTCCATACTGATGAGGAGGTCATAACTTAGTCATAACTTGTGTGAAATGGTGCCATTAGGATATTTTGGCTTTTAGTAAGCTTATAATCTGTTTTGAAACATAATAAATCAGGTATGACATATGATATCAGAAATTGACTCTGACATCATGAACATTGTGACATCATGAATATTGTAACATCACATTGATAGACATTAAGATCATAGTGGCACAATATGAACTCACAAATCTGTTAGGACTTCATCATATTTGTGAAACACATGACTTTAGAGACAACACAGTCCCTTTGTGAACTCATATCTTCATTGTGAATTAATGACATTTGAGACCTGGCATGCCATTGTGACATTTCCAACCAATTGTGACAGCACAAACCTATTATACTAGAAACACATTGTGATCTAATAGCCATTGTGACAGCACAATCCCTTTGTGATCCCGCATTTCCATAGTGATAATACTAACCCACTGTGAAATTCCAATCCTCTCAAGCCCAATCCAGGTATGAAATGTGATACTCAAATCCAGCGTGACATCTAGATCATGGTGACATCACACTGATAGATGTTATGAGCATTTTGTCACATTCTGACAACACACACCTGTTAGGACTTCATCACTTTTGTGAAAATACATGCCTTAGGAGACATCAGAGTCCCTTTGTGAGCTCATGTACTTATTGTGAGTTAATGAAAATTGAAATTACATGTGTCATTTTGATATCACCAACCCATTGTGACATCACACACTTCTTGTGAACTCATCAGTGTGGCATCACAAATTATGATATCAAAAATTATTAGGTCAACATATCGCAACATCACATTGCCATCATGATATCACTATCCCATTGTGTTTTCAAAAACCTAGTATGTCTTCATAGCATTTTAGAAAATTCATGGCCATTTATACGTGTCTTCTTCTGTGAACTCATATCCTCATTGGACATGTGAAACAGGACATGTGATTATGAGATGTGACTTCACAAAACTATTTGATATTATCACCAATGTGCCGTCACAAAACCATTGTGAGCTTTCATTGACATTTGACATCACTATCACATTGTGACATCGCAAACCTATTAGGACCTCGTATCACCTTTGAAAAAACACATGCCCTTTGTGACAACACAGTCCCTTTGTGGAACTATACCTTCATTATGAACTGACAATTGATATCAGACATGCCAATTTAACATCATGAACCTTTTGTGACATCACCAGAGTGACATAACATTTTCATTATGACAGCATCAACTACTTTTGACATGACAAAACTACAAGGACAAGATAGCATTATGAGATCACATTGTCATTGTGATGTTATAAAAAGATTGTGTATGCCTGTTTTTAACATTTTTTTGTCGGTCGTGGGGCTTGAATTCTGGGCTTGGGTGTTGTCCCTGCTCTTCAGCTCAAGGCGAGTGCTCTATCACTTGAGTCTCAGAGCCACTTCCGGTTTTCTAATGGTTTGTATTGGGAATAAGATTCTCATAGACTTTCCAGCCTAAGCTGGCTTTGAACCGCGAACCTCAGATCTCAGCCTCTGGAGTAGCAAGGATTACAGGCGTGAGGCACCAGCGCCCAGCTTTTTCATTTTATTTCAAATTTGAACATGTGTGTTAATATCTGAAACATAATGTGAACTCATAACCATTGTAACATCATAAATCAGCAATGACATCAAATTGTCATTATGACACCATCAGCTCATTGTGACATAACCAAACGACAATGGCATCACAGCAATATAAATCACAGTCACATTGTTACATCATAGACTTAACAGTGTGAAGGCCTATTCTGTGAATTCGTTATATATCAGAAACCCATTTTGACCATATAACCATTGTGATATCACAATCCTTTGTAACATCACATTGCCATTGTGATATCATTAACCTGCTGTGCCATCACAAACCAGTCCTGTCCTTATAAGTTTTGTGACATACTGCCATTGCCATATATTAGGTCCTTTCTGAGCTCATAATCTGTTTTCAATCTGATGTTTCTGGTATGACAGGTGATATCGGAAATCCCCGGTGACATCAAACTGCCAGATGTCATGACCATTTTGTCATATTGTGACCTCACATTTCTAACAAAACATGCCTTTGGAGACATTACAGTCCCTTTTTGAACTCATATATTCATTGCCAATTAATGACAGTTGAGATCTCCCATTCCACTCTGACATCGTGAACCCATTATGACATCACAAACTTATTGTGACCTCATCACGAGAATAGCATCAACAACTAATTGTTGTATCAAATCATTATTTTGACATGATATTGTGGTATTGCTGTTGTGATATCACTCTCCCATTGTGTTTTTACAAACCTCTTATGGCCTCATCAGATCTTAGAAAATTCATGGACTTTGAGACTTCAAGCTCTTTCTGTGTACTCATGTACATATGAACTCTAAGGCAAGGAGAAAATCCATCGAGTCACATTTAATATAATAAACCATTTTTCACTAGAAAGGGGACTGTGATTAACTTAGTCAGGACTTGATACCCAGGTTCAATAGCAGCCTTGACCACCAAAACTCAGACCTCCAATGGGCAGCTCCACCCTTTCTTAATTGTTCTGCAAACCACCAATCACAAAATTATGATCTCCAAAGCTCCAAAGCTCAATGGGCAAGGCTTTTTTCTTTTCCATTCTTCCCTCCTTCTCTACAGACTTGTCATTCCTTCCTTGTCTTTCCCCTTTTCCCTTCCACCACTTCCTTCTTCTCTTCAGGCCTCTCGTCTCCACAGGCCTGCCCTACTCGGCCCCAGTGACCAATTGCCAACCTTCTGCTCTCCCTCAGCTTCCCCCTTCTCAGGTTTTTCCTTTCCTGCTGTCTCACAACTTTCTTCCATCCAGGTAACTCCCATTTTTATCTCCCCTAACAATGCCCTGAAAATGCAACTTATATATAGGTTGTACCCCTCCTCCCTCCAACGCATCTCAAGACTAACAGTTTTCAGCCATCACTTCCAAAACTGCCCAATGCTCAATCACTTCTTGACAGCTCACCGTGTGAGGCTTGACACCTCCACCTTTGGCAGCATTCCCCACACTCTCCGGTGGGCCAAGCCAAGAATTTACAATGAATATCGGCTCCCACAGATAATCCTGGCCCCACTGGTTATTATAGTATCCTCATAGTGAATTAGAAGCAATTGAAATTGTCTATGTCACTGTTATATTACAAACTTGATGAGACATCTTTAACTCTTTGTGGCCTCATCACCTCGGAGACATCACAAACTCTTTGTGTTATCACATTGCCATTGTACCAACATGATCACATTGTGAAATCCCAAAACTATTATGACTTCAGAAGCTTTCAAAGAAAGCATGGCCTTTGTGACATGACAGGCCTTTTGTATACTCCTATCCTCATGTTGAGCTAATGACAATTGAGATCAGGCATGCCATTTAACATCGCAAAACCTTTGTGACATAATCACCAGTGTAACATCACATTGTCATTATGATAACATCAGCCCATCATGACATCATAAAACAACAATGACATCAAATCACATGTAATTGTGATGTCATAGATACATTGGAATGCCTATTCTGTGATCTCATTCTATTTCAAATATTGCTGGTGGGTTGATATCAGAAATACATTGTGACCACATAAGCATTATAATATCACAATATCTTGATGACACCATATTGCCATTATTATATCACTAATGCACTGTGATATAACAAAACAGTCTTATCCTCATAAATTATTTGACATGCTGCCAGTGTGATCTCTTTGGCCTCCCTGAGTTCATAAATTGTTTAACTCATAATACTTCAGGCATGACATGTGATATCAAAAATCCACTGTGATATCATGACCACTGTGACATCACACTGCCAGATTTCTTGACACTGAGTCACATGAGGACAACACAAACGTGTTAAGACTCATTACACTTGTGCCAACGTATGCCTTTGGATACATGATTATCCATTGTGAACTTATATAGTCATTGTTAATTTGAGATCTGTCATGAGATTGTGACATCACCAACCCATTGTCAAATCACAAACCTATGTGACCTCATCACCTGTATGGCATCACCATTTGTAACTTCAAAACCATACTATCTCATGTAATGGTAGCATCACATTGCCAATGGGATATCTCTGTCTCATTGCATTTTCACCAGCCTATTATGTCCTCATAATATTTTACAAAATTCATGGCCTTTCTGACTTCTAGCTCCTTACGTGAACTCGTATCTTCATTGTGATCTAGTAGAACGAAATTGGACATGTAATGGTGATATTACACATTCATTGTGACATCACATCCAAGTGTGACCTTATCATCACTTGACATTACAAACCCATTGTGACATCATATTGCCACAGTGATATCATGATCACCGTGTGATATCCCAAAACTGTTGTGACCTCTTAGCACCTTTGAAAAAGCATATGGTGTTTGTGAGATCATGGTCCCTTTGGGTAACCATGTTGTCATTATGAACAAAGACAACTGACATCAGACATGCCAAATTACCATTACAAACGCATTGTGACATCACCTCCAGAGTGAGATCACATTGTTGTTATAATACCATCAGCCCATTGTTACATCCCAAAATGACAATGACATCATGGCATTATGACATCACATTTTCATTGTGAGGTCCTAGAGACAATGCGATTGCCTGTTCTGTGATTTCATTCTATCACAAATGTGGCATATAGGTTTATTTCAGAAACCCATTGTGACCACACCATCATTGTGACATTACAAACCCTTTTTGACCTCATATTGACATTGTGATATCATTAATGAAATGTAACATCGCAAATCTGTCTTGTCCTCATAAATTTTGTAACAAGCCACTACCTTGGCCAGGCTAGATGCGGAGAGCTAAATTCAGTCTCAACCATGAACCATCAAACCTCCAAAGAGAAGTTCAGGCATTTGTTAACTGGTCTGCAAACAACCAACCGCCAAAATAATGATCTCCAATACTCCACACTTCAAAGGCCAAGGCTGTTTTCCTATCTCTTCATTATCCTTCTCTACAGATCTGTCCTACCTTTCAGCTCTTTTCATTTTTTCCTTCCAGCATTCCATTCTTCACTTCAGGCTGCTCTGCTCTTGACAGGCCTGCCCTGCCTTGTCCAGGTGGCCAGTTGCCGTCCTTCACCTCCTTCTCACTCTCAATTTCCTCTCCTCCCAGGTCTTTGCCCTCCAGCAGTCTCATCATTTCTTTCCATCCAGGCCTTTAACCTTTTTCTCTCCCCTTATCTTGCTCTGAAAATGCAGCTTATATATAGGCTGTACCCTTCCCCAACTGCAATAATTTCTTGCCTTCCAGTTTTTAATCATCACTTACCAAATGTCCATGCCCAATCACTTCTTGGCAGCTCACCATGTTGGACTTGACATCCTATCTCCTTCAGCAGCATGTCTTGCCCCCTTCAGTGTCATGCACCCCCTTTCAATTGGTCCAGATTAGGAGGCCATGATGACTATCTGTTCCGGTGGATTATAGGGGCACTGCTGGTTATTACAGTGTCCTCATGGTCAACTAGTAGCAATTGAAATTGGACAAATAATTGTGATATTACAAACTCGTGACATAACTAACCCATTGTGACCTCATCACCACTGTGACATCACAAACCCATTGTGACTTCACATTGTTGTTTTTGATACCAAGATCACATTGTGACATTTCAAATCTATTATAACCTCTTATAACATTTGAAAAATGCATAGCTTTGTGATATCAGAGTCCCTTTGTGTACCCAAAGCCCCACTGTGAAATATTGACAATTGAGAATCAGACATGACATTTTGACATCCAAAACAGTTTGTGAGATCATCATAATTGTGACATCACATTATCATTTTTATACCATCTACTCATTGTGAAATCACAAAACTATAATGATAGAATTATAACTTCACATTGTCATGGTGATATCATAGACACATTATGAATGCCTTTTCTGTGATTTCATTCTATTTCAAATGTGGCATATAGGTAGATATCATAAAAAATCAGGAACTCATAATCATTGTGAGATCACAATCCCTTTGTATATCATGTTGCCATTGTGATATTACTAAACCACCGTGATATCACAAACCTATCCTCTCATGATAACTTTTGTGACATGCTGCAATTCTGATACCTTAGGCCTCATTGTCCTCATAATCTGTTGTTGACCTCATTAGATTTCACATATGACATTTGATATCACAAATTCCCAGTGACATCATGACCATGTTGGCATCATACGGCCAGATGTCATGTCCATTGTGTCAAATTCTGACATCACAAAACTTTTAGGATTTCAATATATGTGTGACAACACATACTTTTAGAGAAACCACAGTCCCTTTGGGAACTCATATACTCATTGTAAGTTAGGACAATTGAGAATCATAATGTCATTGTGACATGCCCAACACATCACCAATATTTTGTGACCTCACAACCAATGTGGAATTATCAACTAATAGTGACACCAAAACAATATTTTGACATGATGTAATGAGTTGACATTGTCATGGTGATATCACTCTCCCATTGTTCATTCACAAACCTAAAATGACCTCCTAACATTTTTAAAAATTCATGTCCATTAGTACTTCCAACTCATTCTGTGAACTTGTATGCACATTGTGAAATAGTAACAATTGAAAATGGACTTGTGTTTAGATATTACAAATCATTTTGACGTCAAAAGCCTATTGTAACCTCATCACAACTGTGTATCATAAAGCTATCATGACGCCTATGTACCTTTGAAAACACACATGGCATATGTTACATCATAGTCCCTTTGTGTATCCATATCCTCATTGTGAATACATGACAATTGAATATATATACGCCATTGTAACATCACAAACCTTTGTGACCCCATCACCAGTGGGACAACACATATTCATTATTACACAATTACCTCCTTGCAACATCACCAATTTACAATGACCTCATAGCATTATGACATTTATTGTCATTGTGATGTCATAGTCACATTGTAAATGCCTATTCTCTTATTTAATTCTATTTCAAATGTGGCATGTGGGTTGATGTCAGAAATATATTGTGATCTTATAAATATATGGCATCACAATCACTTTGTGACATCACAGTTCCATGGTGATATCACTAACACACTGTGATATCACAAACCTGCCCTGTCCTCATAAGTCTTGTGATGTGCAGCAATTATGATGTCTTAGGCCCTTTATGAGCTCGTAATCTGTTTTCAACCTTATAATATTGCAGTTATGATATATGATATCATAAATGCACTGTGACATCATACCATTGTGACATCACACTGACAGACATCATAAACATTGTGTCACACTGTGACATCACAATCCTCATCTGACTTCATAACGTTTGTGAAAACACATGACTTTGGAGATACCACAGTCTGTTTTGAACTCATATTCTCTGTGATTTCATGACAGTTGAGATCCGTTTTGCCATTTGGATATCACTAATCAATTGTGACATCATAGACCCCTTAGCGTATAGCATCACCAATTAATTGTGACATCAAAACTTTTTGTAATGTCACAATGTGACACGATGATCATGACATCTGTCAATATAATGTCACAATGGTCATGATGTCACAGTTGATTTCTGTTATCTCAAGTCATACATGAAATATGAGGTTGATAACAAATTATGAGGGCAAAAAGGTCTAAGATATCACAATGTCAGCATGTCACAAAAGTTATGAGGACAGGAGAGCTTTGTGATGTCACATTGTGTTAGAGATATCACAATGGTACTGTGATGTCACAAAGTGATTATGATGTCAAAATGGTTTGTAGGCACAAAATTGCGTTTCTGATATCAACTCTCATGCCACATTAGAAATACAATGAAATCACAGAATAGGCATTCACAATGTGTCTATGATGTCACAATGAGAATTGTTGTCATAATGCGATTCTGTCATTGAGTTTGGTGATGTCACAATGAGCTGATGCTCTCATAATGAAAATGTGATGTCACACTGTTGAGGATGTCACAAACACTTTTTGATGTTATAATGGCATGTCTGATCTCAATTGTCATTACTTAACAACAAGGATATGGATACATAAAGGGACTGTGATGTTGAAAAGGGCCTGTGATTTTCAAAGGAGCTAAGGGTCATAATAGATTTGAGATGTAACAATGGAATCATCATGTAACAATGACAATGTTTTCACAATGGCTTTGTGATGTAATGGCGGTGATGATGTCAAAATGGATTTGTGATGTAACAACGAGTTTGTAATTCCACAATCAAATTTCCAATTTCAATTGCTACTAGTTCACAAGGAGGATACTGTAATAATTAGCAGTGCCCGATAATCTATTGGGTCTGATAATCAGCATGGGCCCATCTCCTGGCCAGCTGGGGAGGACAAAGAATGCCACCAAAGAAGGTGAGTCATCCTGTGGGAGGGACTGGTGCATTAATCACCATGTGTTGAGCTGTTAAGAAGTGATTGGGTTGTGGGCAGTTTGGGATGTGATAGTCGAAAACAGTCAGTTGGAGTGGAGAAAGGGTACAGACTTTATATAGGCTGCTTGTTCAGAGCAATAGAAGGTGAGAGAAAAAGGAAAAAGTCTTGGAAGGAAAGAACTGGTGTGATAGCATAAGGGGAAGACCTGGGTGGAGAGGAAGTTGAGAGAGGGCAGAAGGTGAAGGATGGCAACTGACGAGCCCTGCAAAGCAGTTCAGGTCTGTGGAGAGTGGAGAGCCCTAAAGAGAAGAAGGACCTGGTGGAAGGGAAAAAGGAAAAGACCTCGAAAGAAGTATAGGTCTGTAGCGAAGGAGAGATAAAGAGAAGAGGAAAAGAGGCTGTCCCTTTGATGTTTGGACTTTTGGATATCATAATTTGGGGGTTGCTGGTTTGGAGAACTTTTATTATATAAAACGTATCTCGATGGATTTTCTTGAACTATAGAGGTCTTAATTTTTGAAGACTCCATCGAGATAATCCATTTGGATTGTATCAGGCCTTGGCCCCAGGGAAAAATCCCCATAGGTGTGAGTGTCAGCCTTCAGGGTTGAGAGTCTACCTCGAGTGTTTGTCTCCGGAGGTCCAACATGGAAAAAAGTCATTTATGTACCTCTAGAGGTGCATCTTGGCATGCTTGCCAGCTTGTTTAGGACCCCTAAGGAAGCAATTTGTGGCTTCCTTGGGACGCCATCTGGAACCTACTTGAGAGATAATGTAGGGCTTCCATGGGAAGCCATCTGGAACCCCATCAAGAGTACATCTGCAACTTCCTTGAGAAGCCATCTGAGACCTACGCTGGAGGTCATCTGGGGCCTTCTCCAGGGGCCATCTTGGACTTTCTCCAGAAGTCATCTGGGGCTTCCTCAGGAGGCCACCTGAGACCTCTTCAAAAGTAGTCATTGGGGCTTTCTTAAGAGGCAATTTAGGACCACCTCCTGAGGTCATCTGGAGCTTCTTTGGGAGGTCATCTCAGGCTACCATGATGAGAAATCTATGACCGTCTTTGGACATCATCTGGGACTTCCTTGAGAAGCTATATAGGACCTTCCCTGGAGGTCATCTGTTGCTTTCTCAAGAGGGTTATTTGGAACTTCCTCTGGAGTTCATATGTGGCCTCCTTGAGTGGCCATCTGGGAGCTACTTGAGAGGTAATGTCAGCCTCATTGAAAAGACATCTGGAAACTCCTTTGGAGATTATCTGACACTTCCTTGGGAATCAATTTGGAACCTCCATGAGAGGTCATCTAGGGCCTCCTTGGGAGGACATATGTGACATCATCCAGAGGTCATCTGTGTCCTCCTCAAGACACAATCTGGGACGTTCTCTCTGTCATCTGGGACCTCTTGTAGAGGTCAACATTGAGAGGTATGACACATGTGGGTTAAGTGTCTGTGGCTCTTGGTCTTTGTATGTATGCTGATAGTTCTATCTGTGTCCTGCATACACCTGTTTACTCCTTTTCTCAGGATGGGAGAACAAGACCTTAGGTTGTCATATCCAAAAAATATTCTCCCCCAGGTTTACAGAATTCCTCAGTGGAAGATGCACTGATGTATTCTCTCTCCTATTCTTTGCCATCAGTACCTCTAATGTTAAGTCTTCCCATACCAAAAGTGGTTACTTGTACTAGTCTGAGGTGGTACAAAGTGGTATGTTACCCTTATTACCTTTGAGATAGGAACTTGGAGGATATGGTGGGCAAGCCCTATTTCTAGTATATGTTCCCTTTACAACTAGTGACCTGTATAACTGGAAACAGCAAAATCCATCCTTTGCAGAAAAAAAGGGGCTCATTACTTCATTAGAGACAGTAATTTTCACACACAAGCACATCTGGGATGAGTGTCAGCAAATTTTACAGGCACTTTTCACCTGGCAGAACAGGGAGTGAATCCTGCTTGGTGACTTGAAGGTGGTCCTTCGACCAGAGAGTAGCCCCACTATTGATCCAGAAAGTCTTTCCATAGACTTACCCAAGCTGAGACTAACAGCAATTGAGGTATGGAGGTGGTTACCTATTATTACCAGGTTCTGTTAGCAGGGATACCGCAGTGGCTAAAAAGCCAAATCATCTATCTAAGTTGGGTGAGATGGTACAGTTCCCCAGTGAGCACTCTAATGCTTTTCTGAAACTTCTCCCAGAAGCCTATAGGACATATAGGCCTATTGATCTTGAAGCCCTGGAGAATGAAAGAGCCCTAAATATGGCCTTTGTTACCCAGACAGCCCAAATATTAGAAGAAAGCTTCAAAAGTCAGAAGGTTTTGAGGGAAAAAGTTTATTCTAATTTGGAAGTAGTTGCCCAGAGGGTGTTTGTTAACAGAGATACCCAGGAAAAAGAGTCTGAGAAGAGGGTTTGAGTTTTGGTAGGAGCACCAGAATAGGGATCGAGAAACTCTTGGCAAAGACAGTACAATTCATTTCCAAATGGCAATAGGGAACCTCTAAGAATACATCAGTGTGCTCATTGCAAACAAAATGGACATTGGGAAAAGGAATGTCCAAGGAGGAGAAAGATAGAAAATGACAGGTTAATTAATTACATTAACCACCTGGAAAATGTGTTTATATCTCTGGAGAAACATGCAAAGGAGCTTGGGGCTCTGAATTCCAACTATGTTCAATTTAAAAAGCAGCCCTCTGAACTTCAGAAATGTGGCAAAGAAAAAATTCCACCCTTCTATCTCAAAACATAGTCTTATAAAAGACTGTGTCTCCAATATGTGCCAGTCAAACCCACCAAGAGATTAAAAGCACATAGAAAAGCACATTGGAGAAAACAGAGAGAATTATTTGACATGAAGAAAAGATTTGAAGATATAAATTAGGAACATCTGAGAGTCAAAAATGAGAAGAAAATCCTCAAAAGGAACCTAGAAAACACTCAAAATCAAATGAAATTCAAGTACATTAGCCTGGGTGAGCATGAGGCAAATTAGGGGACCACAGGTGAGAGGCAAACAGGAGCACAGGACAGCAATTTTACCATCCTTGCTAACCACAAGTGAGGCCAAAAAGAGATCCTGATGCTGCATTAAGAAATCATTGCCATGAAAAAGGAGCTGGACCTCATAGAAGAATATATTAGGCTGAAGTACATGTCAATTATCAGCTTTGAAATGTGTCACCAGAAATTCAAAGCAAAAGAGAAAGAAGGAAAGGGTAGTTAGCAGAGAAGATGGGGAAGTGCTGTGTCATAGAAGATGAGGCCAAGAAAAGTGAAAAGGAAAATATCAGGCCCAAGTTCTCAATTATTAACTAATGCCCTAGGAATAAATTGGAAGTTACAATCCATTTATAAGCCTCACAGTTCAAGCACTAGAAAGAATGAATATGACCTTAAAGGAAACTTTAACTAAATTAAATACAGAAACTGGCAATAGCTAGGTAAGCCTCCTCCTCTTCACTCTCCTTTGAGCAAGATGTAGCCCATATGTTAATGGATTCAATCCCTTGAAATACTTTAGTGTAGAACACCCCCTTGGGTTCCTAAAATTAGGAAGGCTATATTAACAGAAATGTCTAACTACAATCTGCAGGTTTTACAACATATTCTTTTATGTACCTATCCTTTGGTAACCAAGGCCCAACGGCTGGATAAGAAAAAGTCCAACTGAAGGGGAGGGACCAAGAAAGTGATGGAACAGCAGGGAAACACCACAGCTCTCTCCAACCAAATACTGAGTTTGGATTTCAATGCTCTGTTTCTCCAAGTGACCCACAAAAAAAGGCAATTACTTAGAGAGATAAAGGAAGTGCAAAAAGAAAAGGGAAAAACCTACAGAGACAGTAAAGTGGGAAGACCCTTCCCCCACCCTTTGTTGATGATGGCGCTCCATGTTGCGCAGCTTAAGTGATGGGGTTTTGTGCCAAGCTGCTTAAGTGCCCCGGGACTGGACCCTATGAGGACCACACACCCACAAACATCCCAATTCTCCCAGGAGACTCCCAAGAGCTGGGCCAACCCAGAATATACAAACAGAAATCTCAGAAGGCAGAGCTGGAACAAAGACTCCCCTCACCCTCCCTGGTACAGCTCCTCTGCCTGGCTGGTACATGTAGCCCATCCCAGTCAGGAGCAGTAGCAGCTGTCAACAGTGGCAAACGACCCTAGTATCTCAGGGTGGCACCTCTGTCCTGCTGGTGTAAATAGCCTAGCTTAACCTGGAACAGAAGCAGCAGCTGGCAGTGCTGGCAAACCACCCAGAATTGGGGCAAAATACCTCTTGGCACTTTCCCAGACCAGCCTGGGGCAGCAGCGGTGGCTGAGGTGGGGACAGCTACAGTGAACAAGTCCAGACCTGTGGTGGTTTGTGCCTCTCCATACTGGCCTGCATAAGTGGCCCAGCCTAACCTGAGACAGCAGCAGTGGTTAACACCTGACTTGTGGTGGGGTGCCTGGCTTGCATAAGTGGCCCAACTGATCCTGGGGCAGTGGCAGAAGCTGGGGTAGTGGCAACAGCTGTGGCAGCAGCAGTGGCATCAACAGTGGCAGCCAACAACTCTGGACCCCTAGTGGGTGTGGCACCTCTCCATACTGGTTTGCATAAGCAGCCCATGGTGGCAAAGGTGGTGAACAACCATAGACCTGAAGCAGGGTGGGGTGCTGAGCAACCCCAGAAGAGAATCCCTGGGCTGGCTTTGAACCTGAATACACAGACCTGAGCCTGCTGAGTAGCTAGAATTAAAGGTATTCACACCAGTAGGGTCTTCCTCTTGCAACACCCCTAACTTTTTCTAAAATAGATAATTTCTTAGTTCAAACATGGAATTTAAGCAACTACAAGAGGATCAACATAATACTGAGCATAGTGGAATCTCCCAGACTTTCCTGCCTGGGCTGGCTTTCAAACGTGATCCTCACATCTCAGCCTCCTGAGGAACTAGGAGGACAGGTGTGAGCCACCTGTGCCTGGATGATCTGGCCTTACACCACAGTGGACTAGGAGCACCTGAAATATTTTCTTTAATTTTCCTGTGCTAGTTTGGGGGCTTGAACTCAGGGTCTGGTCTCTGGTCTCTAAAATTTTTCCTTCAAGGTTACCACTTTACCATTTGTGCCACAGCTCCATTTCTGGATTTTGGTAGTTAATTGGCAAGAAGAGTCTCATTAACGTCCTCTCCTGAGCTCGCTTGACCCTCGATCTATATCTCAGTCTCCTGAGTAGCTAGGATTTACAGGGGTTGAGCCACTGGTGGCATTGGGCTAAAAGCTTTTCTAAAGCAGGAGTTTTTCCTTGCGTTTGCCCTGACTCCTCCATTCAAAGGAGGCCTGAGGGTCAGGAGTTGTGAAAACAGGTTTCCAACCACAGGAAATGGCTTTGGGTCCTTGGTGAAAAGAAAAGCTAATCGTCCCCCTGAGCGCTATTCTGGGACCCCACCCTCTGCCCTGTGATTCAAGTCAACTTTGACCCAGACTTGAATAACCTGCCAGACTTTTCTGAAGCCATAAAACCTTCATACCATTCACACCACCTGCCCTGCAGCACACCTCAGGACCTTTGCCCATGCTATACTTTCTGCCTGAGGCTCTCTGTCCTGTACCCACATATTAGAACTACTGTGAAATTTTGGCACTGGGTATATCACATCCTAGAGAAAGTCTTTCCTTCCCTTCTCCATCTTTTTTTTTTAATATTGAGTTGCTAGACATGGAATTTGTTCAATATGACTGGCAAATGCTCTATATTGGTGTATGTGTGTGTGTGTGTGTGTGTGTGTGTGTGTGTGTGTGTGTGTGTGTGTGTGTGTATGTGTGTGTGTGTGTGTGTGTGTGTGTATGTGTGCCAATCCTGGGGTTTGAATTCAGGGCCTGGATGCTATCCTATCCCTGAGGTTTTGTGTTCCAGGCTAGCACTGTACTACTTGAACAACAGCTCTTCTTCTGGCTTTTTGGGTGTTTAATTGGAGAAAAGTTTCTTAAATTGACTTTTCCGCTTACAATTAGGATCCTTCCTTCTGAGTAGCTTACAGGGGTGAGCCACCAGCACTGCCCTCTACCCTACCTCTTACCTATAACCTCGGCCCTCCTCTGAGTCCGAGAAGAATATGTCTCACCAGGCTCAATTTTTTTTGCCCAGTCTTGGTGCGTGAACTCAAAGCTCATACTTGGGAGAGACTCTAAACATGTGAAGACTGTGACAAATGTTTCCATTTAATTATGTATCATGTTTCAAAACTTAATATAATGTTAATGAAAAATGAGTCAATGTCCTAAATTTTTGTGTATAATTTTATAATAGATGTGCAAAATATATTATGTGTATAATAATACTAAATACAACAATCAATAAATGAATCAAAGAAAAATACAATACAAAATCAATAATAAAATTATAATCTGAAATTAACATACATATATAAGTATATATCATGTATTACACATGTATAGAAATATTTCTTCCATTGCAGGGCCATCATTCAGGCCCTGGGAACTCTATCCTGAATTTGTTTTCCTCAAGGACAATGAGCTTCACATTCACCCATGGTACAAAAGAGTTACCTGGATGGTGAGCTCAAAAACTAGCAATGACAGAAATATTGGCCCCAGTTCGAAGACAGTGACTTAATTTTTTTAATGGAAGCAGTTATGATTATTCAGTTCCATACTGAGCATTAAAAAAATAGTGTAGAGTTTTGTACAGCTATCCAAACATCCTGCCCTTACTTCCAAAGTGCTTCTCTGAGAACTACATTGTTTCTCCTTTTTTGTATGTTTTTTATTGCAAAAATGTTCTACAGAGGGGTTACAGTTCCAGGAGCAAGGTAATGAGTACATTTCCTATTGAGCATTATTTACTCCTCCTGTGTTTTTCCCCTATCATCCCTTCCCTCCCATCTCCACAACTACATCCCCCTGCTGAGGTCAGTGACTTAGTTTTTCATTTTTGGTTGGCACAAGGCTTGAACTCAAGTAATGGCAACTCTTCGCTAACATTGCTACAGATTTACCAAGACCCTGAGTTCAAATCCCAGGCTTGAAACGAAAACTTGCAGAAATTCCAAACTAGGGAGCTTTATTTTTTTAATTTAGTTAAATAATTATACATATATATGTAAATATATACATGTGTGTGTATATATATAATATATATATATATATATAATATATATATATATATTGATTTAGGCCAAGCATGGGGCTTGAACACAGGTCGTGGAAATTCTACTTCAGCTTGGATATGCCTTAGCTGGGGTCCAGTCTCTGGACCCATAGCCGATCCTGGGCCAAGAGGGCTTTCAGGAAGAAAAAATCGTTGGAAAGCACAAAAAGTGGTGAGCTGCAGAGAGCTGGGGTTTTACAGTTTTTTTCTTTGAACAGTGACCATCCTGGGTCTGAATGACAAAGCTGCAAAGTGGACCTGACCTGCCATTGCTGGTGGCTGGCAGGCTATCAGTGAAGCCATAGGCCAACCTGTCAACATAGTCCCTGGGTGAAATCGTAGTTCTGATATCAATCACAGGAGATCACAAGAGACTCATTCTTATGCATAGGAATACTGATTGAAAGAGTAGTTTATTCATCGGTCTACTCTAAAGTTGGATGCAGTAATCCTAGAATGCTGATTGAGCTTAATTAATATTTTATTAAGCATGAAAAGAGCAATATTCCTTCAATGGCGGTTTAATAAATACCTAAGAGTTGGTAGGAACATAGTGGGTGTCATTCTATCATACATAGACGGCTATGGAACTCTTTACAAATATATATATATTTATTTGTACACCTCCGTCTGCCTATCCATGTATCCCTGTTTTGGCCAAACCTGGGGGTCGATCTCAGATCCTAGGAACGACTTGACATCTTCATTGGCTAGAGGCTGCCATGCTCAAACTCACCCAATCATGAATTGGGCCTGCTAGGCAGTAAGTTCAGATCCTGGCCCTGCCAGGCATAATTGAGAACACATCTAACATCTAGATCTTATGTGACAGGATGTAAACAATGTAATAAATGGTATAGGTGTCATCAGAGTCAATAAAATAAATTCTAAATAAATGAATGACACAAGAAATAAAATAAATAACCACACCAAACACAATATGGACTGAACATCTGTAAGGACATATAAATACTATCTTTAAAATATATATATAAGGAGGGCTGAGAAGGTGGCTCAGTGGTAGAGCTCCTGCCTTGCATGCATGAGGCCCTGGGCTCAATTCCTCAGCACCACATAAGCAGAAAAAAAAGCCGGCAGTGGCGCTGTGGCTCAAGTGGTAGAGCACTACCTTGAGATGATGAACTGAGGGACAGCGCCCAGGCCCAGAGTTTAGGCCCACAAGTGGCCCCCAAAAAATTATATATGGAGAATCTTTTCTGTGCCTGAGGCTTGAATTCAGTCCCCCTATGCGGGGAATGGCGGGAGATCTTGAGGTACTAGTTTCTGGCCTGGGAAGAGTAATGGAATGTGATTGATCTCATCCTTGAATGAGTAGTTTGTGCATGATGCAAGTAGGAAATGATAGGCAAGACTCATGGAGTATCGATTATTTGTAAAGAAGTTGATGAAGCATGACAATAATCATCACAGTCATGAAATGGAGGCATCAGTAAAGATCCAAGAATCTGTATTCATGCAGATTGGATTCCACCACAGGTTACCATCTCTCCTACTCTATACATGCATACTACCTTCAGCTTATGAATGGATGACTGCTGTGCTCCCCGCTCTCCTCTGGGAGGGGGGCTCAATCGCAGGTTCCAAAGGCTGGTGTGCTCATGTGGACAAATTCGCCACTTGGTCCTGCTAGGCACCGAGTTCAGATTCCCTGCCCTGCCAAAATATTTATCTTGATGTCAGAAGTCAATCATTGCACCTGTTTTCTTTCTGTGCAAGTCCTGGATCTCAGCTAGGATGCACAATGCTTGAGCCACCCTGTGGCCATGGGAATAAGTTGTTATCCATGTCATACCAGTTATTCCTGTCATCATATACTCAAGAAAATACACAATACACCCATGAATAGCATACAAAATAAAGAGAATAACTACACTCAATGCACGATGCAGTCCACACACGGATGTGAATATACATCCCATGTTTCAATGATCATTGAGGACTATTTTGGCCTCCCTGGGGCTCGATCTCAGTTCCTGGGAACGGCCCAGCTCCTTAGTGGCTCACAGTCTGGTGTGATCACGTGGACCCATTGGGCACTTGGGCGTCCTAGGCCCAAAGTTTGAATCCCAGCACTGCCAAAAATTCACCCTGATGTAAGAAGCCAGTCCTTGCACCTGTTTTCCTGTACTGTGCAAGTTCTTGGGCTTAGCTAGGAAGGAGAATGTATATGCAACTCTATACTCATGGGAATATGTTGTCATCCAGTTCACCACAGTTATATTTGTCATCCTATACTCAAGGAAATACACAATACATCAATGAATAAGACATAAAACAAAGAGAATGACTACACCAAACGCAAGATGCCGCCCACCCATGTTTGGAAATATAGATCCTCTATTTAATTATGAATTTATGACTATATTGGCCCCCACCAGAGCTCCATCTCAGGTCCCAGGAATGGCCTAGTTCCTTAGTGGCTCAAAGCCTGGTGTGCTCACCATGACACATTCACCAATTGGGCCTGCTAGGTTTGAGTTCAAATTCCTGCACTACCAAAAGATTTATTCTGATGTGAGAAGCCTATGGTGGCACAGGTTTTCCTGTCCTGTGAATGTCCTGGGTCTCATTGAGGATGGAGAATGCTATATAGGCTACTCTTAGCCATGGGAATAGGTTGTCATCCATGTCAGCACAGTTATATCTGTCACCCCATACACAATAAAATACACAATACATCCATGAAAAAGACACAAAATAGAAGGAATAACTGCACTGAATGCAAGATGCATACCACACCTGTAAGTAAAGAAAAATCTTATGTTTTAAAAAGGTGGGCTTGTTATTTTGTCCAGTGCTGGGGCTTCAAATCAGGCCCTGCCCCAGGCCTGACATTCTACTCTTCAAGGATGGCAAGCTTCCCCTTCTCCCACAGTGCAACAGAATTACCCAGACCTCAGCTAAAAATCCCAGCACTGACAAAAGATTCATATTGATGTCAGAAACTAAAAATCCCAGCACTGACAAAAGATTCATACTGATGTCAGAAGCCAGTCGTTGTGCCTTTTATCCTCTCCTGTGAAAGTCCTGGGTCACAAATATGATGGAGAATGCATGGACAACACTGTAACCTTGGTAATGGGTTCTCATCCATGTCAGCACTGTCATAGCAGTCACCATACTTATTAAAATACACAATACCTCCATGAATTAGAGACAAAATAAGGAGAATAATTGCACTGAACCCAAGATGCTAACCAAACATATATGTCAATATAGATCCTTTGTTTAAATTATGAATTTCTGACTATAGTGGTCCACCCTTGGGATCAATGTCATATTCTGGGATTGGCCACACTCCTTAGTTGCTCACAGGTTCATATGATCACCTTGACTGATTGGCCAATTTGTTTTGCTCTGCCATGAGTTCAGATACCAGCACTATCAACAAGCGGATCGTGGAGTAAGAAGGAGAGTGTGAAACTTTTATTCCTTTTCTCTGAGAATCCTGGGGGTAAGGCATGAGAGAGAACATTTCTACAAATCTAGATGTTCTGTGATAGGTTGTCATGAATGTAATAAACACATTGAGTACATAAATGAATAAAACAGAAGATACAAGGAACAACCCCACCAAACATGTATGGACTGAACATCTATAGGTAAGTATAAATCCTATTTTTACAATATATAGAAATATTATGGTTTCCAGGTCTGGGTCTTGAATTCAGGACTAGGGAACAGACCTGACTTTTTTATTTTCATGAAAGGTGATCTTCCCCTTTATGCACGTTGCTGCAGATTTACCCAGAGCCTGAGTTACAATCCAAAGCCTGTAAGAATAAACTATGTGAATTGCAATCCAGGGAGTTAATTTTTTTCTCAGCATGGGTCTTGAACTCAGGTCGTGACAACACTGCCTCAGCTTTGATCACACTAAGATGGGGTGCAGCCACTGGACACACAGGTGCTTCTGGGATTCTACACCCCCACGTGTTGCAGGGAAAACAATGCACAGAAAAAATGTGGCCTTTTATGTTTTCTTCCTTTGCACAGTGACCCTTCTGGGTCTGAACGACACTGTTGCAAAGGGGACTTCACCTTGCATTTCTGAAGGCTGGCAGACAATCAAGGAAGCCATAGGCTCACGTGGCAACATAGGCCCTCATTTCAAATCCCCATACTGACACCAACCAATGGCAGGAAGTACTAATAAACTGGTTCTCATCCAAAGGCATAACACTGGAATTTTGTCAATGTCACAGTTGAATGAGTTGATCGTGAATGATGATCCTATAAAATTAAACAGCATCATTTCAGAAGGCTGATTGATTTTATTTAATATTTATGAAGCATTAAAAGAATATTATTACTTACAGGAACACAATAATTTCAGGACACTGAGTGCTTTCATTAATATTTAACGATGAAAACAATAACATTAATTACATGGACGCATAATAAATACCCAGGAATTGGTAGGAATATAGTCTATATAACTGAATAATGTATAAACATCTCTGGCACTCTATAAACACACACACACACACACACACACACACACACACACACACACACACACACACACACATATATTAGCATACTGCCATCTACATGTCAATCTGTTCTTCTTTGGTTAACCCCTGGGTTTCTCAGGTCCTGGGAACAACCTGCACCTCAATTTCCCCCAGGATGGCATGTTTGCACTCACCCATTCATGAATTTGGCCTTGTAGGCCATGAGTTCAGATGTCAGTACTCCCAAACAATGAATCGTGGAGTAAGAAGATGATGGTGACACATGGTTTCCTTTACTGTGAATCTTCTGTGTGTCAGGTATGAAGTGGAATACATCTGTAGACCTATATCCTATGTAGTCAATGTTTTATGTGCTATAATAGTCAATACAATAAATGGTCAATACATGAATAAAACAAAAAATAAAATAAGTACTCTGAATGCAATAAGGAGTCAACATATGTATAAAAATATAAAACATATATGTAAATTGTACATGAATAGGGTGTTTTCTAGTGCTGGTGATCGTTTTCAAGCCTAAGGAACAGACTTGAATTTCTTGACTTTAAGGAAGCAAGCTTCCTCTTCCCACACAGTGCAACAGAGTTTTCCAGACTATGAGTTCCAATCCCAGTCCTGGTAGAAAAAACTCACCTTTATAGTATTTGAGGCCCAATTCTTAGGTATTTCATTATGCCTCCATTTGATGAATGTGATTGCTTAAATGCTTAATAAAATATTAACTAAAATCAATCAGTGTCGTGTAATATAATTGTGTATAATTTTATCCTAGAATCATTCAAGAACTGTTCGTTCAATCATGACTTACATCACATTACATTGGTAATCATATGGATAGGAACAAGTTTCTTAGGATCTCCTACCATTTGAAGGTGGCACGACCAGGATTTGAATTGTGGGCTCCAGCTCCCACCACTTCAACCCAAGGATCGGGAACTCACCAGTCTGTCCAAGAACATCAACAAGGCCAATGATTAGGCAGGCACCAGTGGCTCTCAGCAGTCCTTCTTGATACTTACAAGGCTGTGAATAGAGGATCATGGTCAAAGTCACCCTAAGCAGGAAAATTCTTGAGACCCCTTCCAACTTCAGTGCCAACAAAGCCAGAAACCTTGTGGCTCTAGTGTAGAGGACCAGCCTTGAGGAAAAACAGCTCATGAACTGTGCCCAGATCCTAAGTTCAAAGTCTGGGACTGGCAACAAACAGAACTATACAACAATCTGTGTAGCCATCCAGTTAAAGCAGGTCACCCTCTTCTCTCCAACTGAATTGGACAGAATTTCCTGGGAAAAAGGCTGGGAGAACCACTGTCATCTTGACTCCACCCATGCTACTTGCTTCACAGGATTCTTGCCACACCCCCATTCTTTCATGCTTCTTTCTGACCAATGGGATACAAGAATGGTGGCCATGCCCACATTCCATGCTGCCAGGTAGCACTGGGATTCCCTGTTAGTTTACACCACTACCAGCAGTTCAGGAAGGTAGAAGGGACTCAGTCCTGAGGAAGAGACTCGAGGTGATTTTGGAATATAGTAGAAAATTGATGCTCCCACCCCACCTGACCCTTCCCCTCCCTTCACGCAGTGCCAGGTTTCAAACCTCAATCAATGTCTAGCTGCCAGCCGGCCTAAATCCCAGACCTGGTCCCTGCCCCTAGTCTTCTGTTCTGGGCCCATGTGTCCATAATGCTGGCGCTATAGCTGCTGCCCCAATTGGAGCAGCTGCCAACAGCTTCTCCCAGCAGCACAGGTGAGTTTCTGTCCCAACAACCACCTACCCCGGGTCAAACACCCCTCTGGGTGCACCATGACCCCCCTGCTTGTTTCCTCTCCATGGTGCTGATGAGCCACCTTTCTGTCTTGAGGATTTCTGAGATAGAAACTACAAATATGCTCAGGCTGGGCTGGATCACGGACCTCCTGTGAAAGGTATGCTCCACCAGGCCTGGTCCTCTGTAATTGGGATGGTAGACATGTGGTGTCATGCTCAGTCATCGGTTAAGATGGATTATCCTAAACTCAGTCCATAGCAGCGGATTCTTGACCACAGGTGAAGCTCTTGGTAGGGCCTCAACCATTGGACCTCAGTCTCCTCACAGGACAATTGTGAGGAAACAAGGGATTTATACAGAACAATCTCTGGAAAAGAGAGGGAATGGCCTTCAGATAAGGTTTTGGCAATTCTGTGAGCATATGACAGGAAGATACCAGAAGGGACTCAGGTGGGGCCTGTTATTAATCATGCAACAGGTGTGGGATTATGAACCAAAACATGGCTCTCTTTCATTACTACCCTATCCCAATGAGGAAGGGGATCCTTCACTTTGTTCAATTTTGCAGCTGGGGAAACCGAGGCACAGAGAAGCCAGATGAGCTACTTATGACCTCAAGTTCACAGGAAGCTCGGCCTGACTTCTCTACCATGCTCCCTAGGACAATGGGTGCTATTCAGTCCACTTCTTGTGGTGGGAAGTCCACTTCTTTCAATCGTGGTTCTTGAACTCTAGGATTGGGCATTGTTCCCGAGCTCCTCAGCTCAAGGCTAGCACTTTATCACTTGATCCCACAGTGCCACTTCCAGTTTTCTGGTGGTTCTTTGGAGATAAGATTCTCAAACACGTTCCTCCAGGGCTGTCTATGAACCATGATCCTCATATCTCAGCCTCCAATGTAGTTAGGATTAGAGTTTTATGCCACTGGCACCCGATTTAAGTGTAATTCTGATTTTCTCTCTCTCTCTCTCCCTCTCTCCCTCTCTCCCTCCCTCTCTCTCTCTCTCTCTCTCTCTCTCTCTCTCTCTCTCTCTCTCTCTCTCTCTCTCTCTCTCTCTCTCTCTCTCTCTCTCTCTCTCTCACTGTCGCTCTCAGGAATGGGTAGAATGGGTGCTGTAGGAGGTGGGCCAACGTCCCCAGGTAGCTGGAACCCAAGATGGCCCACTCATTCTGGAGGTGGGCTGTGGGTAGGGAGCTGTCTCGTTCAGCGTGTTGATACATCTCCATGAGATCAGCCCTCTGAGCCCTTGCAAGACTGTCAGGGTTATTCATTTTCCATCTAGCCTTACTGGATTTATTATATTGTATTCTTTTCTACATTATTTTCTAGCACCTGGCCAATATTATGGTACATTGTTACTGAATGAAAATGTAATGTTAACTTAAGAAAGTCATTTAGGGATCTGGGAATGTGGCTTCATGATATGATGATTGCCTAGCATGCATGAAACCCTGAATTCAATTCTTCAGTACCACATAAACAGAAAAACACTGGAAATGGTGCTGTGCCTCAAGTGGTACAGTGATTGCCTTGAGCAAAAAAGCAAAAAAAAAAAACCCAAACCAAAAATCATTTAATTAGTAAATGCAAAATAAAGAACCCATACTTGGAATATATAATTGCTCCTGCCATACTGACACCTGACAATAGTCCATAATTCATGTACTTTTTCTTATATTAGGATATTGTGTTGAAAAAAAGTTTTGTTCATTAGGTCAGAGCAATTAATGTCTTGAATGTGCTTAGATGTCAGGTGAAGATTAATTCTGGAAATTCAGATTCCAGATTTTTGAATGGTCTCTGCTAATCACAATGAGAAGTGTAGTCTAAGTGAGATTTGGAAATATTTTTGGTTATTCATGGCACCACAACGGCAAAAGCAAATTAACAGTTGTGACAAAAGAGAAGGAATAACTCCAGAGTTAATGAATAAATGAAAGTTACTAATGTATACCAGAAACGTTTATAGAGAACCATTTTTGGTTATTGAACAAATAGTTATCAACTAGTCTTATTCCGCATTACCTTTAGCATTCTAAATCTCTTAGGCTACTTCTTAATCTCTGTGTAATACATGTATCTCCTTCTGTGCTGTTTTTTCTTACCTTAACTTCTTTGCTTTCTAAAAATCTCAGTCTTTCTATATTTCTCTATGAACATTTCCTGATACTAAATACACCTACACAGACGGCAGAGAATGCTAATTAAGGGTCCCATAGCTCATGAGTCATTAATGAAACAACATGGAAAAGGAGGACATATTTATTATTACCTCAAATTTTCTGAAAAGCTGCAATGCCATCATTTGATTCAAATTTCCATTATTTGTCTACATAGTGTCATTCAGTGCACATAAATGCAAATATGAGCTGGGTGCTGGTGGATCACGCCTGGAATCCTAGCTATTCAGGAAACCAGAGAATTGTGGTTCAAAGACAGACTGGTCAGGAATGTCCATGAGACCCTTATCTTCAATTAACCACCTGAAACCCAGAAGTGGTGCTGTAGCTTAAGCGGTAGAGCACTCAATTTTTGCTGAAGAGCTGTGGGAGTGTGCCCAGGATCAGAGTTCAAGCCCCACAACTAACAAAATGTTTCCCCAAAAGGAAGGACAAGATCAATAATCTTCCCAAGCAGAAAAAATAATTTCAAAATGATTCAGTGCACCTAATTTTGCTGAGTTATTTAAGTTATGGCTTCTTTGCTAGACATATTCTCTTCCTTTAAAAATTGTCAAATACTAGCTTTACAATAAACTTCATCTAATATTTTTTGTTTCAAAAGAGAAGTCTATACAGTTGATGTCACTTAGCTTTCTTACTATCTTAATTCAAAGCCAAACCAGGCAGGAGAGTCTGTCAAACTCATCGCAAATTGAACACCAAAAAACCAGAAGTGGAGTTTTGGCTCAAACAGTAGATTACTAGCTTTGGGGGCAGATGGGCAGGAAAGACAACTGTTCAGGGACAGGATCCAGCCTCTGGGTTCAAGTCCCAGGACTAGCACAAACTAAACCAACAAGCAAATAAAAATCCCAGATTTTTCTTTGGGGCCCTCTTTAAAGGTGAACTGGTCAGAGAAGAGGCTTCTTTTGCTGATTATATTGACTGGATCCTGCTTTTTTGGAATCCTTGTTGCTCTGGAGAACTCAGAACCAGACCAAAGGAATTGATAACTGAGTCCTGCATCGAGAATCATCTCAGGGGTGAAATATCCATCTATAAGACACATTAAAACCTCTATGTCTTTGTTCCTTTGCAGGAGAACACTTTTAAAACAATGTTATTTCCTTTTGTTCTATACTGGCCTTCAAATGGTACATTATTTCTTTTTGTAACACTATGAACTAGAAGTTTACAGAAAAAAAATTATATGAGTAAAGAACACACTCAAAAAGCCAGGGACAGAGTTTCCTTCAAGCCTTGGGATACTTTTCTTGTACAGTAAAAAGGAAAGCACAACGTAACTTGAACTTTGTTTTTCCTCTATGTTCCATTCCTCTCCTGGGGTCAGTTTCCACATCCAGTAACAGTTACTTCCAGTAACAATCGATGGTGCTGCTTGAGGTATAGTGAATGTTTTCTGGCTTCACTGAAATAAGACTAGTACACCTATGGACCTGAGGTAAAACGTATTTCAGAGACAATTTAGTAAAGAGAAAATATGAAATTTATATTGCTTATAAATATATTATACATGAGTACATCTAGTTCAAACTTTGTAAGTTCTCTGTAAGTTAAGGCGAATTTTAAATGGGAAGAAGGTTTTCAGAACATTCTTTTTGTGAGTGTACGTGCTGTTCATTATTTCCCAAGTGTGCATGAGCTAACAGTAAGGAAACAATAGCAATAATAGGAGAAAGAGAAGTTCTGTGTTTAAGCATAAGGGTTCCATACAGTATAGAAGACTACAAATAAGCAACATTGAAACAATAAAGCCAAGTCCAGTATGTAGATTTATGAGAGTGATATACAGAAAGCAAGACTCCTATGTGGAACATGAAGTATGAGGCCACTCCCATTCTAAATCATGCTTGCTAATCATGCAACTTTGTAGAAAGTACAATGGAAGAATTATTCGGTTTTCAATGCAAGTCAGATATAAAAGCATGGATTTAACTGGAGAAATGTCCATCTTGTGAGAGCAGGGATTATGCTAGCAATAAACTGGTGGCTAAGATCTCATTTCTTTTTTTTTCTTTAAACACACACACACAGACACACAGACACACAGACACAAACACACACACACACACACACACACATTTATATATATATAGTTGTTGGGGGTGATCTTGGGATTTGAACTCTCGGCCTGCGAGCTGTCTCTCTGCTATTCAGCTCAAGCTAATGCTCTACCACTTGATCCACAGTGCCAATTCCAGTTTTCTTTTAGTTAATTTGAGAAAAGAGTCTCTGGGACTTTCCTACCGGGGCTGGCTTTGAACCTCAATCCTCATATCTCACCATGACCCAGCTTACGATCACATTCCTAACAGTTAACACTCAAGATGTGTAATGTGTCTGTTCATCTATCTTTATAAGAATTCTTTAGTTAGGGCTGAAAGGTGTCTCAGAGGTACAGAGCTTGCATAGCATGCATGAGGCCCTTGGTTCGATTCCTCATTAGCACTTAAGCAAAAAATAAAAAAGCCAAAATTGGCCCTGTGACTCAAGTGGTAGAGGGCTAGCCGTGAGCTGAATTGCTGAGGGACAGAGCTCAGGCCCAGAGTTCAGGCACCATGACCAGTAACCCCACCAAAACAAAAAAAAAAAGAATTCTTGTGTTAAAAATATGGGCTACAGCTTAGACATTACCCTCACAAAAATGTTTGTCGTTTAAAAGTTGATACTCCTGGAGAAATAAAACCTAAGAATGTAAAGGAGTCTGGGAAGTTCTATTGGCATCCAGCCTGGGCAGAACACTCTCTTTGCAACAGTATATAAATTTAAGCAGTCAAAATCTGGATTGGAAGAATGGCTCAATTGATGGAATATCAGTCATGAGCAAGATTGCTGAATAAAAGCTTGAGGCTTTTGCATATATACATACAAACATACACATACACCCAGAGGCACTTATATATGCACACACAAATACACAAATGAAACAACTCTCAGAATGTGTAGAAAAGTTAGAAAACAATAAATATATGTCCTGAACAAGACTAGAATCAAGTGATAATTTTTAATATTTGAAAGTCCACAAATGAACTTCCTTCAAATAAGTTTGAGAATATTACATTGGTAGGGATCAGAGATAGTAAGAATCAATAATCATTATTAAAGGGATCAGATCCATGGAGGAATGAATCAGAGATCTGGCAGGTGCATCTGAAAATGTTCATATCCTGTATGAAATGTTAGACCATCTTTGAAAATAGTAGATAAAGTCTAAGCAGTCACTCTGGTGTATAATATCACTGGAGAAGTTCAGAATTGGTAGTCTATATCTAGATTAAATAAACCAAGAAACTATGGCATGGCAATGTGATACAAGCTTAGAATTCTAGCACTGAGATTAAGACAGGAGATTAGAGAATGGAATTTCATAGTGATACCTTCCCTGGACCAAGGTGTATAATTTTGTCTTAATAAAACAAAACAAATAAGAAAGGAATACATAGTTGGACACTTGGGCCAATTTTGTCATTATGTTTTGAGAAGTCAAATTTCCTGTTGAAATGCAACTCATACTTAATCCTCACTTGTGTTTTAAATTCTCTCTTTATTACAGAACATTCCTAGATGCAAAATGACTCATGATTCCCATCCAAAATTTGAAAAAATAAGTTATCATCATTCTGTTGTAACCCAAAGAAATGATGAAGAATTACACAAGCTTAAGCTTGGAAAAATAGCAAAGTTCGTCTAATGAAGGATTTTGAAGATCTTGCTAAATTAGAATTTAGATTTAAAATATTTTGGTTTTGTTTGTAATTTTATATTCTATAGGATTCTACAAAATTGTTTTTAAGTAGAGGGTTTAATTGACATTCACAAATGATTTTGCATTCTATGTGCCTAGAATATTCTTTCAAAAACTTAGTTAATAGATAATTCCAACAGTTCATGTATGAAATGATAATGTGAACGTTGTAGATAGAGTTGCCAACAAATTGATGATATTAATTTATAAATTTAGAATAAGAGAAATTTTTGGAGTCTTTGGTATAACATGGTTTGAAGAGAATAATCGTGTGACATCTTCTTTCTTCTACCTGTATGTAACACAGGAAGCAATTTCCTTAATTATTTGCTACTGTATACACTGAGAAAAATGTTACATTTGGGGTTTGATTTAATTTTTGTTTTTGTTTTATTGGTTTGTCCTAGGGCTTTTACTCTGTGCCTGGACACTGTCTCTGAGCTTGTTTATGCTCAAGGCTCGTGCCCTACCACTTCAACCTCAGTGCCACTTGCGTCTGGCTTTTGCTGAGAAGTTTATTGGAGATAAGAATCTAGGGAATATTCTTGCCAGGGTGGGCTTTCAACTGTAATGTTCCAATCTTAGCATCCAGAATTTATATGATAGCTAAAAATTATAAATATAAGTAATATTTGCAAATGTTCTGACCTCAAAAATACCAGTGGGGGGAAAATGATGCAACCCAGTTTATTGTGGTGTTCTTACCAGAACATGAATGGCATCACATTAGCAGAGTTGTATTTTTTCACAATAGAGATAAGCTATTCATCATATGAATTAAGGGAAGTTTGTGATGCACTGTAAAAGTTGGAGAATTTTGGGCTAGGATGACTCTATATCATAAATATTGGTACTGGTGGTCATAAAAATAATAGCTTATTGTGATAAATAATTGCTTACTCTTGAAGAATTAATTATTACCGATGCTACATAGTTTTATCCTCTAGCAGAACATGGTTATTTTTCTGTTGTCTCTCAATCTGTAACACCCCATTGGAAAATGCATCTATTGCAGAATTACATAACATGCAAGCCTGTATTGTTTTGAATCTCTCAGGTATGGAATCTTCAGAATTTGAAAATGAGTAATTACTAGTCATTGGAATGTTGACGAACACATATATTCTGTCTTCTTAACAACTTATTTATTTTACAAGTTATTTGTTTCCATAGAATTAAACTGTTTTCGCTTTTAGTATGAGAAAGTACTTTATTTATTCTTTTTTCAAAATATTGGTAAGTATATTGTGAAAATATTGTCTAGTCGGATAGCATTCAAGTTGATGGTCCTCTGATTAAAAAGGGGTAATTAATTCAAATTAGACACCAAAAGTATGGATTTTTTAAAAGTTACTACATAAAGAGTAATATGTACTTTACCAATACAGTGAAATTTTATTTCATGCAGCTTATTTTTTAAATTTAATTTTATTGTCAAAGTGATGTACAGTGGGGTTACAGTAATTTTATGGTAGTGAATACATAACTTTTCAAACTTGTTACCCCTTCCCTCATTTTCTTCACAGTTTTCCTTCACCCCAGTACCCCTCACAAGTTGTAATATACATTTCCAACATATTGTTTTGTGAGTATTGCTATTGCATTGGTTTGCCTTTGTCCTTTGTCTCACCATTTTGATGTTCCTCTTCCCTTCACTAATTAAGGTAAATATATACACAATACACAGGCTATCAAAATCAAATACAGCAGGGAAAAAAGCATAGGGGAAACCCCAAAAGAAAATGGAAATCACATAGTACATTAAAAACAACAATCGCAAATAATACTCTCTGTTTCCATATCTTGGCATTCATTTTGCTTAGCATCAGATTATAAGGTTATATATATGCATAACAAAGCCACTGGAAAATAGTAGTTTCATGGACACTATATCATGAAAACAACATGTTAACTGTTTTTGATATTAAAGGTGGAGTTAGGATTGATGAACTTGTGGTTCTAATAAAGGAATTTCAAAAGAGTTTTAAAATTATGACAGGTTTGGCTGGGAAGGTGGCTCAGTGGTAAGAGCGCTTGCCTTGCATGCCTGAGGCCCTGGGTTCAATTCCTCAGCACCACATAAGCAAAAAGAAAAAAAAGCCGGAAGTGGTGCTGTGGCTCAGGTGGTAGAGCGCTAGCCTTGAGCTGAAGAGCTGAGTGACAGCGCCCAGGCCCAGAGTTCGGCCCCACGACTGGACACCCCCCAAAAATTATGACAGGTAAATTTTAATTTGTTCAAACTTTTTAACAACTTAGCCTATTATGAAAATTTAAAATTTCTTGGGAAAATAGGCTTTCATGCAAAATAATCAATGGAGACTTAACTGAGAGGGAGCAAAGTGGGGGAAGATGGCTCATTTTCATACTAAACAAACAAACCTCAGAACCCTTGTTATAAGTCCTGTAAATTCCCTTGAGAATTGTCCTTACACAGGAAATCTACTCCCTGTGTGAAACAAGGTTGTAGTGGAATTTAAATTCAACGTTCTTAAAAAAAAATCAAAATTTGTGTATTGACTTTAATTACCAAACAGTAATTCTCTGAAAAAGATAATTTGGGTCAAAATATTAGGGAAAAAGTGCACTCAAAAATGTTTGTAATACGTTCTACAATGTTTTTGCAAGTGAAGCACTGAACTACAGAAAAAAACCTGATTAGATGCTTGAAACCAATGATTTCACATTTCTTAGTAGCTCAAAAATATAATATCCTTATTAAGTTGAGATAGTGAAGACTTCTCTTATTACATAAGCCAAAAAGTTTTGGGATCAGAAAAGAATTGAGCAAATTGAAAAGGCAAGAAAACGCGTTCTTAGAAGCCCTAGCTAAGCATATTGGCTTCAGCAATGGAGGGAGGCCAAACTTTTTGATATATTGTCTTAATATTTTTGCTACCTAAAGTGATTTTACAGAGCCTATTTAGCTCACTACAATTTAGAATGGATTGAATGAAGACATGAAAATAAATTCCACATCTAAATAAAAGAGTTTTAAAAGAGAAACCATGAAGATGTAGCAGTGGGGAAGGACTTATAGTCCTTCACCTTCACTAGACTTGAAGCCAAGAATCTGTGATTAGTTGGAAATTACGCAAGGCTAAGAGAAGGACAGAGACATAGGACATAGGAGAATTGTCCTTTTGTAACAGACACTGTCATCCAAGGTATGGATGATTTAACTCTATTCTTTTCCATACATCCTTCTGAGCAAATGCAAGACCAAGATAAAGATAATCTATTGAAATAATTTTTGAAAGAATAACTTCACTGATCCTGATATGGTATCTAAAGAAAGTCTTAAAAGAGAAGATAAAAGTGAAGTATTCTTCGGTTTCCTCTAAGCATTTTGTTAGCAAAGTATATCTTTGAGGTTAGAAGTGATTGAACCAAAAAGAGGTGGAGTACCCATGTTTTTTTTTAATTTTTATTTTATTTGTGAACATACTGTACAGAGGGGTTACAATTACATGGGCAAGATAATGCATACATTTCTTACCAAGCATTGCAGGCTCCTCCTTTGTTTACCCTTCACCTCCCTTCCCAGCCTCCAACTCACCCCCACCCAATCCTTCCTCCCATCCCCCTCACCGACATTGTAAAGCTAATTTTTGACATGACAATTTGTACTTCTCATTGTTGCAACAGGTCCACTTGAATCCTTAAACGACTTCTTTTTCCCCATCTCCTCCACAAGTTATACTGACATCAAATATATTGAAAGTGGAGGTTATACTGTGGGGGAGGGACATAAAAGCAACAAAGAGATGATCTTATAAATGCGTTAGAAACACATGCATGAAACAAAAAAAAACATTAAAATACCTATCTAAGGATTCATTTTCCTAACATCACATTATCTGACTTTTTCCGCTTGACTCATACATATACTAGATATTGCAAATAAGGGAAACCATGGGACCTGTGTTTCTTTGTGCCTGGCTTACTTCACTTACTATAATATTTTCCAAGTTGTTCCATTTCCTAACAAATGGGGCAATGTCATTCTTTCTGATGGAGGCATAGAATTCCATTGTGTATATATATATATACCACATTTTCTTGATCCATTCATCTACTGAAGGGTATCTGGGTTGGTTCCATATCTTAGCTATGGTAAATAATGCTGCAATATACATAGTTGTGCTGGTAGCTTTAGTGTGGTCTTGTTTGTAAACATTTGGGTAAATGCCCAAAAGTGGAATTGCTGGGTCATAGGGGAGCTCTATGTGAAGTCTTTTGAGGAACCTCCATACTTATTTCCAAAGTGGTTGAACAAGTTTACATTTCCCACCAACAGTGAAGTAAGGTTCCCTTCTGTCCACATCCCCTCCAGCATCTGTTGATGTTAGAGTTCTTGATTTTTGCCATTCTAACTGGGGTGAGTTGGTATCTAAATGTTGTTTTGATTTGCATTTCTTTTATGGCTAGGGATGTTGAGCATTTCTTCATGTGTCTATTGGCCGTCCTTCTTTCTTCTTCAGAGAAGTTTCTCTCTAAGTCTTTAGCCCACTTATTTATTGGGCAGTTGTGTCTTTGAGGATTTGTTGTTGGGGGATTTAATATTTTGAGTTCCAAGTATATTTTAGATATGAGACCCTTGTAAATTGTATGGCTAGTGAATGAATATCTTGTCCCAATCCGTGGGCTTTCTAGTGATCTGACTAGCTATGTCCTTGGCCAGGCAGAAGCTCTGCAATTGCATGCAATCCCATTTGTCCAACCTTTTTTTGATTTTTTTTGTGTTTCTGGGTCTCTATTAAGAAAATTTAGGCCTGTGCCAAGGACACCTTGGGTTTCTCCTATTCCATCCTGTAATATTTTCAGAGTGTCTACTTTGACTCTGAGGTCTTTAATCCATTTGGAGTTGATTTTTTGCAGGGTGAAAAATAAGGATTTAGCTTGAGTTTTCTACAAGTAGTTGATGAATTTTGCCAGCCCCATTTACTGAAGAGGCTTTCTTTCTTCCATTCTATTTTTTAGCTCCCTTATCGAAAATTAGATGGCTATGGGACTGTAGGTTCGTTTCTGTGTTTTCAATTCTATTCCGTTGGTAATCTTTTATGTTTTACTTCATCTTTCACTATTTGGATTCCCTTTAAATTTGCATCTTTTCTTATTGTCCCAGCTAGCATTCTAATACTAAGTAGTTGAAGAGGAGTGGAGAGAGCAGACATCCTTATCTCTTTCCTGAATTAATGAGAAATGGCTTTAACTTTTCACCATTAAGTATAATGCTGGCTGTAGGTTCATCAATTCTTACAAGAAAGAAGAGCACTGGAGCAATATCAGTTCCAAATTTCAAACTATACTAAAAAGCCACAATAATAAGAAGAGCTTGGTACTGGCACAAGAACAGTTCTGAGGACCAATGAATAGGACTGAAGACTCAAAAATAAACACACTGACATATTGCCACCTAATCTTTGACAAGGGAGCTTAAAAAAAATAGAATGGAAGAAAGACAGCCTTTTCAGTAAATGGTGCTGGTAAAATTGGTTATACACCTGTAGAAAACTAAAGCTAGATCCATATACATATTTATATATCATATATATCATGCAGGGTGATATATATATACATATACATATACATATATATATATATATATATATATATCTTAATAGAGAACGATAAACAAAACAAATCAAAGAAAGGTTATACAAATGGGATTGCATGAAACAGCAGAGCTTCCGCAAGGTAAAGTTCATAGACAGCAAGATCAATAAAAAGCCCACTTACTGGGAGAAGTTCTTCATGAGTCATAAAACAGACAAAGTCTTATATATAAAATATACTTAGGACTCAAAATCATAAATACCCCAACAACACATCCTCAAAGGAACAACTGTCCAATATCTAAATTGGCTGAAGACTTAAAGAGAGACTTCTTTGAAGATGAAATAAGCAATGTCCATTAGACACCTGAAGAAGTATATATATATCTGTAATTTGGAGAGTGGAAGGGATATAGCAGAATGCTTAAATGGGGATTCAGGTTGACCATTGTTTCAATGAGATGTACAGGACACTGTGCAGAAAATGAATTTACAATCTCAGGCAGGGGTCGAGGAGGGAGGAGTTGGAGATGAGGGGAAGGAAAAGATGGTAGGAGAAAAACAAAGGAGGAGGTAACAATGCTGTATAGGAAATTTACTCATTACCTAGTCCTGTAACTCTGAGCCCTCTGTACAGTATTTTTACAATAAAAATATGTTAAAAAAATCTCTGCCTGCTGTAGATTTCCAGTGCTGCCCTGGGAATTGCATTTTCTGCCTATTCTGGCTGTGGTTAGGTCCACCTGCACAATGGATCAGTAGTCTTCAAGGCATCTTGGTCTTCCAGTGGGACTTGGATTATCCAGTCGTGGTTGGAACCAGGCCAAGGACAGGACAAAACCACTTCCAGAACATGGCTTCGTCATTACCCAGGCAACTAGGACTGCAAGCAGAATTTTTCTGAATTTGACTCCAGAAATCTATCAGTGAACCAAAAGGCAAGTCCACCAAACACCTCACTACCCCCCCATTTCCTCCTTTCTCCTTCCCTGGGAAAGTAGAAAATAATTTTGCAGGTTTTGACACACACACAAAATGCCCACCATCTCCCCTGGTAAACTTGGTTTCAAGTCACTGAGTCATGTCAACGGATAATGCTGCATTCATTATTCTGGACAATATCTTCAGGTTGTTTGATGCCTTAATTTGTTGTTGATGATGATGATGTTGTTGGTAGGGGTGCCTGAACTCTGGGTCTGGGTGCTGTCCCTGAGCTGTTCAGCTCAAGGCTAGCGCACTACCACTTTAGCCACAGTGCCACTTCTAGTTTTTTCTGCTTATGTGGTGCTGAAGAATTGAACCTAAGACCTCATGCATGCAAGACAAGCACTCTACCACTGAGTCTTCTTCCAGCCCTAATGATTTAATTCTTTAAAATTTCTTTTTGTCAGTCATGGGCCTTGAACTCAGGACTTGGGTATTAACATATCCCAGAGTTCTTTAGCTCAAGGGGAGCCCACTCCCAATTGAAGTACAGTGCCACTTCCTGTTTGGAGATAACTGACTCACAGACTTTCATGCCAGGATTTGCTTTGAACAGATGAATTTTTAAATTATATTTCTCCTAGGTGTTTATTGGAACATTACAGTTTTTCTGGAATTTAAAGTTTGCTGTAAACCTTTGTCTTCAAGTAATCCCAAAGCATTAAATATTACATTCCCAAGCTATCCTTTAGCACATCCATTTTGAAATTATTATCTTAAGATGAAATTCTAATTCTTTGTAGTCACAACCCATTAAAGTCCAAATGGGAAATATGCTAATTTCAGCAGCCTTGGCTCTCTTTCCTCTTTTTTTCTCTCCAGTATCTTTTCTTGTTTTGGAACAAGTGTCATGGACTGTCCAACTAAGCAAAAGGAAGATTATTCCATTAATTTAATAGAAAAGGAATCCAGCTTACCTGCATCTCAAGGGAACTTTGAGTATAATGTTAATCTAATAGTGGATTTTCAGTCATTTTGATAATTTTTTCTTTAACCACTCATTAAAGAGGTTCCGAAAGGATAGATTCAAAAATCATGTTCTGCTTTCTAAGAATGTTTAAAAAGCTAGTAATTCAACAAAAATTACATGGTGAAGATTTTGTCTTTTATCATAGCCCTTAACACTGATCCCTTCCCTTCAAACTTGTAGCTTTGTTCAGTTTTCTTGTTCCAGCATTCATTTTGGTATTTGCTTCAGTAATATCCTTGTAGTATTTGACAATGAAATCCCATTTATTGTTAGAGAGCTCAATTCACATTGCCAAAGGCAGACTCATGAGCAGTTCATAAAGCATAAACTATTGAGAATCATTAACATGGTCATATGCAAATATTCCATAAATTAATATAAGTACCACATAAATGTGCATCTTCATATACTTTTAAAAATGCAAAGTAGTTACATATATATGTCATAAAATAATTCAGATCACTGGTAGAAGAGATTAAGCTAAAATTTTTATTTATATCATCCCCAATATTTTGTCAAATTTTCTTTTCTCATTAACATTCACCTTAGGACCTGCTTTTCCTAGCAACAAGTTATAAGTTGATATCCTTAGATTTTAGTCCCCTCTGAGTACCGTCTTTTCTTTCCACCACTAGTTAGTCCCTCATGTTAAATACCTGAGGAATAACGTCCCATTGTGCCTGCAAGAGAAGTACCCAAGTCGACTGTCTGTGCCTACTCTTGCTTTGCTTTGTTTGTGAATGTGGTAGCAGAGACAGGGGTGTCAGAGATCAGGTGGATGGAACCATGGTGTTAAGAATTATGGGTAGCAAAATGAGTAGCAGAGAATAGGATACCAGGGAAAGGGTAATTGTGACTGTAATTGCTGAGTTGTATTGTCAGTAAATTGGGTAGCAGCAACAGCTTTGCACGGGTTGGGGTAGCTAATACATGTATCCAGAACAATTTAGCAGTGACAAGGAAGCACAGACAAAATGAAAGATAAAAGTTGTGAGGCATTGGGGGAATTCTTTGTCTACCCATTCTAAAAACAAAGAGGAGGGTTATTTTAAACTAAAACTACAAAAGAAAATTTAAGTTCTTGGTGCTAACAAATCTGTCCAGGTGTTATTACATTAAATCGAGAATTCAAAATGGTTTTCCTTCATGAATACAGAGATCAAAGATATTATAATTCTTATTTCAAAATGCAAATTAAAGGGGAAAATTAGTCAGGAGGTAAAATTCATATTAAATGTTAATATTTAAGAAAAAAAAATAGATCCTAGATGGCAGACTAAAGACAAACCAATATTAGAGCATTCTATGTTCAATAATAATTAAGAAACTTTAATTGAAAAATTGAGCTAGAATGTTCACATCAGGAAAAGGCAAGCAATCAGAGTCTACCACCAACAAAGAAACATCATAATGTATATCTCAGAAAACGGAACCAAGCTCCTTATCCTTGATGTCAATGATACACATAACCCCCTTACAAACACACACATACACACACACACACACACACACACACACACACACACACACACACACACACACGAATTATGCAACAGCTCAAGCTACTCACATCCATTCAACATGAATCAAAGATCTTCTTGTAATACTTGAAACTTTAAATTTGGAAGTCTTACACTGAAAACATTACAGGAAGGAATAGGAGAAACCCTAGGTCTCCTTGGCACAGGCTGAAATTTTCTTAACAGAGACCCAGAAATACAAAAAATCAAAGACAAATGGGACAAATTGGATTTCATGAAATTGCAGAGCTTCTGCATGGCAAAGGACATAGCTAGCCAGATCACTAGAAAGCCTATGGATTGGGAGAAGATATGCACTAGTCATACAAGGGATAAGGGTCTCATATCTAAAATATACCTGGAACTCAAAAAATTAAATCCCTCAACAACAAATCTTCAGAGAAACAACTGCCCATTAAATAAGTGGGCTAAAGACTTAAAGAGAAACTTCTCTGAAGGGGAAAAAAGGATGGCCAATAAACACATGAAGTAATACTCAACCTCTCTAGCCATAAAATAATTACAAATAAAAACAACATTGAGATACCACCTCACCCAATTAGAATGGCTATACTCAAGTACTCTAATAACAACAGATGCTGGAGGGGATGTAGTCAGAAGGGAACCTTACTGCATTGTTGGTGGGAGTGTAAACTTGTTCAACCACTTTGGAAAGCAGTATGTAGTTTCATCAAAAGACTCCACATAGAGCTCCCCTATGACCCAGCAATCTCACTGTTGGGCATTTACCCACATGATCACAAACAAGATCATAGTAAACCTATCAGCACACCTATGCTTATTGTAGAATTATTTACCATAGCTATGATATGGAACCAACCAAGATGCCCCTCAGTAGATGAATGGATCAAGAAAATGTGGTGTATATACACAATGGAATTCTATGCCTACATCAGAAAGAATGACATTGCCCCATTTGTTAGGAAATGGAAAGACTTGGAAACATTATATTAAGTGAAGTAAGCCAGACCCAAAGAAACATAGGTCCCATGGCTTCCCTTATTTGCAATAACTTGTATATGTCTGAGGCAAGCAAAAAAGTTCACATAAATGGATGCTAGGGAAATGAACCCCAAGATCAGTATTCAATTTTTTTTTATTTAATGCAGTTGTTTCTAACATATTTTTAAGATGATTTCTATATTGCTTTTTATGTCTCTCCCCCTGCTTTCACTGTATTTGATGTTGGTACAATTTGTGTAGGGGAAGGGCATAAACAAATCGTTTAACTACGGGTACAGGTGGACACACTGCAACAATGAGATATACAAGTCATTATGTTGAAAAATGAACTTTACAACTTTGGTGGAGGGAGGAGGGGTTTGGCCATCTACTTTCCAGCTGATCTATAGGTGTAGAAGCAAAACGTAATACAAAGCAATGCAAACCAGTTCTTACTATAAATAATTTTTCTCTGAACATCTTAAAAATCAATTCTGACAACATGCAATAAAAAATCCCTAAGTTTAAAACATTCTTCTAGACAAATTGAAGAAATACTGAGAACATGTATTTTAAGAATAATTTCAGAGAGCTTGAACTCAGGGCCTGGGTTCTGTCTCTGATATTTATTACTAAAGACTAGTGCTGCCACTTTGAGCCACAGTGCCACAGTAAAGTCTCACCAATTTTCCTCTCCATACTGGCTTTGAACTATGATCTAGATGTTTCAGCTCTCTGCATAACTAGGATTATAGGCATGAGCCCTTGCACCTGGCTAGAATAATTGCTTGCCTGAGACAGAGGCCAGTTAGTATTAAATGTCATTCATGTTTAACTTTGTAAAATAAAGTTAACTGAAATGCCTTCCACTAGAAATAAGGAATTAAATGTGTAGGTGGGTTACAAAGTTCTTACCAAAAGATACATATTTTCCTGGCTCTGTTTTTCTTCCAAAATTGTTTGCTTTCCAGAATCATACCTTATCTTTCCTTGCTGGTTTCTTTAGTTCATTTCATACATGCCCACAGCTCCTTCAACTATCAATTCTTATGTGAAGACCTTGCAAATATCTATTTTCAGTCCAAACTCCTTGTATGCACCTCTCATCCATATATTCAACTGACATAAAAACTTGTGAAACAGTAATCATCTCTTATCATTACTGGATATTAAAGTGTAAGTAAAATTTAAGAAAATAAAGAATAACATAAATAAATATAACATGATTTTAATAGTAATGCTAAACATAAATGCAACGTCGATTATTTTCCGGAGCAATTTAATAAAAACCTCAAGGAAAAGAAATCAACTTTTTTGAGGGCTGATATTATGGTTTAAACTTAGGACCTTACCTTGTCACTTGGGCTTTTTCCCTCAAAGGTGGTGCTCTGTATTTAAATGACAGCTCCCCTTCCAACTTTATTTGGGGGATTATATAGAGATAAGAATCTCATGTAATAAAAACATTTGTGTCCCTATCTTGGGGTTCCTTTCACATAACATCCTCTTATACGGTACCATGTACAAGTTACTCCAAGTAAGATTAACCATGGGACCTGTGGTTATTTGAGCCTGGCTTAATCACTTAATATAATTGTTTCTGCGTCTTTCCATTTCCTAGCACATGGGGGCGATGCCATTTTCTCTGATTGGAGGCATAGAATTCCAGTGTGTGTGTGTGTGTGTGTGTGTGTGTGTGTGTGTGTGTGTGTGTGTGTATCACATTTTCTTGATCCATTCATCTACTGAGGGGCATCTGCATTGGTTCCATATCTTAGCTATGGTAAATAATGCTGCAATAAACATAGTTGTACCAGTAGCTTAGTATGGTCTTGTTGGTGATCATTTGGGTAAATGCGCAAAAATGGGGACTGCTGGATCATAGGATGGCTCTAAGTGAGATCTTAGAAAACTTTATATCAAGTGAAGTAAGCCAAAACCAAAGAATCATTGGTCCTATGGTTTCCCTTATTTGCAATAACTATTATATGTCTGCGACAAGCATAAAAGTTCAAAAGCTATGTCCATATGACCAGATAAGATGCTGTTAAGCAAAATGAACCCCAAGATAGGATTTATAATCTACCATGTGTTTTTTTTTTCTTTTTATGTTCCTCCCCCATGGTTTAACCTTCGTTTTCACTGTATTTAGTGTCGGTGCCCTGCATCTTGTATACACCCTTCTCTAGCTTCGGGAGGGGAAGGGACAAAACAAAATAGATAAATAGTGATACAGGCTGACGCATTGTAACAATGAGATGCACAAGACACTATGTTGAAAATGTATATTTACAATATAGGTGGGGAAGAGGGGAAGGGAGTAGAGGGGAATGTATTTGTGGAGGTGGGAGGGAAAGGGAGGGGAAAAACAAAGGAGGAGGTAACAATGCTTGATAGAAAATGTACTCATTAACTTTCTCATGTAACTATAACCCCTCTACACAGCATTTTTACAATGAAAACCTCTTTTAAAAAATAGAAGGTATGCCGGGCATCGTTGGCTCACGCCTGTAATCCTAGCTACTCAGGATGCTGAGATCTGAGGATCACGGTTCAAAGACAGTTCGAGCAAAAGTCCGTGAGACACTTATCTCCAATAAAACCACTATAAAACCGATGCTGGTGCTGTGGTTCAAGCGGTAGAGCACTCTCCTTGAGCTGAAGAGTGCAGGGACAATGCTCGAGCCCAGAGTTCAAGCCCTGCGAACGACACACACACACACACAAAACCAGAAGGTGTCATGTACACCAAGTATAGTAGCCCCATCTGTAATCCCAGCTGATTGGGAAGCAGAAATGACAAGGATCTTTGTCTCAGGCCAGGCCAAAGAAATAACTGCCAAGACAGCCATCTCAACAAATGAGCTGGCCATAGTATTTCACATCTTTAATCCTAGTTAATTGTGTGCGAGACATAAGAAGCAATCTAAGATCATTCAGTCAATCCGAGATCAAACCCGGGCAAAAAGTTCAAGACCTCAAGTAAATAAAATGGACCAGAAGTATGGCAAAAGTAATTGAACTGCTTGTTGCTATACAACTAAAGTCCTATCTAGCAAGCAGAGAACACCTGAATAGAACCCTAGTAATACTCCTCTCTTCCACCAAAAAGCCTAAAAAACTTTGTCCTATTTTAACATCTAATTTCAAGGCCACTGACAGATCAGAGAAGGTGATATTATCTTAAAAATTGGGTATTCAAAAGAGACAAAGTTCTTTAGGTTTTGAAAAAGTTGAAAAGGTAGGAAAATGCATGTGATGTTTGTTAGCTCCATAATTCTTGAAAACATAAAAAATATTCAAGTATTTAATATATATCCATATGTGTGCATATATCCATGTATGTATATATATATGTGTGTGTGTATATATAATCATATATATATATACATACATATATATGTATGGTTCATCTCTTTTCTGTGTAGCAAATGGTTCAAATGAATCTGTACAATCACTACTCAAAGGCATGAATAGACAAAGAGAATGAGCAGAGAATTCCTACTCAGGAATCTATGGTTAACCCATAACCTGAAAATCTTTTACATCAGTTTGCATGTGTCAGTTACTGCAGTACAGGGACAATATGATGGCAATGAGATACCAGGCAGATGAAATGAGAAATGAAAGATACAAATGGTACAATATTCTTCTGATGGGTAAGTAGAATTTCCAGTGTGTGTATGTGTGTGTGTGTGTGTGTGTGTGTGTGTGTGTGTGTGTGTGTGTGTGTGTGTGTGGGTGGGTGGGTGGGTGGGTGTATTACATTTACTTGGTTCATTTCTCTCTTGAGGAGTATTTGGGCTGATTCTGTAAGCATGGTTGTGCTGAAAACGTTACTATATCCTGGTTTGTAATCTTTCGGGTAAATGCCCAGGAGTAGAATTGCTGGATCATATGGAAGTGGGTAGTCAATAGAGGAGTGAAGTGGGAAAAGGTAGAAGATTGAATAGGAGAAAAGGGGTAAAATGCAGAGAGGAATCCAGTAAATATCCTACAAAATTAAGAAGAGTGAAGGAAGAGGTGTATAGGGGAGGGATGGATGAGAATGTTGAAAGGGTTGACATTGATCAAGGTATATAGTACGCATAAACTGTTTTGTTTAATGATAACTGCTTTGCTACTTAAAATAATAATTAAAAAATCATGTCCCTACAATGTTATGCAATTAGAAGCAAAGCAGGAGAATCTGTTCAGATAAACTCTAGGGTCAATAAATCTTTTTGATTAGGAAAAGTTTTAGAACAACACTAATGATACTTATCATTTGAAGAAAATTTAATGATTTCCAGCTATTTAAAATAATCACTTTTGAAGATATGGCTCAAGTGGCAGAGTGCTACTTAGTGAGCAAAGCTGTCAGATAATGAATTCAAGTCTCAATCTCGAACACAAGTAAAATAAATAAGTATAATTTGGGCACTTTCCTGGGCATAAGTAGTACCTTATATCAGAAGGCAGATATCTGGGGATCTCAGTTCAATGTCAGCTTAGATTGGAACGTCTGTGAGACTCTCATCTCCAATTCACTGTCAAAGAAAGCTGGAAGTGGAAGCATGAGTTAAGTGGTAGAATGCTAGCCTACAGCAAAAAGCTCAGGGGCAGAAGCCAAGCCTTGAGTTCAAGCCTTAGAATAGTGCATATATATACACAAAGAAAGTAAGTCACTCAATTTCTCAACCTTCCATTTCCCTAATCCTAACTCTAATCTTGGACAGAACCCTAAGAGTAACCTTGATATTAATAGTAACCCAATCCTAAAATTAAAGGAAAACACTCGAGTTTAGACACATTCTAACAGATACTCATTGTCTTTGAAATGATTTGAAGTTTGTTCCAAATCCTACAAATTCCCTGACTTGGACCCTGAAATCGTTCCCTATTATGAATCATTAACCTCAAATTTTCATATCATGAAAACTATCACAGTTTCCACTGATCTTAACGTTTACTGAACTCCTATATCTCCAAAAAGGAGTTAAAGGTTTATTTAAAATATACTTCAAATACCTAACACTAACTATATATAAACCTTAGTAGAAACCTAACACTAAATTTAACCCAATTCAACCTTAAAAATAAAACTCTGTAGTTTTTGTTAAATCTCAAACTTATTTTACTTGAAAATATTAGCAGAAAACTCAGTTTTACCGTAAAGCTTACCCTTCCCTAAGCCTAAGCCTAACGTGAACTAGAACAGTTACCCTAACATTAGAACTAATAGCCTTTGGATTCTAAAAGCCATACAAACACATTAGTATTTATTCATCTTAACTTTGATTCAACTCATCTTTCTAAAAATAGTTTGTAGTTTTACTGAGTATCTTGCCATTTTTTTAAATTTAATTTAATTTTATTTGTGATCATACGATACAGAGGAGTTACAATTACATGTGCAGGATAATGCGTACATTTCTTACCAAGCATTGCAGCCTCCTCCTTTGTTTACCCTTCACATCCCTTCCCCCCTCCCCCCCAATCCCAATCCTTCTCCTTCCTCCCCCTTTCCCTCCCCCCCAACGGCAACGACGTTGTAAAGCTCGTTTTGGACATGACAACTTGTACTTCTCATTGTTGCAACAGGTCCACCGGTATCCTTAAAGAACTGGTTTTTCCCCATCTCCTCCACAAGTTATACTGACATCAAATATAGTGAAAGCAGGCATTATACTGTGGGGGAGGGACATACAAAGCAACAAAGAGATAATCTTATAAATGCATTAGAAACACATGCATGAAAGAAAAAAAAACATTAAAATACATATCTAAGTGTTCATTTTCCTGACATCACATTATCTGACCTTTTCCGCTTGACTCATACATCTACTAGGTATTACAAATAAGGGAAACCATGGGACCTATGTTTCTTTGGGCCTGACTTATTTCACTTAATATAATTTTTCCATTTCCTAACAAATGGGGCAATGTCATTCTTTCTGATGAAGGCATAGAATTCCATTGTGTATATATACCACATTTTCTTGATCCATTCATCTACTGAGGGGCATCAGGGTGGGTTCCATATCTTAGCTTTGGTAAATAATGCCGCAATAAACATAGTTGTGCTAGTAGCTTTAGTGTGGTCTTGTTTGTAAACATTTGGGTAAATGCCCAAAAGTGGGATTGCTGGGTCATAGGGGAGTTCTATGTGAAGTCTTTTGAGGAACCTCCATACTGCTTTCCAATGTGGTTGAACAAGTTTACATTCACACCAACAATGAAGTAAGGTTCCTTTCTGTACACATCCCCTCCAGCAACTGTTATTGTTAGAGTTCTTGATTTTTGCCGTTCTACATGGAGTGAGGTGATATCTCAATGTTGTTTTGATTTGCATTTCTTTTATGGCTAGGGATGTTGAACATTTCTTCATGTGTCTATTGGCCATCCGTCTTTCTTCTTCAGAGAAGTTTCTCTTTAAGTCTTTCGCCGACTTATTTATTGGGCAGTTGTTTCTTTGAGGATTTGTTTTTGGGGGTTTAATATTTTGAGTTCCAAGTATATTTTAGATATGAGACCCTTGTCCGTTGTATGGCTAGTAAAGATCTTCTCGCAATCCGTGGGCTTTCTATTGATATTCCTAGCTATGTCATTTGCTGGCAGAAGCTCTGCAACTTTATGCAATTCCATTTGTCCAACCTTTCTCGATGGGTTGTGTTTCCGGGTCTCTATTCAGAAAATTTCGGCCTGAGCCGAGGAGACCTAGGGTTTCTCCTATTCCATCCTGTAATGTTTTCAGAGTGTCTGCTTTGAGTTCAAAGTCTTTGATCCATTTGGATTTGATTCTGTTGCAGGGTGATATATAAGGATCTAGCTTTAATTTTCCACATGTAGTTAACCAATTTTGCCAGCACCATTTACTGAAAAGGTTGTCTTTCTTCCATTCTATTGTTTTAGCTCCCTTATCAAAGATTGGATGGCTCTAGGTCTGTAGGTTCATTTCTGGGTTTTCAATTCTATTCCATTGGTCCTGAGGTCTGTTCTTATGTTAATTCCAAGCTGTTTTGATTAGTATGGCTTTATAGTAGAGTTTGAAATTTGGTATTGATATTCCTCCAGCAGTGTTCTTTCCGTTGAGGAGCGTATTTGCTATTTGGGATCTTTTATTGTTTCATATGAATTTTTGGATTGCCTCTTCTATTTCCTTGAAGAATGAGGTTGGAATTTTGATAGGTTTTGCGTTTAATTTGTAGATAGCCTTGGGAAGTATTGCCATTTTCACAATGTTAATCTTTCCAATCCAGGAGCATGGGAGGTTTTGCCATATTTTAATTTCTGTGTTGATATCCTTTTTTAAGATTTTAAAGTTTTCATCATAGAGGTCCTTCTCCTCTTTAGTTAAGTTAATCCATAGGTATTTTATTTTTTGTGGGGCTATTCCAAATGGAGTTGCTTTCCTAATTTCAGCCACACTTTTCTCATTGTTGGCATACAGAAAAGCCATTGATTTTGGGGGGTTAATTTTATACCCTGCTACTTTGCCAAAGTTTTGAATCAGCTTGAGTAATTTGGGAGTGGAGACTGTGGGATTCTTTAAATATAAGATCATGTCATCTGCAAAGAGGGAGAGTTTTATTTCTTCTTTCCCTATATGGATCCCCTTTATAGCTGTATCTTGTCCTATTGCTGTAGCTAGGCATTCTAATACTAGATTGAAGAGAATTGGAGAGAGTGGGCATCCTTGTCTTGTTCCTGATTTAAGAGGAAATGGCTTTAGTTTTTCACCATTGAGTATAATGCTGGCCGTAGGTTTGTCATATTCAGCCTTTATTGTATTGAGTAATGTTCCATGGATTCCTAATTTTTCCAAAACCTTCATCATAAAGGGGTCTTGGTTCTTGTCGAATGCTTTTTCTGCATCTATTGAGATAACCATGTGGTTCTTATTCTTGCTCCTGTTGATGTGATGAATATTAATTGATTTGCGAATATTGAACCACTATGCATCCCTGAAATGAATCCTGTTTGATCGTGGTGTATGATTTTTTGGATGAATTGTTGAAGTCTATTGGCCAAAATTTTGTTGAGAAGCTTTGAATCAATGTTCATCAAAGAAATGGGTCTATAGTTCTCTTTCTTTGATGAGTCCCTGCCTGGTTTTGGGATGAGTGTTATGATGGCTTCATAGAATGTGTTTGGTAGTAAGCTTTCTCTTTCAATTTCATTGAACAGTTGGAGGAGTATTGGTGTGAGCTCAGCTTTGAAGGCCTTGTAAAATCCCGATGTAAAACTATCTGGTCCTGGACTTTTCTTAGCTGGGAGGTCTCTTATTGCTGTTTCTATTTCTATGCTTGATATTGGCCTGTTAAGATAGTTTAACTCATCTTGGTTTAGTTTTGGCATGTCAATATTTGCTAGGAAAAGGTCCATTTCTGTCAAGTTCTCAAACTTATTGGCATAAAGTTTTGAGAAGTATTCCCTTATAATGTTCTGAATCTTGGTTGTTTCCATGGTGATGTTTCCATTCTCATCTCTGAGTTTATTAATTTGGGTGTGTTCTCTTCTTTTTCTGATAAGATTTGCTAAGGGTCTGTCAATTTTGATAATTTTTTTGAAGAACCAACTCTTTGTTTTGTTGTTTGTTTCTATAGTTTTTTTTTGGATTCTAATTCATTTAATTCTGATTTAATTTTGATTAATTCTTTCCATCTACTCGATTGGGGTTTATCTTGCTGCTCTTATTCAATTTGGTTTAGATGTGTCATTAAATTGCTAGTTTCAGATCTCTCCAATTTGTTGATGTAGGAGCTCAGAGCTATAAACTTGCCTCTGAGTACTGTCTTTGCTGTGTCCCATAGGAGCTGGTAATTTGTGTGTTCATTTTTGTTGAATAGCATGAACATTTGAATTTCCTTTCGAATCTCTTCCATGACCCACTCATGATTCAGCATTGTGTTGTTCAGCCTCCATGTGATACCGGACTTTCTTTGGTGGCTTTTGGAATTGAGTTCTAATTTTATTCCCTTGTGGTCAGAGAGAATGCAAGGTATAATTTCAATGTTTCTGAATTTATACAAGTTTGCTTTGTGGCCTAATATGTGGTCTATTTTAGCAAACGTTCCATGTGCTGCTGAGAAAAACGTGTATTCTGATGCTGCTGGGTGAAATGTTCGGTAGATGTCTGTTAAGTCTAGTTGATCTATACAGCTGTTTAGATCTGCGGTTTCTCTGTTGAGTTTTTGCCGAGTTGATCTATCTAGTGGGGATATTGGTGTGTTAAAATCCCCAACAATTAATGTCTTTGGATCTATATGGGATTTGAGGGAAAGTGGTGTTTCTTTGATAAATTTGGGTGCTCTATTGTTTGGCAAATAGATATTTAGAATTGTAATATCCTCCTGAAGGAGAGATCCTTTAATTGGTATGTATCGACCTTCTTTATCTCTTCTCACGAATTTTAATTTGAAGTCTATTTTATCTGATATTAGGATTGCAACTCCCGCCTGTTTATGGGGGCCGTTTGCTTGGTAGATTTTGTTCCAGCCTTTAACATTGAAAATGTGTTTGTTTTTACGGGCAAGAAGTGACTCCTGCAGGCAGCAGATAGAAGGGTCTTGTTTTTTAATCCATCCACATAGTCTATGTCGCTTAATTGGAGAGTTCAGTCCGTTAAGGTTAAGAGATAGGACTGAGACGTATTTGGGAGTTCCTGTCATGTTATTCACCTTCTTGGGGGCTGCAAAAACTGGGTTCTTCCTATGGTTCTTGGATTCTCCGTTTGGGTGCAGTTTCTTGACCTTTATTGCGGTCTTGTTGGTTTTCTATGTGTAGGACATCTTTAAGAATCTTTTGTAGGGCTGGTTTGGTGGAGATGTATTGTTTCAATTTTTATTTGCTATGGAAGGTTTTTATTTGGCCTTCAGTTATGAAGGAGAGTTTAGCTGGGTACAGTATTCTTGGTTGATAGTTGTTTGTTTTTAGGGCATGGCATACATCATTCCAGGCTCTTCTTGCTTTGATTGTCTCTGCTGAGAAATCTGAGGTGATTCTAATTGGTTTCCCTTTATAGGTGATTAATCTTTTCTCCTTGTCAGCTTTAAGGATCTTTTCCTTGGTCTGAGTTGATCCTGTGTGGATTATAATGTGAAGGTGGGATGTCCTACTCTGGTCTGGTCTATTTGTGATTCTAAAAGCTTCTTGTATCTGAATAGGCCTATCTTTTTGTATGTTTGGGAAGTTCTCTGCAAGGATCCTGTTAAACAAATTTCCTGGACCATTAACCTCTGTTTCTTGGTGCTCCTCTATACCTATTATGCTTAGATTAGGCCTTCTGATGGTGTCTTCCAGGTGTTAGATAGATCTATCATATTTTTTGGACTTGTCTTGGATGGTTGTATGATCTTTCTCTATAATATCTATGCTGTCTTCAATCCCTGAGATTCGATCTTCTGCATGGTCTAACCTGCTGTCAAGACTCTCTACTTTGTTTTTTTATCTCTTTTCCTTCTAATTGGTCAGCTTCAAGTTCTTTGTTGAAGCTCTGTTTTAGGTCTTGTATGAATTTCTTTACTTCCTTAATTTGGTGTTCAGTGTTTGTTCTCAAATCACTTAGTTGATTGGTTATGGTTTCTTTGGACTCCCAGTCCTTCTGTTGGGTTCCATTCAGCATTCCCTTTGTGGTCTCCCTGACTTCCTTCAGCTCTTTGTTAATGGATTCCATGAATGCCTTTATTGATCTTTGTGTATTCTCTACCTGGTCTCTCAATTCCTGTATTACTCTTTGATTAGCTTCTTCCCGTTGGTGGGATTCCTGCAGTTCTCTTTCTTCCCATTCGTGGGATTCCTGAAGTTCTCTTTGAGTGTTCTCAGCCTGCTCACGCCATTCCTCCCTTTCTCTTTGAGTATTCTCAAGTTGTTCACTCAATTCCTGTATCAGTTTTTGAGTTGCTTCCTCATGCTTTTGATATTCCTGTATAAATTTTTAGGATGCCTCCTGTCTCTCCCTATCACACTCATACAGAGTCCTTTGTAAGTTGTCAGACTTCTCATTTATCATGTTTGCCAGCAGTGTTTGTAGAGCTATTTGGGAACTCTCCTCTGGATTATTCATTATCTGTTCTGACCCCTGATTATCGAGATAGGGAATTGAGATACCCAGATTTGTCATTTTTTTTGTGTGTTTTTCCGGCTTACTCTGCCCATTTCAGATGAAAATAGCACCAGTTTTGTGCTAGAACACTATCTTAAGGCAACCATCAACCAAAGTTTGCATTTGTACAGCCAATAGTCTACAGATACAATCTAGTTCAACAGATACATCTATTCAACATCAAACAACTATATGTTAATGGGCTTCGAACTGCAGAGAAGAATTTGGAAAACCAGAAATTTTTAGGGTTAGGGAGAGATGTGTGTAAAAAATAGGAATAGATTGGTATGGGGAGGCACAGGGAGAGTTAACTATGTCCTAATCTCAATGCAGGAAATAGGTTGGGTAGGATGCAAGTAGAGAGAGAGAGAAAAAGAAGAAAGGGAAAGGGAAATGAAAAGAGACCAGAAAAAAATAGAAATGTAAAAGTTAATATAATTGTGGAGATTAAAAAACCATCTATTTAGAGAGGAATGTGAATATATTGGGAGAAGGGGATGGAAATAGAGGAGATGTGAAAAACTTAAAAAAATGCTTAAAATATTATATAGGTATGAAGAGGTAGTACTGCTATTAAAGAATTTAAGTCTCAGAGGTTTTGAATTGAGTAATAAATTTGTGGATTAAGTGTGTACACAATGGGGGATAGGGTCTACTAGTTAACTATGTATTTATCTGAGGATGTGCAGGAAAAGAATTAAGTCACATAAGGAAGAACAAAAGAGAGGAAAAGGTGAAAAAGGATAAGTAAGGGAGAAAAAAGATCAGAAGTTCAGTAGGACTAGACAAAAGACAAAAAGATAATTACGAAAGAAAGAAAAAGAGAGAGAAGACAAGAAAAGAAAGGAAAACGCACATTCACGTATTCCTAAAATAAAAATTATAAGAGGAAAAAAAGGTTACTGGAAAAAAATATTTTTTCAAAAAAGACAAAAATTAAAGATTAATAAAAGTTTTAGAAAAGGAAAAAAAAATTTTATGTATAATGTACCAAAAAATAAGAAAAAAGAAAAGGAGAAGAAGAAAAAAGAAAAAAAAAAGTTCTTTGATTTTTTTTGATTTTTTTGGGAGGGGTGGGAAGAATCCTGTATCTCGCTTTTGTCTGTAACCAGCCTCTTGTTGGAGTCTCTGGTCAGATTGAGTTCCTGTGGCTTGATTGGTTTCTTAAGTTGGTTTGTTTGAAAGGGCAGAAAAATGCTCTGCTTTACCCAAGATTTTGAGATCCACCTCCCAGGTTAGTTTAATGGGAGGGTGATTTGCTTTGAGAATTACAAAAGAGGGGGATGCAGTGATGAGGCTATGTTCTGGGTAGAGTTGAGGCCTTTCAACAAACAGTAGCTTTTCCCTGGGGCTATTTTGTGAAAAACTCACAGAGCCCAGCCCGGAGCCATTCTCAGGGTTTCTGTTTTTCAATTGATTGTTGAGACTGCTAGAGGGAGGGGCAGCCTCTGGCTCTGGTTACACAGTGAGGAAAGCCACTCCAATGGCTGGCGCCTGAGCTGGGTGACTTTTCCCTTAATGGAGCTGAGTCTGGCAGGTCACTTCCCCGGTAAGTTCTTTTGACCTGCTAAATGACTTGTTTTATTCCTAGGCCTGAGTTGGAGCTGGCAGCTCCTCCAATCTTTGTCGATATCCAAGATGGAGATCACCAGTGCTTTGGGGGGGGAGGGGTGGCCTTCCCTCCTCTGCTCGCTGAGAAGGAGTGAGGACGTCTGGTCTGCAAACTTCAGGATGAAGATGTATGCTCCTTGTCGGTTCTTGCTGGTGTTGAGTAGAATCCACTGGCCCGCTGCTTCTGGCTCCTTCGTCCCGGACTCTGTGGCTTAGGTGTGGCTGCTGTCAGCACCGCGACCCTGCCGCCACCGCGGCAGCTGCTGGCAAGCGCTCAGGTGTGTCTCCTTGCCTTGACTTCCCCTCTCATGTCTAACTCTCTGTCCTGTGATGGCACACTTGGTGTGATTCTCTGGCTTAGTACTATTCACTGGAACTCTAAAACTGCTTTCTATGCGAGAGCTTGTTCAGATTCCAGCTTCTCCTCCGCCTTCTTCCCGGAACTCCTCTTGCCATTTTTTTAACCTGAACCCTAACTGGAATATTGAGGATAACCCTCGCATTAATCATTCCCTAATCTTAATATTATTATCAGTTTCTTATTTCACATTCATCCTAATTCTAACTAGATTTGTTATTCGAAGATTTACTTTCAGTTTGACCCTAAGCTTTCCATTTCCCTAAGGCTAACTCTAACTCCAGCTGGAACTGAAACCTAACTTTCACTCTAATGATACTCCAATTCTAATGTTTAAGAAAAAACCTCTAGTTTTAAATCATTCTAATGGATACTCCAGTTTGCACTCTGGAAATGGGTTTCAATTTGCCCTAATTCCCACAAATTTTCTGACTCTACCTCTCAAGTTATCTTGTTCCCTAACATGAAGTATTATATTATTTGTCCTCAAATTCTCTTATCAGGAAAAATACTGTAGTTTCCAATGATCCTACATTTTTCTGAACCCCTGTACCCTAAAACAATTTCAGATTTACTTACCATCTAATCCATTACCTCACTAACTCTCAAGTTTAACCTGGCTGGAAAACTCTCATTAATCATTACAAGAATGATCACTGAGAAATAAATATAATGATAATGCTCTAGTTACTATTCAGACTCTCATATTTGTTCCTATTTGTTAGTGAAAACTGAATACATTTTTGGTCAGGCATGGGGCTTGAACTCTGGGCTTGGGCACTATCCCTCAGCTCTTCAGCTCAAGGCGAGCCCTCTACTGCTTGAGCCACAGCTCCACTTCCAGGTTTTTTGGGTGTTTAATTGGAGATAAAGAGTTCTCATGCACTTTGCTGCCAAGGGTTTCATCCAACTGCAGTCCTCAGATCTCAGTCTCCTGAGAGGATAGGATGACAGGCATTGAAAAATATGTTTTCCTGGGTGCCAGTTGCTCATGGCTGTCATCCTAAGTACTCAGGAGTTGAGATCTGAGGATCACGGCTCAAAGCCAGACTGGGCAAGAAGGACCCTGAGACACTTATCTCCAACAAACAACCAGAAACCTGAAAGGGGTGCTGTGGCTCAAGTAGTAGAGTGCTTGCCTTGAGCTGAAGAGCTCAGGGGCAGCACCCAGGCCCAGCGTTCAAGCCCACAATCGAAAAAAAGAAAGTAAAACATCTTCGCTGCAAAGATTTAGAGGTGTGTGGGAGGGTGTTGTGATTGAGAGACCAGGTGCTGGCCTCACTTTACAGACATTTCTAAGAACTCCCCAAGTTTGCACCACTTTGAAGCCACAGTAGAATGGATGGGGCCTTGCCAAGAACTCAAGTGGTCAAAGCCTATGGCAGGCAGGGAGTGGGCAAATGGGTGCAGGGGTGGGATTGTTGTGTCTGTATTCTCCCTAATGAAGGATGGATTTGGATGCTGGGTGTCAAAGCCTGAATTAAAGAGTTGCAAGAAGTTTGTGGCCTGATGAATTTGGTTCCCTCTGGGTATATGAAGATGGATGAATCTGGCGCCTGCTGTGGCTCACAACTGTCATCCTAGCTACTCATAAAGCTAAGATGTAAAGACCACGATTCAAAGCTAGCTTGGGCAGGAAAGTCTGTGGGTCTTGATATACAATGAGCCACCAGAAAACAGGAAATGGCACTATGGCTCAAATTGTAGAGTGCTCATCTTCAGCTGAAGACCTGAAGGACAGCTCCCTGACCCAGAGTTCAAACCCCATGACCAACAATAAACAAAGAGGTTGGCTGAGTTTTCCACATTGCAGTGTGTTCGGTAGGAAATTCCATGCTTGGTTATGAGCATTCCAGCTATGAGAGGCTCAATGCTGTGTCTACAGTTAGTCTGAGTATGATAGTGCCATCTTCTCAGGGGTTGGATGTGATCCTAATAGAGGGAGTTCATGGTATTGTTCTCAGGAACTGCTAAGGGCTTGGAATATCCGTGTTTGTGTGTGTGTGTGTGTGTGTGTGTGTGTGTGTGTGTGTGTGTGTGTAATTTTCCCTCGTCTTTTTCTGTCCCTTTCCTGGTTGCTGGTCTGCCTCTTTCTGATCTCAGATGGTGCCTCTCCTTCACACCGACCTTGCTTTAGCCCCCTATTAGGGTCTACAATGAGTCCTAAATTGCCACAGGCCTGTGTTCCAACTTTTCTCTAGGGCACAAGTCTCGCTTTTGCAATATTTGGCCGCCTCCAGGGGATTCTGGATCAGTGATGCCAGCTGGCATAGGGTCTCCGCTGCCTCTCATCAGGCTGGCAGTGGAGTGGGGAATCAGGGATTGCTGGTGGCTCTGGCCAACTCGAGATTGACAGCTGACTGAAGGCTGTCCAAGCAAGGATGATCTAGGGCTTCATGGGAGGTGAGGCCAAGGTGGCTTGGAAGTATAGGTCAGTGTCTAGGAAATATAAATGTACTTTATCACAGGACAGTCTATCTTCCGGTCCCGACTGAGCCTCTCATGTCCTTCTAAAAAATTGCAGATGCTCAGAATACAGAGGCACAAACTTTAGCTTCCAGGACCAGGGAACTGGGGGATGAGAGACTGGTATGGCCAATACCTCATTGTTTTGGGGTATTAGTGTTGACCTGGCTATACACGCCCTTACGTACTTTCACTTCTTAACCCAGTGTTGGCCACACACTGGCCAATTGTGGCAGTACTGTGGAAGTGGCAGGAGTGGATGTGAGGTCTAGGATGACCAAAATCAGGATTTATGACCTTTAGGGGTGGCAAAGGATGACTTTTAAAAAAAATCTTAGAGCTGGGGCTCAGGGCCTAGGCAATGTCCCCGAGCTTCTTTTGCTCAAAGCTAACATTCTACCACTTAAACCAGAGCTCACCTTTCATCTTTTTTTAGTAGTTTAGTGGAGATAAGAATCTCATGGACTTTCCTGTCTTTTCTGGCTTCAAGCTGCCATCCTAAGATCTCAGCCTCTTGAGTAGCTAGGATTGCTGGGATAAGCAATTGGCACCTATTAAGGATATTAGTGTGTGTATGTGTGTGTGTGTGTGTGTGTGTGTGTGTGTGTGTATGTGTGTGTGTGTGTGTGTGTGTGTGTGTGTGTTTACAGGGACTTGAACTCAGAGCCTAGGTGCTATCCTTTAGCTTGTTTTCACAAGGTTGGTGCTGTACCACTTGAACTACAGTAGCTCTGCTTCCCAGCTTTTTGGTGATTCATTGGACATAAGAGTGCCCAAGCTAGCTTTTAATTTTGATTGATCCTCAGGTCTCAGGCTTCAATACCGAGGCTGACAGGCATGAGCCACAGGCGCCCAGCTGATAATGGCCTTTCACCACAGTGGACTGGGATCTCCTGAAAACTTCCTTTATTTTTTCTGTGCCAGTACCGGGGCTTGAACTCAGGGTCTGGGCTCTGGTCTCTTAACTTTTTCCCTCAAGGCTGGTACTCTACCACTTGAGCCACAGCTTGATTTCTGGATTTTGGTAGTTCATTGGATAGAAGAGTGTCACTAATTTTCGTCCACTGAGCTGGCTTTGACCAACGATCTCTGATCTCAGACTTCTGAATAGCTAGATTTACAGGGGTTGAGCCACTGGAGGCATTGGGTAGAAGCTTCTCTTGAGCAAGAGTTCTTCCCTTCATTTGCCTTGACTCCTCCATGCAAAGGGGGCCTGAAGGTCTGGAGCTGTGTAAAATAGGCTTCCAGCCACAGAAATTGTCTTGGGTCTTTGGTAAAAAGTCAAGCTAATCTTCCCCTGAGCCCCATTCTGGGATGCCACCCTCTGCCCTACCTGTGACTCAAGTACCATCCTTGACCCAGCCTTCAGTGTTCTGCCAGACTTGTCTGAGGCCATAGAACGTCATTCCACCCACACCACCTGCTCTACACCACCCCTCAGGACCTTTGCACATGCTCTGCACCTTCTTCCCTAGGTCCTCTGTCCTGTTCCACATCTTAGAACTCCTGTAGAATTTTGGCACTGGTCATATCACCTCCTGGAGCAAGTCTTTCCTTCCTTTCTCTCACTTTTTTTTAATACTGAGTTTCTAGAGATCGAACTAGTGCAGGCTGACTGTCAAATGCTCTATCTTGGTGTGTGTGTGGGGGGGGGTGCCAGTCCTGGGTTTAGAATTCATGGCCTTGATGTTATCCCTGAGTTTTTATGCTCAAGGATAGCATTCTATTACTTGTACCACAGCTCTGCTTTTTTTGGTGCTTAATTGGAGAAAAGAGTCTCATATAGACTTTCCTGCCTGCACAGGCTTACAGTTATAATCTTCAGATCTCAACTTCCTGAGTGCTATTATTACAGGGCTGAGCCACCACCACCTGCCCTCTACCTCTTACCTACCTCGGCTCTCCTCTGAGTTCCAGAAGTGTATGTCTCACCAAGCTCACATTTTTTTGCCAGTGTTGTGGCTTGATCTCAGGGTCTAGGCATGTTCCTGAGCTGCTTTTGCTCAAGGCTACATTCTATCACTGAAGCCACAGTGACACTTTTGGCTGTTTCTGTTTATGTGATACTGAGGAATCCAACCCAGGGCTTCATGCTTGCTTGGTAAGCACTCTACCACTTAGCCACATTCACAGCGCAAGGATTATTTCTAACAGGAACTATGAGGGTGGGATTTATTGGCATACTCTTTTCAGCACAGAAATGGATGGGCATTTCAAATCTTTGCCAGGATTTGGGACCAGAGCGGGACTCGGCAATGAGGAATGATGAATGAGTGATAGCCACCAGGCCGCAGAGATCTAGGCTCACGTCCTACAGAGGGATAGGGAATATGGAGCCAGAAACTTCCACAATACCTACAGCCTAGGAACAGTGGTCTCCCTGGAGGCAGTGGCTGGCTGCTAGATGTCCCAATGGGACACCTCAGCCAGAACATAATGAACCCGTTCAATACACCAGCCAAGGCAAGCCTTCTGGGCTTCAGTTATTAAATGGCAGAGAAGGATGCTTTGTTCAAGCTACTGGCTTAGTACTCTCTGAGGGCTTGTCCCAGCATTCACATGTTGGGGCTCTGGTCATGGGCAACCTGCTGAATGCATATCATCCATACATCATCCATACATACACAGAGACATGGAGTTACTGCCTTCTTTTTTTCTTTGGCAGGTCTCAGGTTGAAATATGAACCTAGGCCTTATCCTTAATCTCCTCTTTCTCAAGAGTAGCACACTGCCCTTGAGCCAAAGCCCCAACACATGGGGATATTTTCCTGTGATCTCTTAGAAATAAGAGTTTTGCAGACTTTCCTGCCCTGGCTGAATTCAAATTGGCATTCTCTACATCTCAGACTCCTGAGGAGCTAGGATTACAAACAGGAGCCACTGACACCTGGCTTTCTTTGCTTCTTCTTGTTCTTTTTTAATCATGACAATCTGAAATCAGTGTCATTCCAATGGTTTGCATTCAAAGTAAACTTCCCAGGCCTGGAGTTTGAACCCCAGGACTGCCACACAGAAATGGAGGGAGATCCTGACAAACTCATTCCTATTTATGTGAAGGATAATGGAATGTTATAAAAGTAATTAAATTTGCAGTTAATTCATGATTCTATTTTAGAAAGCCACACATAAATCATTGGATTTATATCTTCCATTCTAGTACCATGTTATGATTTCCCTAATGGAATGATATTGAATAATTTTTAATTAATGCTTTCATAAGTATTCAACCATGATACTTCATTAAACAGAGACATAATTTAATATCTAATTATTGGTAGCTATGTATCATTAAACGGAGACATAATTTAATAACTAATTATTGGTAACTATGTATCATTAAATGGAGACATAACTTAATAACTAATTATTGATAACTATATATATAACGTTTAATAATATCCTCACATTCTCTCTCTCTACATATATATATATATACAGCAATCTACACACACACACATATATATGTATATATATATATATATGTATATTTATGTATATATATTGGGAACTACTGTGGCTTGATAACAGGTAACAGGTCCTTAGAACTTCCTGGCATCTCAGTTTTCCAGAGGTTGGTGTGCTAAGACTTTGATCCCATTTATGTATTGGACATTGTAGGCCGTGACTTGAAATCCCAGCATTGCCAAAAATGTATTCATGTATTAAGAAGATACTTTTGACACATTTTTTTCCTAAAAAAAAGTCCTGGGTCTCAGTATGATGTATAATTCATATGCAAATATATCACGTATGATAAGATGTAATAAATGAAATGTTATATGTGTAATAACAATAAATGAATAAGGGTAATAAACATCATATTCACTAAACTCATGTGTGTATTTTTTCCAGTGCTGGAGCTTCAATTCAGGCCCTGGGAACTGGTTTGAATTTCTTGTCTTCAAGGAGGGTGAGCTTCCCATTCACCCACAGTGACACAGAGATACCCAGATGCTGAGTTCAAATCCCAGGCCTGCCAGAAAAATGGTGCAAATTCCAAGTCATGGCCTTATTTTATTTCATTATTTTTTTGCCACAGCTGGCCCTGGGATTCTAGGACCCAAGTTCAAATATTGGGGTTGGCAAGAAATAAAATAAATAGGAAAAGGATGAAATGGAGAAATTCAAGAAGGTGGTTTTACTTTTCTTCCCTTTGCATTGTGACCATCTTGCGTGTAAATGACAAAGCCCTGAAAGTTTACATGACATTGCATGCTGATGTATGGCTGGCTATTAGGGACGCCATAACCAAAACCATAACTTAGGGTTGGAGGTTGAATCACAGGGCTGCCACTAAATATTGGCGGGAGATTCCAAGAAACCCATTTCTATGTACATCCATTCGAATGGAATTTTATAAAAGTAACAAATTAGTAGTTAGTGTATGAGTATACTATAAAATTATACACAACAATTTTATTACATTGATTAATATTCAATTAATACTTTACTATGTATTCAACCATAATACTTAAAAGTGGAAGGAATAATTTGAATGTCAATAATGGATAGTAATATAATATATGTAATTTCATAATATACAGACACATTTCTATTGTCTTATACATACATATATGTGTATATATATATATGTATATACATATACATATATGCCAATCTACACATTTATCTGTTCATACACTTGTCACTACTGGGACTCAGTGGTATAATGATAGCTAGTACATACAAAGCCCTGGATTCCATTCCTCACTACCACAAGCACATTAAAATCCAGAAGTTGTGCTCTCGCTCAAGCAGTCGAGCATTACCTTTGAGCATAAAGCCTAGGGACTGTGTCTAGACTCTTACTCAAGGTCCAGGATGGGCATGAAAAAATATTGAATGTTGTGACTGCAACTCTATAAGGATAGGACTTCAAATACCTCATCACAGAGTACGCCGCGAGTATGGTTCTGACAGCTGCCATCTAACCTGACTTAGTCAGAGGTATACGACTGCAACTCAGCCCCAGAGAACCAGATGCTGCTGGCTTGCTCATCCCTGTCATCCAAGCTAGTCGGGAGCTGAGATCTGACACTGGTGTATTTAAAACCCAGTCCTGGAGGGATGTCTGTGAAACTCTGAGCTGTGGATCAAAGTGATAGATCTCTAGCCTTGAGCAAAAGATCTTAGGACAGTACCCCCAACATGTCAGTGCAATCCCTGTGGCTGACTCCCCCCCAAAAATGCTCCTCTGAATCATTAGATGTGAACTTTGTGCAGTTTGTGATATGTTTCTGAAAGAATGGTGATACTGATGAAAGCACCCTAATACTTATGACAGCTTGTGGGATGCATCTATGTGATTAGTCCTTCCTGGAATGCTGGGGCCCTCACGGGGTGCTGTGTGCTGAGTCCTGCACAGGATGCTATGTGCTGAGTCCTTCACAGGGTGCAGTGTGCTGAGTCTTGCATTGGGTGCTGGGTGATGAGTCTTTCACAGGATGCTGTGCGCTGAGTCCTGTAAAGAGGGTTATTTGGAGCTGGGCACCAGTGGCTCACGCCTCTACTCCTAACTACTCTGGAGCCTGAGATTTGAGGATAGTGGTTCAAAGCCAGCCCTGGCAGGAAAGTCGCTGAAACTCTGATCTCCAATAAACCACCAGACAACTGGAAGTGTTGCTGTAGCTCAAGTGGTAGGGCACTAGCCTTGAGCTGAAGAGCTGAAGGACTGTGTTCAGGCCCAGATTTCAAGGCCCATGACCGACAATAAAAAGTGTTATATATTTTGTTCTTCAAAGGGTGCATACTTTCATCTTGTCCTTGTAAGAACTCCAACTGACATGACTATGCAGAAAAGAATATTGAGACTCAGATCTGTCCCCAGGGCAGGGACAAAATTATGTATTACTGAAGACTAGTGAGTTGTCTACAGGAGACAATTGTTTTGTCTTGTTTTTTCTAAGTCATGAACCTTGAACTGAGGGCTTAGTCACTGACCCATAACTCTTGGGCTCATGGTTAGCTCTCACAACACAGAGCCAAGGACCCCCTTGCAGCAGAGTGTCACAGCTTAGGGTTCTATAACCGAGGTCTGTCATCCTGCCTTCTCCAGAAGCAGAAATCTGGGTTCCAAACTATCCCTGACACAAAAGGTACCATGAGACTATTATATTTTATTCACCACTAAGAAACCTGAAGTGGAAGCTAGGTGCTTGTGGCTCATGCCGATCATCCTAGCTACTCAGGAGGATGAGATCTGAGGATCATGGTTCAAAGTTAGCTTGGGCAGGAACGTCCTTGAGACACTTAGCTCCAATGAACCACCAGAAAACCGGAAGTGGCTCTGTGGCTCAAGTGGTAGAGCACAAGATTTGAGCTGAAGAGCTCAGGGACAGCTTCCAGGCTCAGTTTTCAACTCCTACAATGACAACAACAACAAAAAAAGACAGAAACAAACTAACACACTTGAAGTAGAGGGCTGGGAATGTGCCTTAGGGGTAGAGTGCTTTGCATGTATGAAACCCTGGGCTTGATTTCTCAGAACCACATCACTAGGAAAGCGCTTGAAGGGGCTCTGTGGTTTAAATGGGAGAGAGCAACCATTGTACAAGAGAAACTAGGTACAGTGCTCATCTCTTGAGTTCAAGCTCCAGGACTAGTGTATGCACACACACATGCACATACACACACTCACACACAGAGAGAAAGCAGAAGTGAAGCTGTGACAAAGTGGTAAAGCACTAGACTTCAGCTCTGATCTCATGGTCAGCACCCAGGCCCTATGTTTAACCTCAAAACCTAGCCACCCAAGGCCCAACTAGGAGAGGGCAAAGGTTTGAAAACCTGATGAGTTTCATCAGTCCTAGATGACAGGAAGCTTTGTGATATCCAACATGTGCTTGGATTTCCCAAGGTTCTGGAAACCTAAGAGAAGCATTATAGCCCCATCACTGCCGACGATGAAATGTTTCATTATGTTCAGTGCCCTAGTTGTCTGCCTGAAGGATTCCTGAATTATATTGAGAACTGTATCTGTACACTGGAATATAGTCTCATAAAGGCAGGATAAGAGCACAGAACTTGGCCTGCAATGGGAGGTGGTAAAAATGAAGGTCTCCTGTTAAAACAGAGCACTGGGAAGAGAGATAGCTAAGGGTAAAAACAGGCCTTTTTCTCCTGAAATTCAGAGCCCACCCACACAGCTTCACTAATTGGCCCAGATGGAGTTATTTGGTACACAGCTGTACAGGAGTGAGGTCTTTTGTGTTCCTGTCCAGACAATGAGGGAGACTTCTTCCAGCAGGCCTGGGATGAAGAGAACCCCTCAGGCTACATTGGGAGCAGTGAGGGGAGCCCTGGAACATGCAATATCATAAAAGCAGTCTCTGTGTTATGAACTCATTGTATTGAATACAATTTGCCCTGCTTGGTGCCACTCATCATACCTACTCAGGAGTTTCACCTAGAGGAATTCATCCATACATACAAAAAGAAATTGAGGTACAGTTTTTTTTGAGGGGGCAGACCTGGGTTTGAACTATGAGCCTAGGCCTGGTCCAAGAGCTCCTTTTGCTCAAGGGTGCTGCATTAAACTTAAGTCACAACCCCACTTCTGGGTTTTTCTGTGATCTCTTAGGAATAACATTGTCAAGGACTTTCTTACACTGGCTGGTTTCAAACTCAAATTCTCTACATCTCAGCCTCCTGAGGAGCTGGGATTATAGTCAGCAGGCACTTTCACCTTCTTTTTTTTCTTCTTTGTTTTATAATCTGGACTTACTTCTTAATAAGGTCATTCCTGTGGTTGAGACTTATAAGTAAACTACCCAATGTTCTTTACACCTGCTTTCTCTGAGAGTATTTTCTCTATTCTTCTTACCCTCTGGTCACAGGGTTGAAGCCAAAAGTGAGAAATGAGTGTAACAGGATTTAGGAGCAAACATCCACAGGACATGCCAGTTCTGTCACTTAGCATTGAGCTGCAGTGAATTTACTGTCTCAGGATATGAGGACCGAAAGCTGGAGCGATCCTTATACTATCTGCATTGCTCCTTTTGCCTATAAAATGATCTAATAATTATGATTGTTTTGTATCTCCAACCTTAAGTATCTAGGACACACTAGAAGCATGTTCCTGTTTCCGTTTTTCTCTAGTACCTCTCGAGATTTAGACTAAAGGTTTGGGTGGAGCAGCTCCTTGATGAATCCCTGAGGAAATACACTTGAAGCCTCCTCAGAAGATCTCCATTCAAAGCCATCCCTAGCAGGAAAGGTTTATTGTCTCCAATAAACCACCAGAAAACCAGAAGTGGAGGAGTGGCCTAGAGGGTAGAGCTCCAGCTTTGAGCGAGAAAGCCAAGCAGGGGATATAGGGCAGACCAGGCAGGAAAGCCTGAGAGGTGCTTATGTCCATTGAAGAACCAGATGGCTGGAAGTGGAGCTGTGCCAGTGGTAGAACCTCTGCCTTGTGAAAAACAGCTGAGGAATGCATCACTTCCTCAGTTTAAGCCATAGGATGGCCACAAAAGAAAATTCAAAAAGAGAAGGCCAAATTTATGTATCAGTGTCCTACTTACTTACGTGTGTATATTACTTCCCTCAGTGCAAAGAGGCTGTATGCAAAACTTCTGCTTTTATTTACAGATTTATGTTTTAGATATGCTCATTGTACATACTGTATCATTTTCTTCATTTCAGCCCCATTGATTTTCTCTTCCAGGATTTTAGGCCTATTTCCTTATATGATGCACACTGAAGCTCTCAGCAGCCTTTATTTACATTTTATTATGAGGCCAATGCAGGAGCAGTCACAAATCAGGCAGGGGAAAGAAGATCATAGTTCATAGAAATAAGCGGTGTTCAGAAAATTATACTTAGGGACACAAAATGGTAGCATATATATGTAAAAACTACCATTAAAAAAAGATGAGGGGGCTGGGAATGTGGATTAGTGGGAGAGTGCTTGCCTAGCATTCAAGAGGCCTTGGGTTCGATTCCTCAGTAACACATACACAGAAAAATCCAGAATTGGTGCTGTGGCTCAAGTAGCAGAGTGCTAGAGACAATGCTCAGGCCTTGAGTTCAGCCCAAGAAATGTCAAAGAGATAACTAAGTAGGTAGTTAGGTAGTTAGGTAGTTAGTTAGGTAGGTAGGTAGGCAGGTAGGTAAGTTGGTACATAGATAGATACATAAGAAAGAAAGAAAGGAAGAAAGAAAGAAAGAAAGAAAGAAAGAAAGAAAGAAAGAAAGAAAGAAAGAAAGAAAGAAAGAAAGAAAGAAAGAAAGAAAGAAAGAAGGAAAGAAAGAAAGAAAGAAAGAAAGAAAGAAAAAGAAAGAAAGAAAGAAAGAAAGAAAGAAAGAAAGAAAGAAAGAAAGAAAGAAAGAAAGAAAGAAAGAAAGAAAGAAAGAAAGAAAGAAAGAAAGAAAGAAAGGTCAATAGATGATAGATAGATAGATAGATAGATAGATAGATAGATAGATAGATAGATAGATAGATAGATAGATAGATAGATAGATAGATAGATAGATAGATAGATAGATAGATAGATAGATAGATAGATAGAAAAATGATAGATGAATCTGGTCTTGGACTTCAGGAGGAAAGAAGGGAACAATTCCCAGTCATGAAGTTTCTGCAGTGTGCCAGGACACCAGCATCACCTTCACACAACCACAAAGCAGAAAAAATGTCTCTTTACCACTTCTTAGGCAGCCGAATGCCGCAGAGCCAAGAGGGCAGAACCAGGTTCTAACTCAGCTGCTTGGAGACAAAAGAGAAATTACCCTGCCTCACCTTGGACTGGGGATTAGCATTAATGATGTGGAGAATGAAGGAAGGAGAAAAGACTGGCAGAGGTAGAAGAAGGTCCTTCAAATCTGATAGATGGAGAGTAAAACACCCACTCCCTAAGACCAGAGAGCAGGGCTTTTCTACTCTGTTCCTCCCCTCTCCCTCACTAAACTGGCTCTCTATTGGGGTAACCTAAAGATAGCCTGAAGCTCTCTTCACCTGAGTGAGGAAGGTTAGTCATTTTTTGAGGAAGCTGAGAAAAGCCTGATCCTGGTGTAACTGTAACAAACATTTCAGGTTTCCCCCATTGCTGGCTGTCCCTGGAATGAATGAAGTGGTGTTGCAGCTCACTTCCCTGTTGAGTGTGTATATTCTGCCTCCTTGTTCTGGCTTTTGAAATTGTTTTCTGTCCTTCAAATACAGTGTTATACTGGAGTTCTTCCTGCTGACTGTGCCAGGGCTTGGATCCTGAGAAGTTTATTTGAACCCAGGATGGGGCAATGGGTCAAGAACACTAAGAACATTTAGAGTAACTTCTCATCACCAAGGGAAAAACAAGAAGCTCTTGAACATCTGACTTTGCAGATGTGGAAGTCAGAGTGTCAGAATTTTCTGCCCTGGCTGTCTTCAGTGTGATCCTGAGACCTCAGCCTCCTGAGCTAGGGTGATGGGCAAGAGCTACTGGTGCTCTGCTAGGTTCAGATGAGTAATGACATTAACAATACAAGTCAACTGCTTATCACAAAAGGGTTTGGGGAGCATATTAAGCCTTTCAACATTGGACCTTTCAGAACCCTGTGGACACAAGGTTACAATGCTAGAGTCAGTGAGGCTGGGCATGTGGATCTGCTACACTTAAGCCTGGAGGTCTGACTCCAATTCTGGTGTATATTACTGTTGATTTTCCAGAGAATATTCTCATAATTAGCAAATAGGAAAAGTACTTTGATTAACCCTCAATTTTTTCCAGTTGTGTGTCTTGTATCAACCCTGGGCACTGTCTCTGAGCAATTCCGTCAAGTCTAACTCTCTACCACTTGAGCCACAGCTCTACATGGGATTTTTTAGATAAGAGTCTAACGGGCTTTTCTTGCCTACGCTGTCTTGAACTGTGGTCTTCAAATCTCAGCCTCATAAGGTAGTTTTCCAGGTGTGAGCCATCAGCATCTGGCCTATTGTTTTTGACAGTCCTGGGGATTGTTTTTCTCAAGGCTAGCACTCTACCACTTGAGCCACTCCACTGTGTCTGGCATTTTTTGAATATGTGGCATTGAGGATTCAAACCCTCGTATTCATGCATGTTGAGTGAGCTCTTTAGCACTAAGCCACATTTCTAGCTTCCCCCTTACAATTTTATCCCACAAGTTTCCTGTCCTCAAGAAAGCCTTCTCAGTATAAATCATCTAAAAACACCCCTATAGGAAGGTGTCCAAAGATAAATAACACAAAGCTCATTCTTGGGAGAGACTCTAAACTTGAGAAGACTGTGACAAATACCTCCATTTAATTATGTATCATGTTTCAACACAAAAAGTTTTAATGATAAATGAGTCAATGTCCTAAATTATTGTGTATAATTTTATAATAGATGTGCAAAATGTAAATTTGAATAATATAAATAAAATAAACAATAAAAAAGGAATCAAATAAAAAATAAAATAAATACAAAATCAATAATGAAAATCATAACATGTAATAAACATACATATGTACGTATATATCATCTATTACACATGTATAGAAATATCTTTTCCATTGCAGGGCCTTCATTCACGCCATGGGAACTCTAGCCTGAATTTCTTTTCCTCAAGGACAGTAAATTTTTCCTTTACTCATGGTACAAAAGAGTTACCTGGACGGTGAGATCAAATCCCAACAATGGTAGAAATACTGGCACCAGTTCCAAGACAGTGACTTAATCTTTTAATGAAAGCAGTTATGTTTATTCAATTCCATACTGAACATTAAATAAAAAGCAGTATAGAATCTTGTACATCTATTCAGACATCCTCCCCTTACCCCCAAAGTGCTTCCCGAAATACTACATTGTTTCTTTTTGTATGTTTTTTATTGTAAAAATGTTGTACAGAATGGTCACAGTTACATGAGCAAGGTCATGAGTATATTTCCTATTGAGCATTGTTACCTTCTCCTTTGTTTTCCCCGTACCATCTTTTACCTCCCATCTCCACAACTACTCCCCCTACCAAGCTCAGTGACTTAATTTTTTAGTTTTGGCTTGGCACGGTGTTTGAACTCAAATAGTAACAAATCTGCACTTTCCCTCACATTGCTACAAGTTCCTGAGTTCAAATCCCAGTCTAGGAAAGAAAACTGGCAGAAATTCAAAACCAGAGAGCTCTATATTTTTAAATTTAGTTAAATAATCTTTTTTTTATTTTTTTCTTTTTTGTGGCTTTTTTAGGGCTTGAACTCAGGTCGTGGCAACTCTGCCTCAGCTTTGGTCACCCTAGGCTAGGTGCAGCCTCGGGACCCATAACCAATCCTGGAATCCTAGGCCCACAGGGCTTGCGGAAAGAAAAAAAGTGGGATAGCACAAAAAGTGGCAAGCTGCAGAGGGATGGGTGTTTAATTTTTTTTTAATCTTTGCACGGTGACCATCCTGGTTCTGAATGCCATGGGTGCAAAGTACACCTGACTTGCCATTCCTGAGGGCTGGCGGATTAGCAGGGAAGCCATAGGCCAACCTGTCAACATAGGCCCTGGGTTCAAATCCAGGTCCTGACAACTACCAATGGCAGGAGATCACAAGACGCTCATTCCTATGCGTAGGAATATCAATTGAAAGAGAAGTTTGTGCATTGGTCAAGCCTAAAATTGGATTCAATAATCCTAGGACACTGATTGATCTTAATTTCATGCTTACTAAGCATGAAAAGAATAGCATTCCATTAATTGTGTTATAATAAATACCTAAGAGTTGGGAAGAATGTAGTATATGTCATTCAATCATAGATAGGAGGCTATGGTGCTTTTTACCAACATATATTTATTTGTATACTACTGTCTGCCTATCCTTGTATCGCTGTTTTGGCTAATCCTGGATCACGATCTCAGCACCTAGGAACCACCTCACAGCTTCATTGGCTAGAGGCTGTTGTGCTCACACTCACCCATTCATGAATTGGACCTGCTAGGCCCTGAGTTCAGATCCCAGCACTGCCAAAAATTTAATCTTGGAGTAAAAAGCCAAATGCGACACCTGTTTTCCTTTTCTGGAAGAGTTCTGCGTGTCAGGCATGATGGAGAACACATCTACAAATCTAGATGGTATATGATAGCATGTAAACAATGTAATACATAGTTAGGATGCATAAGTGTCAGTAAAATAAACGGTAAATAAATGAAAAAAATAAAAAAATATAATGTATAACCACACCAAACATAATATAGACTGAACATCTGTATAGAAGTTCAATCCTATCTTTAAAATGTATATAAGGAGTATGTTTTCCAGGTCTGGGGCTTGAATTCAAGCCTAGGGAATAGGCATGACTTACTGGTCTTCAAGCAGGGCGAGCTTCCCCTTCCCTGACAGTGCAATAGAGTTACCCAGACCCCGGGTTCAAATTCCAGGACTTGCAGACAAATTATGATACACATTCCAAGCCAGGGAGCTTCATTAGCATTTTTAATATTTTTTAAGTTCACTTCACCTTTATTTCATACATATTGATTTTATCATATGAGAGTTTTTCAAAAAAGGGGTCTAAACTTTTACATTTCAGCATAGCATATTGGTGTTTCTATTTTGACCATCTGCCCTGAAGAGTGAGAATGAAAATAAGGACATTTCTCCCTAGAAGATTGGGACAGTTGAATTTATTTCTATTTAGAGTTTTTTCTACAATTATAAACTCTCTGCATTTGTGTCGTATGAGTTTTCCTCAGTGCCTACCATGAAATACACGAGGGGAGTCCTCATAGCACAAAAGGTAGGATTTCTGAATAAAACCTCGCTTCTGTGAGGACAGTAGGTACTTCTAAACATTTTGGGAATAAACTGGATTGTAAAATGAAAAACGAAGACAATGGGACTGTGATGTATCTCAGTAGTGGAGTACTTTCCTAAAGAGCATAAGACCCTGGCAGAAAAGTTTACTAAAGCTCAGAATGTTAGAATTTTATGATCTGCAGGAACAAACATTTTTTGGGGGGTCCTGTGGTTTGAACTCAGGGGTTATCCCTGTGCTCTTCAGCTCAAGGCAAGCGATCTACTGCTTGAGTCACAGTGCCACTTCGGTTTTCTAGTGGTTTATTGGAAATAAGAGTCTCACAGACTTTTCTGCCTGGGCTGACTTTGAACCGCCAAACTCAGATCACAGCCTCCTGAGTAGTTAGGATTATAGGCATGAGTCACTGGTGCCAGGCACATGAAAAAACTTCTTAAAGATGGATTCTGAGAAAAGAAACTTGGAAAACACTTTTAGTATAAATAATTTACAGTGCCATGGTTAAGGCACTATTTCAGAAGTATTTATTCATTGGTTGGTTTCTTAGTTTATTTAAATATATATATATATGCATTATTAAATTATATATGTATATGTATATTATTAAAAATATAGCTTTGAAGTGTACCTAAGAGCATATGTGCTCATGTAAATTTATACAAATGAAAAAGCTTCATTTTTCTTTTCAGTTTGGTTGGTACCATAAATTAGGTGGGATTTGTGTATTGTTTTGTTCTCTGTTCTCCCAACCCCTCTCCTCACATTTGAACTCAGCTTGCTCTTCCTTGGCTTCGTTGTTCATAGCTGATTTTCTACCACTTCAGCTATACCTGTAGCCTGGCATTTTGCCACTTAATTGGAGATGATGTCTCTCAGGCTTTTCTGCCTTCATTGGCTTTGAAATTTCATCTTCCAGTTCTCAGCCTCCTGAGTAGCTAGGATTAAATATGTAAGCCACTGGGGTGCCTAGGGATAATTTAGACTTTGGTTAGTGTAGTCTTTGTGTTTTTCTTGGCATGGGATCATCTACTATAAAATTTCTGTGAATGACCTGGGTCTGAAGTAAGATATATAATACATATGCAAATCTGTATAATTTTCATAAGATGTAATAAATTTAATATGTGTTATAAATGTATTAATAGTCAACAAATATAATGAATTAATAATACAAAAAATAAACACACTCAAAGCAATATGCAGTAAACATAAATATGTAGATATTAATCATTTCAAATGTGGATGAATATTAATTAACAGGGTTGGGATTGAATTCAGGTCTAGGGAACAGGCCTGAATTGCTTGTATTCAAAGAGGGTGAGTTTTTCCATCCCCCAGAATGCATTAGATTTTCCCAGACTCCAAGTGCAAATCCCAGGCCGGGCAGAAAAATACGAGCATGAAATCCAAGCCAGAGAGCACCATTAGTATTTTTAAATTTTTAAAATTCATTTTATTTTATTTTCTATGTATGTATGTATGTATGTATGTATGTATGTATGTATGTATGTATGTATGTATGTATGTATGTGTGTGTGTGTGTATGTATGTATGTATGTATGTATGTATGTATGTATGTATGTATGTATGTATGTATGTATGTATTTTGCCAAGCACGGGATTTGAACTTAGGTCGTGGCAACTCTGCCTTAGCTTCCATCAGCTTAGGCTGGGTTTGTGCAGCCTTTGGACCCACAGCCCATCCTGGGAGCCTAGGCCTCATGGCTGACAGGAAAAAAAAAAAGAAAATACAAGGAAAAATAGCCACGAATTGCAAACAGTTAGAGGTTTCTCGGTTTTCCTTCCATGCATGGTGACCATCCCAGGTCCAAATGACACGACTGCCACCTGTAGGTCACCTGGCACTGCTGTCAGTGGGCTGCCAGTGAAGCCATAGGCCCATCTGCACACCTAGGCCCTGAGTTTGAATCCCGGTCTTGCCACTTACAAAGGCCTGGAGAATGTAAGAAACTATTGCCTGTCCATAGGAACACCAGAGGAATGTGATCAATGTTATGGTTGGATGAGTAGTTTGTCAATTAGTCTAGCAAAAACTAAATCCAGTATTCACAAGATGTGGATTGATTTTAATTTATAGTTTATTATGCATTAAAAGAATACATTGTGTATGGGTATGTGTGTGTGTGTGTGTGTGTGTGTGTGTGTGTGTGTGTGTGTTTTGTCAGTAGTGTGGACTGAACTCGGACCTGGGCGTTATCCCTCAGCTTTTCAGCTCAGGGTTAGGGCAGTAGCATGTGAGACACAATGCCATTCCCAGCTTTTTCTGATCATGTGTTGCTGAGGAATTGAAACCGGGACTCATGTATGCAAGGTAACACTCTCCCAATGAGCCACCTTCCCATCCCCTAAAAGAATACTATTGATTAAATGGAATCCTCACTAAATACCTGAGAATCTCTAGGAAGGTATTATATGTCATTGAATAACAGATAGACATCACTGGCAATATCTACATATCTAAATATATATTTGTATACCACTGTCTGCATAGAAAGGTATTGCTACTTTGGCCAAACCTGTGTCTCCATCCTAGGTCCTGGGATCCACCTGGCATCTGAATGTGCTAGAGGCTGCTGTGCTGACACTCACCCATTTGTGAATGGGGCCTCTAGGCCCTCAGTTCAGTTCCCAGCATTGCTAAAAATGTCTTCCTGGAGTCAGATTGCAAGTATGATACCTGTTTTCCTTTTCTGTGCAAGTGCTGGGTGTCAGGTATGATATTTATAATATGTCTGCAAAGCTACCTGCTATGGAATAGATTTGAATGAATGTAATAAATGTAATAGGTGTACTCACAGTCCATAAAATAAATTGTAAACAAATAAATATATAATAAAATATAATTAATCATTCCAACAAACAAGATATAGACTGAATGTATGGATGTAAGTATAAATGATAAAATAAAAATGGCTATAAATGTTATGTTCTCCCGGGGAGGCTTGAATTCAGGCCTAGGGAACAGGCCTGAATTGCTTGCATTCAAGGGAGGAGATCTTCCTTTCCTCCAGCTCCCTCAAGTGCATCAGAGTTACCTAGATCCCAAGGTGACATCCCTGGCATGGCAGACAATAAAATGGCACGAAATCCAAGACAGGGAGCTTCAATAGTGTTGTTAATTAATTAATTAATGTTTGCCAAGCACAGGGTTTGCACTCAGGTTTTGGCAACTCCTCGTCATTTTCCATCACCCTAGGCTGGGATAGTGCAGCCTTTGGACCCACAGCCCATCCTGTGGTCCTAGACCTCAGGGGCTCACAGGAAAAGAAAATGAAAACAGCATCAAAAAAAAGCCACAAACCAAGGATGGTCAGCAGTTTCTGTTTTCCTTCCTTGCACGTTGACAATCCTGGATGTGAATGACATGGCTGAAACCTGTAGGTCATCTGGCATTTCTGAAGGCTGGCTCTATCAGCGAAGCCATAGGCCAATGTGGACACTAGGCCCTGAGTTCGAATCCCGGTCATGCCACTTACAAGGGGCTGAAGAGCCTAAGAAAATATTCTTGTCCATAGGAACACCAGAAGAATGTGGTTAATGTCATGGTTGGATGAGTAGTCCATCAATCTGTCTTGCTTAAAATTAGACCCAATAATCACTGGACAGGGATTGACTTTAATTCATAGTATATTATGTATTAAAAGAATACTATTGATTAAATGGAGTTCTCACTAAATACATGAGAATCGGTAGGAAGGTAGTATATGTCATTGAATACTAGATAGACACCTCTGGCAGTACCTAAATATCTAAATTTATATTTGGGCTGGAAAAGTGGCTCCGTTGTAGAGCTCTTACCTTGCATGCCTGAGATCCTGGGTTCGATTCTTCAGCACCACATAAGCCAAAAGGAAAAAAACCGGAAGTGGTGCTGTGGCTCAAGTGGTAGAGTGCTAGCCTTGAGCTGAGGTCCAGCACCCAGGCCCAAAGTTCAGGCCCCATGAACAGACACCAAAATAAATACATAAATTTTATTTATTTATATATCTCCATCATCATAGAAAATTACTGCTATTTTGTCCAAACCTGGGGCTTGATCCCAGGTCCTGAGATCCACTTGGCAGCTGAATGGGCTAGAGGCCGCGGTGCTAACACTCACCCATTCATGAATTCGGCCTCTCAGGCATTCACATCAGGTCCCATTATTGCCAAAAATTTCTTCCTGGTGTAATATTTCAAGGGTGACACCTGTTTTCCTTTTCTATACAAGTTCATAATATGTCTGCAAAGCTACACACTATGGAATAGATGGGAATAAATGTAATAAATGTTATAGGTGCACTCACGGTCCATAAAATAAATGCTAAATAAATAAATAAATGATAAAATATAATGTATCACTCAAAAAACATGATATAGACTGAATATATTGATGTAAGTAGAAATCATATATTTAACATGTCTATAAATGTTATGAGATGCTTGAATTCAGGCCTAGGGAAGAGTTTAGTTCATGCATGATTCTCATAGGAAATGATAGGCAAGATGTATGGCACAACAATTATTTTTAATTAAGAGTTCATGTAGTGTGACAATAAGAATCACATTCAGGAAATGGAGGCATTGGGAAAGATCCAAGAATCGGTACTTAAATGGTAGATAGGATTTGAACACAGCTCGCTACATCTCCTACTCTATCCAAATAGGTAATTAGCATACTAGCTTCAGCTTATGAATGGATGAATATTGTGCCCCATTCCCACCCTGGGGCTCAATCTCAGGTCTGGGTATGTCTTAGCTCCTTAGTGGCTCACAAGCTGATGGGCTCATGTGGACCCATTTGGCTGTTGGGCTTCCTAGACCCCAAGTTCAAATCCCAGCACTACCAAAAGGTTTATCTTGATGTGAGAAGCCAATTCTTGCACCTGTTTTCCTGTACTGTGCAAGTGCTGGGTCTCAGCAAGAATCAAGAAACATTGGCAACTCTACACCCATGAGAATAGGTTGTCATCCATGTCAGCACAGTTTTATATGTCATTCTATGCTCAATAAAATACACAATGCATCCTTGAAAAAGCCACAAAATAAAAAGAATAACTACACTGAATGCAAGATACATACCACACCTGTACGTAAATAGAGATCCTATGTTTAAAAGAGCTGGGCTTCTAATTTTGTCCAGTGCTGTGACTTCAGATCAGGCCCCGGACTAGGCCTGACATTCTAGTCTTCAAGGATGGTGAGCCTCCCCTTCCCCCACAGTGCAACAGAGTTACCCATACCTGAGTTCAAATCCCAGCACTGACAAAAGATTCATCCTGATGTCAGAAGCCAGTCGTTGTACCTGTTTTCCTCTCCTGTGAAAGCCTGGGTCTCAGCTAGGCTGGAGAATGAATGCATAGGCAACCATGTAACCATGGGAAAAGTTTGTCATCCATGTCAGCACAGTTATAGCTGTCACCATACTCAGTAAAATACACCATACCTCCATGAATTAGACACAAATTAAGGAGAAGTGCACCGAATGCAAAATGATGACCGCACATGTATGTCAATATAGATCCTGTGTTTTAATTATGAATTTAGGATTATCCTGGCCCTCCCTGGGGTTCAATGTCAGGTCCTGGGAAAGGTCTAGCTCCTTAGTTGCTCACAGGCTGGTATCCTCACCTAGATCTTTTCGCCAATTTGCCCTGCTGGGCTCTGAGTTAAAATCCCAATACTGCCAATAGATGAACTCTCATGTGAGAAACACATCGATCCACCTGTTTTCCTATGAAAGTCCAGGTTCTCAGGGAGGATGGAGAATGCTATATAGGCAACTCGATAGCCATGGGAATAGGTGGTCATCCGTTTCAGCACAGTTATGTCTGTCATCATGCTCAATAAAATACAAAATGCATACATGACTAAGACACACAATAAAAAGAGTAACTATACTGAATGCATGAGGCATTCCACACATGTATGTAAATAGAGATCCTATATGTAAAATAGGTGGGTATATTATTTTTGCCTATACTGCGGCTTCAATTCAGGCCCTGTGACTTAGCCTGATATTGTAGTCTTCAAGGATTGTGAGCTTCCCTTTCCTCCACAGTGCTATAGATTTACCCAGACCTGAGTTGGAAACCCAGCAGTGGTAGAAAAATGGTGCGAGTTCTGAGCCAGAGTGTTTATTATTATTATTATTATTATTATTATTATTATTATTATCATCATCATCATCATCATCATCATCATCATCATCATTATTATTATTATTATTACTATTATTATTACTATTACTATTATTATTTGCCAAGGAAGGCATTTGAACTCAGTTCGTGGTAACTCTGCCTCAGCTTCAATCACCTCAGGGTGACAGGCTGCCATGGGCCCATAGCCAATCCTGGGATGCTAGGCTTTGAAATCTTGCAGGAAAACACACACACACAGAGAGAGAGAGAGAGAGAGAGAGAGAGAGAGAGAGAGAGAGAGAGAGAGAGAGAGAGAGAGAGAGAGAGAGAGAGAGAGAGAGAGAGAGAGAGAGAGAGAGAGAGAGAGAGAGAGAGAGAGAAAGCGACAGGATGGATTTTTTACATTTTTTTCCCTTTCTATGGTGACCATCCTGGGTCTGAATGACATGTCTACAAAGGGTACTTCACCATGCATTGGCAAAGACTAGTGGGCTATCAGGGAAACCATAGTCCCCTGCAGCAATGTAGGCCTTGAGTTTAACTGTTGGTCCTGACACCTACCAATCGGGGGATTTCCCGAGAGTTATTCCTATGCATCCGAATACCGATGGAATGTTAACAAACTATGATTGAGAAGTTTCTGCATGCATAGGTCTAGTCTAAAATTAGACACGTTGATCTTATTGAATAGTTTATTAAGCATGAAAAGAATCCTATTCCTTCAATGGCGCATAATAACTACCTAAGAGTTGGTAGGAACGTAGTTGATGTCATCGAATGCTAGGTAGATGTCTCTGGCATTCTATACAAATATATATTTATTGGTATACTACCACCTGCCTATCCATGTATGGCTATTTTGTCCACCCCTGTGGATTGATGTCAGAGTCTGGGAACTGCCTGGCAGTTTCCTGGGCTAGAGGTTGTTGTTTTGACCCACCCATTCATGAATTGGTTCTGCTAGGCCCTGAGCTCAGATTCCAGCACTGCCAACAATTGGATCGTGGAGTAAGAAGCCAAGCGTGACACCTGTTTTCCTTTGCTCTGAGCGTTCTGGATGTCAGACATGATTGAGAACACTTCTACAAATCTAAATATTATGTGATAGTATGTCATCAAAATAATAAATGGAATGCGTGTTATCACAGTGAATAAAATAAATAGTTAATGAATAAAACAGAAATACAATAAATAACCGCAACAAACAGGATATGTACTGAACATCTATAAGTAAGTATAAATCTTATCATTACAATATATATAAATATTATGTTTCCCAGAGCTGGGACTTGAATTCAAGCCTAGGGAGCAAGCCTGACTTTCTTGACTTCAAGCAAGGTGAGCTTCTCCTTTGTCCACAGTGCTGCAGTTACCCAGACCCTGAGTTCAAATCCAAAGCCTGGCAGAAAAAATGGCACCAATTGCAAGCCAGGGAGATTATTTATCTATCTATCTATCTATCTATTTATTTATTTATTTTGTGTGAAGCAAGGTCTTGAACTCAGGTCATGGCAACTCTGCCTCATCTTCCATCACTCTAGTCTGGAGTGCAGCCACTGGAACCACAGGCAATCCTGGGATCCTAGACCTCCAGGCCTTGTGGAGGGGAAAAATGCACAGAGAATAAGTGGTGGGATGAAGTTTTAACATTTTGCACCATGACCATTTGGGTCTGAATGACACGGCTCCCAAGGGTACTTCACTTTGTATTGCTGAAGGCTGGCAGGGTACTGGGGAAGACATAGTCCTGCACGGCAATATAAGCTTAGAGTCGAATCTAAGTCATGTCACTTCCGGATGGTGGGAGATCCTAAGAGACCCATTCCCATTTATAGGAATAATGATTGAATGTTGTAGGTGTCACGGTTGAATGAGTTGCTCATGAGTGATACTCGTATAAAATTAGACATTATGATTTCAGTAGGCTGACTAGTTTTATTTAATATGAAGCATTAAAAGACTACTATTTTTGGAAGTGGCTCTGTGGCTCAAGTGATAGAGTGCTCGCTTTGAGCTGAATAGTGCAGGGACAGCGCCAAGCCCAGAGTTTATATTTTTGAAAAGACTACTATTTCTTACAGGGACACATTAATTTCAGAACACTGATTTACTTAATAGTTTATTAAGGATGAAAACAATAATATTAATTATATGGAGACATAATAAATACCCAAGAATTGTTAAGAATGTAGTCTATATAACTGAATAATGGATAGACATCTCTGGCACACTATAAAGATATATATTTATTAGCATACTACCATCTGCGTGTCAATCTGTTTTTATTTTGTCAACCGCTGGGGCTCAATCTCAGGTCCTGGGAAATGCCTGTCAGCTCAGTTTGCCCCAGTATGGCATGCTGACACTCAATCATTCATGAATTTGGCCCTGTAGGCCATGAGTTCAAATGCCAGCACTCCCAAACAAGAAATCATGGAGTAAGAAGCAGATGGTGACACATGTTTTCCTTTTCTGTGAAAGTCCTGTGTGTCAGGTATGAAGTGAAATACATATGCAGACCTATATCCTATGTAATCAATATTCTATGTGCCATAATAGTCAATAAAATAAATGGTCACTACATGAACAAAACAAAAAATAAAATGAATAACTACATTAAATGCAATATGGAGTCAATATATGTATGTAAATATAAATCATATACTTAAAATGTACACAAATAGGATGTATTCTAGGGGTGGGGATCAATTTCAGGCTTAAGGAACAGACTTGAATTTCTTGACTTCAAAAAAGCAAGCCTCCCCTTGCTACACAGTGCAACAGATTTACCCAGACCATGAGTTCCAATCTCAGTCCTGACAGAAAAAAATGGTATCTCTGTGCTATGTGATGCCTAATTCTTAGGCATTTCATTATTTCTCCATTTAATGAATGTAAGTTTTTAAATGCTTCATAAAGTATTGATTAAAATCAATCAGTGTCCTAGAATATAATTGTGTATAATTTTATCCTAGAATCATTCAAAAACTGTCCATTCAATCATGATATACACCACATTCCATTGGTATTCATATGGATAGAAATGAGTTTTTAGGATCTTCTGCCATTTGGAGGTGGCAGGACCAGGATTCGAATTGTGGGCTCCAGCTCCCTCTACTTAAACCCGTAGATAGGGAATTCACTGGTCTGTCCAAGAACATCAGCAAGACCAATGATTAAGCAGGCACCAGTGGCTCTCAGCAGTCCTCCATGATACTTACAAGGCTGTGAAAGGAGATACATGGTCAAAGTCACCCTAGGCTGGAAAGTACTTGAGACCCCTGTCCAACTTCAGTGTCAACAAAGCCAGAAGTAGAGCCGTGTGGCTCCAGTGGTAGAAGGGTAGCATTGAACAAAAGCAGCTCACCAACTGTGCCTAGGTCCTGAGTTCAATGTCCGGGACTGGCAACAAACAGGCATACACACAAAAATCTGTACACTATATGGCTAAAGCAGGTCTCCCTCTTGTTCCCAACTGGATTGGACAGAGTTCCCTAGGAAAGGGGCTGCTGTCATCTTGATTCCGCCCATTCTGCCTGCATCACAGGATACCAGCCATACCCCCATTCTTTTATGGTTCTTTCTGACCAATGTGATACAAGAATCGTGGCCACCCACATTCCATGCTGCCCTGTAGCACCAAGATTCCCTCTGTTGGTTGACACCACTTCCAGCAGTTGAGGAAGGTAGAGGTAACTGAGTGGTAAACAAGAGTCTTGAGGCGAATTTGGAGTACAATAGGAAATTGACAACCTAGTCAGAGAGTGGGAGAATAGAGGATTTCCCAGAGCCTGGGAATGTGGCCAGCCCATCTTTCCCATCCCAGCGCTCAGATATCTGAAACAACAAGACTCCGTGAGAGAGCTGTGGGCAATAAACTACTGCCAGAACACCAGCAGAAGAAATCCTCCCATTAGACATTCAGCATTCAAGAAAACAAAGAATACATAAAAGGGAAGGATCCCAAAGACAAATACCTCTGGGAAGGGTGATTCAACCAAGGGTCTGGCCATAGGTGATGCTGACCACTGGCCTCCCCTGCCTTTGGACACAGTCACAGCCACCAGGGTCCAGAATGTCAAGGGTCCTGATACCACCAAGAATATGCAGAGGTGCTAGGAACATGAGGTGCCTGCCCTGGACCACAGTAAAAGGAGAAACCAGGTGCTCTATGCCAAGATCCAACCACTGAAACAGGAAAAGACAGACCTGCAGGATTGACGAGAGAAAGAGAAGGAGAAGGTAGCCAAAGTACACAAAACACCAAAAACAGAGCTAGACATCCACAAGCCACCCATATAGAGGTTGGTTTCGGCAGAAAGTGATTTACAATCAGCACCAGCCCACATGCAGCTCATGGCCGATGACAGCGAAATGGAGCATGAAGCTCTCACCAGCTGTCTACAGGCCGCAGAGCAGCGCATGGCAGAGCTGGAGATGGTGGCTTCTGTGGTTACTACTTACAAAAGGTGACCAAAATGTTCAAACAGCTAAATGATGTAACACTTGTGCTCAAGAAAAAGAAAAGAAGCTTCTATGACCTGCAGCAAGTGAACACAGAATTTTAGGAGAAGGTGTAAGCATTCTGGAAATAGAGGAGCAACAGGAAGAACAGAATCTGCAAGTTCCAACAAGTGCTGGAGGCGTGTGAGGTACTAAAGAGACTTCAGGACAACCTGAGTTGAATGGTGTCTGCAGCGAATCTGGAGACAGACACCTTCTTGCAGAACCTGAGCATTGAGAGGTCCACGCAGAAGGAGGAGCGCTGGTGGCAGACCGAGCAGGTGAACCAACTGACAGAGGAAAAGGAGTGAGGATGAAGGTAGGCGCTGCACTTAGAGAATGAGCTGGGGGAACTGAGAAGGAAGCTGGCAAAGCCATGGCCCTCTGTGGGTCCATCTCAGGAGGAGCAGCACCTACAGCACGCAGATGGGGTTGAGAAACCTGGAGAAACAACTTCACATCCAGGTACAGGAAAACTAGAAACTCCGTCTCCATTATGCAGAGCAGCGGGAGCAAGTGGGAGGATTGGAGGAGAAAACCAAGGATCCACAGGAGATCCCCGAGACCCCACGATGTGCATGTGTATGAAACCCACAGCTGGAGGAACAGCTGGCCTTGCTGCAGGATGCTCTCTACAGGGTGAGCAGTGAGAAGGAGGAGCTCACCAGCATCGTGGACTCAGAGCAGCAGGTGAAGAAACATCTACAGGAATAGCTGGACTGCTGAGAGGAGAAGATAGAGAAAGGGAAAGAGGTAGCTGAGAGAGAAAGCCAAGTGACTCAGGATCTCCAGGAGCAGCAGGAGCAGTCTCTGGCCCAGTTTCAGGAGCTCAGAATCACCTGTGAGCAGCACATTACCTCCAATGAGCAGCTGTGCTCCAAGTAGTAGGTCCTGCAGTAGCACCTGCAGAGGCAGACCCAGCTGTTGGAGCAGCTGAAACAAGTGCAGGGTCCGATCAACTGGGGGGACAAGATGGTGCCCCCAAAGTGGCAGGACAGTTTCAAGTGCCTGGATGTGACCAGTCCAGAGGAGGAGCACATGCAGGCCCAGCTGAGCTTCCTGGCTTTCCCTGGGGAAGGAAGCTGTGAACCCTGGAGAAGCAAAAGCTGAGGAAGCGACTCTCCTAGATGTGCCCATGGCAGAGGATGGCGATATCCCCCAAACTCAGAGGGACGTGGGGCTGTTAGCACTCTCAGAAGCTGAGATCCACAGGGGGATACTACTGCCACAGGAGCAGCGAGACTGCTGCAGGCACTCCCCCTCCCACTGACAGCTCAGTGCCAGATAGAGCTGGAGCCACAGGTCCCCCGCCCAATGAGCTGCCACCACAGCATGTGTGAGGATGGGAAGTGGGACACGTGGGCGTCCATGAAGAAAATCTTCTTCATCCACAACCTGCCTGATGAGGTGGACTTCCAGAGTCCTGCAGATGAGCTCCCCCATCGATGCAACCAGCTGTCGGCACATATCTGCACCATCCAGGAGTCCCTCCTGACATGTAAAGGACAGATGTTCATTCTGGATCAGCTGTGTCAGGAGAAAGCTGAGTGCATGTGCCAGCTATCCCAGGAGAAGATGAAGAGTAGATAGCTGCCAGAGCTTCTGTCGCTCCTACACGGGGCTCCAGATGCTGACACAGGCTGAGCTCCCCACCTGTGCAGCTGCTTCAGAGGCCTCAGGGTCCTGGGTGGTCAAAATCAGGGAGAAGCAGAAAGGTTTTGAAGAATTGTAACTTCAGGATAGTGTGGAAACTGCAAGAGGAGAGGTCAAGGTTCCCTTCCCCGTACAGGACTCCCCCACAGAGCATGTCCTACTTCAGATCCCCACATGCAGAACTGCCCACAGCTGGTGTGCTCAGGCTTGCATTGCTCTGTACCTTTTTTCTGTAGACAGATGGGGATGATGACTCCCTATGTGACTTACTGAGTCCCAAAATCCTCAGCAGCCACCAGAACTAGGTGGCCAGGTGGGCTTCTCTAGGCCTCCATCTGCCTGGAGATAGAAAGGGTAAACTATGGGCCTGGTAGAGCAGAGGCTGCTGGGAGGAGGCCCACATTCCAGGAACATCTAATGGCTCATTGGTGGCCAGGGAAGAGGCCCGTGTTATGCATATCAAAAAGAATAAATCGTTTCCAAAGGGGAAAAAAGGCCTCCACAAAGATTTGTTCTTCCAGTTATGGGGCTTGAACTCAGGGCCTGTCCACTGTCCTTGAGCTCTATTTGATCAAGACTGGTGTTCTACAATTTGAGCCCCATCTCCGCTTCCAGCTTTTTCGTTGTGGAATAGAACCCAGGGCTTCAGGCTTGCTAGGCACCATTCTATCACTGAGCCACATTCTCAGCTAGGATGATCTCCTGCCCCCAAACCCATATGGCCATTCCTCAGATAAATAGGAAGTAGGGGCTAGGATGAATATGAAGCACAAGTTTACTTCACACAGAAATAATCCCCTGCCCCCTCTTCGACATCCTTATTTAAAGTTTCTCTTTTACTATTGAGGGATGAGAGAGGGAGAGGGACATCTGAGAGAGGAGTACCAAGAACAGTGCCCCCCTGAGCCCCACAGCTTCCTCCACACAAGTCCTACAGATTCCCATCTTACCTGACTCAATGTTGTGTCTACACTGTCTCCCGACTCCTGCAAGGCTCAGAATGAAATAAATGCCAGCCCTGGCCTCAGCCCACACCCAGGGTAGAAGCTCCTAGTACCAAACTCACTTCCACCTCTGACTTCCCAGAGTTAGGCTGGACCCACCACTCACCACTGTGTTGGTGTCAATGATCTCATGGATGGATTTCAAGAAGAAGGTCTATGGCAAAGAGCAGAAGTAGCAGGGTAAGCAGGGAGGAAGGACCCGGGGCAACTCGTCTGGAATCTTCCTCCTTGGAGTCCTCCTGTCAAGCCAGAGCCATCCTGACCCAAAGCCCGGCCAAGGGCAGGGGGTGGAGAAGATAGAGGAGCATGGGACTAGAGGAGGTACTGCTTTATCTTGGTGCACTTGAAATTTCCAATATTTGGCCCATGTCAATCCCAAAGCCAACATGCAATGCCTCTCCTTGTTATTGTCAATGAGTGTTGTCCCTGAGCTCTTTTTCTCAAGGCTTGCACTCTACCACTTTAGCCAAAGGACACTTCTTGTTTCCTGATGGTTCATAGAGGATAAGAGTCTCACACACTTTCTTGCCCAAGCTGGCTTGGAAGCCAAATCTCACCTTCCTGAGTAGCAAGGATGTCAGGCGTGAGCCACAACTGCCCAGCATATGATGCCTTTTTAAAGGATCTTGGCAACTCTGTAAATGGAACCCCAAAGGGCCTGGATAGACCAAGACCCAATCAAGGAGCTGGGAATGGGGAAGGCTGACATTCTAGCCATTCTGTTCCCCAAAATTATAGATGTCAGGTGGTGTTGGATGCATCGAACTCCTAGGCCAACAACCACCAGACTTAGTTGGAAAAAGGTATAGAATACCCAAAGGTTACAGTGTAGAAATCTCTGATTTTGCATGCACATGTGTGTCTATGTGCGTGTTTGTGTGTATGTGTGTGTGTGTGTGTTTGTGTGTGTGTGTGTGTGTGTGTGTGTGTGTGTGTGTGTGTGTGTGTGTGTGTGTTTACCAAGGGTTGAAGAGCTAGGTGGTAACCTTTAGCTTGTTTGCACAAGTTTTGTGCTCTAACACTTGAACTATAGTATTACTTCTTCCCAGCTTTTTGGTGATTCTTTGGAGATAAGAGTATGCCCAGGCTAGGTTTGAATCTTGATTGATCTTCCAGTGTCAGCCTTGAGTAGCTAGGATTATAGGCATGTGCCACTGACATCCAGCTGCATGGATGTCTTTTCATACTTTCTGTCCTAACAGCTGTCTACTTGCCTTGGCCTAGATCGCTGACCTCTAAATCAGCTCCCAGCAGCACCTGACTGTGTGGAGACCATATTGCTCAAAAATTGTGAGTGCATCCTATTTCTTTGTCCTCAGGGGAGGGTATGTCTCCTCTGAAGACCGGAGGGGTAGGGGAAGTGGTACGAGGGATAGCTGTAGATGGGTGCTCGGCTAGGAAATAGGTACTCTGTTTTATCCAAAAAGGAATGCGTGCCCAGATGCTAATGGCTCATGCTCTCATAATCCTAGCTCATTCAGCAGGCTGAGATTGGAGGATTAACATTCAGATGCAGCCCAGCAAGAACTGTCTGTGAGACTCTCTTCTCCCAAGAACCACCTGAAAGCTGGAAGAAAAGCTCTGGCTTAAGTGGTAGAGTGGTATCCTTGAATGAAAAAACTGAGGGACAGAGCACGGGCCCTGGATTCAAGCCCTACTACTAAGATGCACTCATGCGCACGCACACACACACACACTCACACACACACACACACACACACACACACACACACACACACACACACACACACACACACACACACACACACAGGAAGGTAGTAATGATAAGCTTAGCTAGAACTGGGGGCAGTCCTGAGGCATACTCATAATAAACTCTCAAGCCACATCAGTTGTTTCTCCTTAAGTCCTTCTTGGGCTGAGGGGTCTGGGCTATGGCAGTAAATTGCATGGAACCAGCCCCTCCATCCCAGCACGGGAACATAGAACCAAGGGAAGGACACTATGGATGCTCCTTTGTAGTTGTCCCATGATTGCAGACCTTCATCTGCCCTGAACACTGGTGAGTTAAGCAGGGTTCCGAGTCCTGGGACTCCTGGAATATAGCGACTGCTACAAGCAGCAGCAACCTGCTTTTGTTCCTCAGCCTACAAGTCTTTCATGAGCCCAACTCAAAACCTGCCCAAGGTGTGCCTGACAAATTCACATTTTTGTGATTCCCTTGTGAGCTGGCCTTAACTGGTCTACACCTTCTGGCCCAGATCCGTGGTCTGAGACATTGATTCAGTGCTTAGATCCACACTGCACTCATGACAGATGCCCTTCTGATGAACGGCGGATGACCTGCATGCCACAAGGCATGAACTTTTCTGGTACTGTGTCCTGCTCTGTAGGCAAAGGCCTTCAAGGAGGCTGCTCTGAAGACTTGTAGGACACATAGACATTGGAAGACCATCAGGAGCCCACTGGAAAGTACTTGCTAGAGCCATAACATGAGGTCAAAGCAGGCCAGGTATTGGTCATGGGGCTCTAAGTCTGGGCCTGCGCACCATCTCTCAGCTCTTCAGCTTAGCACTTCAGCCGCTTCTGGTTTTCTGGTGGATCTTTGGAGATCAGAGTCTCCCGGACATTCCTGCCCAGGATGGCTTTGAATGGCAATCCTCACATCTCAGCCTCCTGATATGCTAGGAGGACCAGCATAAGCCACCCATGCCTGGCCTATCTGTCCATTCACCACAGTGGACTAGGAGCTCCTGAAAGCTTTTCTTTATTTTTTAGGTGCCAGTACTGGGGCCTGAAGTCACGGTCTGGCCTGTAGTCTCTTAAAATTTTCTCTCAATGAGGACATGCTACCACTTGAGCCAAAGCTCCATTTCTGGCTTTTGTTAGCTCATGGGCAAGAAAGTCTCACTAACTTTCCTCCCTTGAGATGGCTTTGACCCACAATCTCTGATCTCAGTCTCCTGAGTAGCTAGGATTTAAGAGGGTTGAGCCACTGGTGGCATTGGGCTAGAAGCTTTTCTTAAGAAGAGTTCTTCCCTGCATTTGCCCTGACTCCTCCATGCAAAGAGGGCCTGAGGGTCAGGAGCTGTGAAAAATAGGCTTCCAGCCACAGAAATTGGCTGGGGTCTTTGGTGAAATGTCAAGCTAATATTTCCCTGGGCCTCATTCTGGGACCCCATCCTCTGCCCTACTTGTGACTCAAGTACAAATTTTGACCCAGCCTTCAGTGTCTGCCAGACATGTCTGAAGCCACAGAACCATCATTCCGTCCACACAATCTGCTCTACACCACACCTCAGGATCTTTGCCCATGCTGTATCTTGTGCCTGAGGCTCTCTGTCCTGTTCCACATCTTAGAACTCCTGTGGAATATTGGCACTGGTTATATCACTTCCTCGAGCAAGTCTTTCCTTTCCTTCTCCATCTTTATTTTTAAAAATACTGAGTTTCTAGAGGTGGAATTTGTGCAGATTGACTGTCAAATTCTCTATCTTGGTGTGTGTGTGTGTGTGTGTGTGTGTGTGTGTGTGTGTGTGTGTGTGTGTGTGTGTGTGTGTGTGTGTGTGTGTGTGTGTGTGCGTGTGCCTGTGCCACTCCTAGGGGTTGAATTCAGGGCCTGGATGCTATCCCTGATCTTTTGTGCTCAAGACTAGCACTCTACTACTTCAACCACAGCTCTACTTCTGGCTTTGTGGGTGTTTAATTGGAGAAAAGCATCTCATATAGACTTTCCTGCTTGCATTTGGCATCCTCAGATCTCAGCCTCCTGAGTAGCTAAGGTTACAGGAGTGAGCAAACAGCACCTGCCCTCTACCTATTACCCATAACCTCGGCCCTCCTTAAGTCCCAGAAGAATATGTCTCACTATGCTCACGTTTTTTTGTTGCTGTTGTTGTTGTTGTTGTTGTTTTTGCCAATCTTAGGGCTTGAACTCAGGGTCTGGGCATGTTCCTGACCTTTTTTTGCTCAAGGTTAGCACTTTTATTGCTTAAGCCACAGTTTCACTTTTGGCTTTTTCTGTTTCTGTGGTAGGAAGGAATCGAACTCAGAGCTTCATGTGTGCTAAGTAAGCACTCTACCAGTAAGCCACATTCGAAGCCCAAGGCTTACTTCTAATGGGAGTTATGATGGTGGGATTTATTGGATTACCCCTTTTGGCACAGAAATTGCTGGCTATTTCCTATCTTTCCCAGGATTTGGGACCAGCCTGAGACTCAACAATGAAGAATGATGAATGAGTGATGGCCACCAGGCCCCAGAGACCTAGGCTCACATCTTAATGAGGGATAGAGGATATAGAGCCACAACCTTCAACAACTCCTACAGCCTAAGAATTGTGGTTTCCCTTGAGAAGTGCCAGGACATAATGCACCCGTTGTACACACCAGTTGCACACACCAGCCCAGGCAAAGCCTTCGTGGCTTCAGTTCTTCAATTGCAGTGAAGGATGCTAATTCAAGCTGCCTGCTCAGACTTAGTACTCTCTGAGGGTTTGTTCCAGCTTGCCCAGTTTGGGGGGCTGGGCATGGCCAACCTGCTGAATGCCCATCATCCTGGCCCTGTCCCTGAGACTTTTGCTCAAGGGTAGTGCTCTGCAACTTGAGCCACAGGGCCACTCAGGGTGTTTTGTTGTTATTTTATTTTGATTTCCTGTGATCTCTTAAGAAATATGATTGTCGCAGTCTTTCCTACCCAGGCTGAATTCAACTTGGCATCTCAGCCTCCTGAGGAGCTAGGATTACAGGCAAGAGCCACTGACAGTTGGCTTCCTTTTCTTCTTGTTGTTCTTTTTTTTTCATGACAATCTGAAATCTTCAAGGTGTCATTCCAATGGTTTGTATTAGAAGTAAACTTCCCAGGCCTGGAATTCGAATGCTAGGACTACCATCCACAAATGGAGGGAGATCCTAACAAACTCATTCCTATTCATGTGAATGCTAATGGAATGTTATGAAAGTAATAATTAAATTTGCAGTTAATTCATGATTCTACTTTAGAATGGCACACAAAAATTATTGAATTATATCTTCCATTCTAGCACCATGGTATGATTAAGGATATTAACTGATTTTTATTAATGATTTTATAAGTATTAGATGATGATACTGAAGTGCCCCCGTCGCAGGACCCCCACCAAGAAGACCACCAAGAGTCGGACGTTCCGAAATACAAAAGCAAGGCTTTATTCAGTCAGGCTGCAGCTCAGGCCTCGTCCTACACACCGACACAGTGGAGCTTAGGAGGAAGCCCCGAGCTGAAATTTCATAGGGCTTATAAAGGCAAAAACTACAAAGTTACAGTAACCAGATGTGTTAACAGGACATCCTAGGGTGTTAAAGGGTGATAGGGGGTGATCAGACCATTTGGGCTAGGGCATTAAAGGGCAGGGTGTTATCAGACCATTTGGGCTAGGGCAATAAAGGGCAGGGGGTTATCAGACCGTTTGGGCTAGGGCAATAAATGGCAGGGGGTTATCATACCATTTGGGAATTTATGTTTGCTCTGGGTCACTCATAATTTAACATAAAGGACAGAATGGCTGCGGCCTCAAAATGGAGTTACTTCAACTCTTCAATACTTCATTAAATGGAAGCATAATTTAATAACTAATAATTTGTAATAATATATAATTTAATAATATCCTCACATTCCCTCTGTCTATATATATATATACATATATATATGTATATATATATATATATATATATATATATGGATATATATATATTTGGAGTTACTGTGGCTTGATCACAGGTCCTCAGAACTTCCTGGCAGCTCAGTTTTCTGGAGGCTGGTGGGCTAAATCTGTGACCCCATTTATGGATTGGGCATTTTAGGCCGTGCGTTGAAATCCCAGCATGGCCAATAATGTATTCATGGAGTAAGAAGCCAATTTTGACACATTTTTTTCCTTCTCTGTGAAAGTTCTGGGTCTCAGTATATGTGATATGATGTAATAAAATAAATGATTTATGTGCAATAATATTAAATAAATAAGGGTAATAACTGTCATATGGAGTAAACCCATGTATGTAAATAGATCTCATATGTGAGTATCATTTTTTCCAGTACTGGGGCTTCAATTCAGGCGCTTGGAACTTTTCTGAACTAGTCTTCAAGGAAGGCAATCTTCCCCTTCACCCACAGTGCCACAGAGTTACCCAGACTCTGAGTTTAAATGCCAGGCCTGCCAGTATAATGGTGCAAATACCAAGCCAGGGCCATATTATTATTGTTATTTTTGTTGTTGTTATCATTATTATTATTATTTGGTTTTAGGCCAAGTACCGAGCTTGAACTCAGGGATCCTAGGTCCCGATTTCAAATCTCAGGGCTGGCAAAAAAAATAAAAATAAGAAGGAAAAAAATAAAACTGAGAAGTTCAATGAGGTGATTACACGTTTTTTCCTCTGTATTGTACCATCCTGGGTCTAAATAACAATGCCCAGAAAATGTACATGACCTTACATTGCTGATGTTTGGCAGGCTATTAGCAAAGCCAAGCCGAAATCGGCAACTTAGGCCTGGAGCTTGAATCCCGGGACTCCCACTAATGAATGGCTGTCGGGAGATTCTAAGAAATGCTTTCCAATAGACATCTGTACAAATGGAATGTTGTAAAAGTAACAATTACATTAGTAGTTAGTGTAAAATTATATTAGAAAATTATACACAACAGGTATACTACATTGACTGATTTTCAATTAATACTTTATTATGTAGTCAATCATGATACCTAAAAAAGGATGTAATAATTTAATTAGCAATATTTAATTTAATTGGCAATATTTGATAGAAATATCATATATGCAATGTCATAATTGACAGACATCTCTCATTAAATATATCTACATCTATCTATCTATCTATCTATCTATCTATCTATCTATCTACCTATCTATCTATCTATCTATCTATCTATCTATCTATCTATCTATCTATCTATCTATCTATCTATCTATCTATCTATTTATCTGTCTGTCTGTCTGTCTACCAATCTACACATTTATCTGTTTATACACTTGTGACTATTGGGGCTCCATGGTAGAGTGCTTGCCTAGTAAGTACGAAGCCGTGGGTTCAATTCCTCACTACCATTTGCAGAGAAAAATCCAGAAGTTTTGCTGTAGCTCAAACACTCGAGCACTAGCTTTGAGCATAAAGGCTTAGGGACTGTGTCTAGACCCTTACTCAAGAGCCAGGACTGGCACCAAAACAAAAAATAAAAAAGGAAAACATAGAATGTTCTGACTGAAACTACATACGGATAGGGCTGCAAATACCTCATCACAGAGCAAGCTGGGAATCTAGTGCTGACATTTGCCATCTAACCTGAATTAGACAGAGGTAAACTGCTGGAACCCAGTTCCATGGACTAGATGCTGCTGGCTTGCTCACCCTGTCATCCAAGATACTAGGGGGCTGAGATCCTACACTGGTGGGTTTAAAACCTAGGCTTGGCAGGCAGTCTGTGAAACTCTGAGCTGTGGCTTAAAGTCACAGAGTTCTAGCCTGATCAAAAGACCTTAGGACAGTACCCCCAAAATTTCAGTGCAATCCCCGTGGCTGACTCCTCCCCCCAAAAAAACTCACCCCTCCAAAATCTAAATTTGGACTGTTTTTGGTGTGTTTCTGAAAGAATGTTGATACTGATGAAAGCACCCTAATTCTAATGATATTATGTGGGCTACAGCTATGTGATGAGTATTTCATGAGGTGTTGTGTGCTGAGTACTTCTTGGAGTGCATTTTTTTCATCTGGTTCTTGTAAGAGCTCCACAAGTAAGATGATTGTGCAGATGAGAAACTTGTGGCACCATTTCATGGCCAAAATTATGTATGTACCTAACTGTAGTGAGTTGTCTCCTGCAGACAATTGTTTTGTATTATATTTCTTTTTTTTTAATTTAATTTAATTTTATTTGAGAACATACTGTACAGAGGGGCTATAATTACATGGGCAGGATAATGCATACATTTCTTACCAAGCATTGCAGCCTCCTCCTTTGTTTACCCTTCACCTCCCTTCCCAGCCTCCCCCCTCCCGCCACCCAATTATACCCCCCTCCCCCCCCACTGACATTGTAAAGCTGGTTTTGACATGACATTTTGTACTTCTCATTGTTGCAACAGGTCCACCTGAATCCTTAAACGACTTGTTTGTCCCCATCTCCTCCACATGTTATACTGACATCAAATATAGTGAAAGCGGGGGTTACACTGTGGGGGAGGAACATACAAAGCAACAAAGAAATAATCTTATAAATGCGTTAGAAACACATGCATGAAAGAAACGAAAGCATTAAAATACATATTTAGGGGTTCATTTTCCTAACATCACATTATCTGACATTTTCCGCTTAACTCATACCTATACTAGATATTGCAAATAAGGGAAACCATGGGACCTATGCTTCTTTGGGCCTGGCTTACTTCACTTAATATAATTTTTTCCAAAACTTTCCATTTCCTAACAAATGGGGAAATGTCATTCTTTCTGATGGAGGCATAGTATTCCATTGTGTATATATACCACATTTTCTTGATCCATTCATCTACTGAGGGGCATCTGGGTTGGTTCCATATCTTAGCTATGGTAAATAATGCTGCAATAAACATAGTTGTGCTGGTAGGTTTAGTGTGGTCTTGTTTGTAAACATTTGGGTAAATGCCCAAAAGTGGGATTGCTGGATCATAGGGGAGATCTATGTGAAGTCTTTTGAGGAACCTCCATACTGCTTTCCAAAGTGGTTGAACAAGTTTACATTCCCACTAACAATGAAGTAAGGTTCCTTTCTGTCCACATCCCCTCCAGAATCTGTTGTTGTTAGAGTTCTTGATTTTTGCCGTTCTACATGGAGTGTGGTGATATCGCAATGTTGTTTTGATTTGCATTTCTTTTATGGCTAGGGATGTTGAACATTTCTTCATGTGTCTATTGGCCATCCTTCTTTCTTCTTCAGAGAAGCTTCTCTTTAAGTCTTTCGCCCACTTATTTATTGGGCAGTTGTTTCTTTGAGGATTTGTTGTTGGGTGGTTTAATTTTTTGAGTTCCAAGTATATTTTGTATTATATTTCTTGATCATGAACCTTGAACTCAGGGCCTAGCCACTGACTTTTACCTGTGGGGATCATGGTTAACACCCTACCACAAGGAGGCAAGGACCCCCTTGCAACAGAGTGTTACAGTCTAGGCGTGCAGTAGCTGAGGTCTGTCATCCTGTCCACTCAGGAAGCTGAGATCTGACGGTCTGGGTTCAAAACTATCCCAGACACAAAAGGTCCCGTGCGACTTTTATCTCCTATTCCTTACTTAGGAACTTGAAGTGGAAGCTAGTTGCTGCTGACTTGTGCCTGTTATCCTAGGTACTCCAGATGCTGAGAGCTGAGGATCACGGTCCAAAGCCAGCCTGGGCAGGAAATTCCTTGAGATGCTTCTCTCTAGTGACACACTAAAACCTCAAGGGGTGCTGTTGCTCAAGTGGTAGAGTGATTGGCTTTAGCTAAAGAGCTCAAGGACAGAACCCAGGCCTAGACTTAAATTCCTCCAACTTCCAACAAAAGAAAGAAAGAAACCTGAAGTAGAGTGCTGGGAATGTGTCTTAGGAGTAGAGTGCTTTGCATGTATGAATCCCTGGGTTTGATTCCTTAGTACTACACCAGAAAAAAGCCTGAAGAGTCTGGGTGCCTCAAGTGGTAGAGTGCTATCCTTGTACAGGAGAAACTCAGGTACAGTGTTCAGGTCCTGAGTTGAAGCTCCAGGACAAGTGTATGAACACACATACATGCACACACACACACACACACACACACACACACACAGAGATAACAGAAGTGAAGCTGTGACAAGAAATGATAAAGCACTGAGCTTCTGCTCTGAGCTCATGGTCAGTATCCAGGTCCTGTGTTCAACCCTGAAACACAGCCACCCAGGGCCCAACTAGGAGTGGTCAAAGTTTCAAAACCTGATGAGTTTCACCAGCCATAGATGACATGAAGCATAGTAATATTACACATGTACTTTGATTTAGCAAGCTTCTGGAAACCCAGGGAAGCATCATTGCCAATAATGGATCATTTTATTAGGTTCAGCTCCTTAGTTGTCTGCCAAAAGGACCCTTGAATTAATTGTAGCAGGTTTTTTCAACACTGGAACATAGTCTAACAAATACAGGATAAGTGCAGGGAACTTGGCCTGCCACGGGAGGTGGCACAAATGAAGGCTTCCTGTCACAACAGAGCTCTCCGCAGAGAGATAGCTTGAGATACAAAGAGGCCTTTTTCTCCTGGCCTTCAGAGCCCACTCACACTCCTCACTAATTGGCCTAGAAAGAGTTTTTTGTCACTCAGCTCTACAGGAGTGAGGCCTTTTGTCTGCTTATTCCAATAATGAGGAAGTCTTCTTCCAGCATTCCCTCAGGCTACAATGGGAACAGTGAGAGGAGCCCCGGAAGATGCACTGTCTTGAAAACTCTCTCTGTGCTATGAAATCATTTTATTCAAAGCAAATTTCCTAGCTGGATGCCTTTCATTATAGGGATTCTGGACCTTCACCAATAGGAATACATGCGTACATACATGGGGAGACATGTGGTTACTGGATTTTCTTTTAATTGCCAGGTTCGGGAGTTTTACTATGAGCCTAGGCACTGTCCCTCCTAAGTTCTTGTGCTTAAGGTTAATGCTCTGCCCTTGAGCCATAGCCCCATTCATGGGGATTTTTTATTCCTGTAATCCCTCAGAAATAAGAGTGTGGTGGATTTTCCTGTCCTGGCTGAATTCAAACTGGCATTCTCTACCTCTCAGCCTCCTGAAGAGCTAGGATTACAGGTAGGATCCACTGACACTTGGCTTTCTTTCCTTCTCATTCTTTTCTTTCATCCTGACAATCTAAAATCTTCACAGTGTAATTCCAATGGCTTGCATTTCAAAGTAAAATACCCAGGCCTGGAGTTAAAGTGACAGTACTGCCACCTACAAATGGAGGGAGATCTTGAGAAAATCATTCCTATCCATGGGAATGCCTAATGGAATGTTATAAAAGTAACAATTAAATTTGCAATTAGTTAATAATTCTCTTATAGAATTGCCACAGAAAAAGTATTGGATAATGTCTTCCATTCTACCAACATGGTATGCTTCTCCCAATTATGGAATACTGACTACTTTTACATTAATGCTTTAATAAGTATTCAACCATGATACTTCATTAAAAGGAGGCATAATTTAATAACTAATAATTCATAATATATATAATTCAATATTCTCACATTCTCTCTCATATACATAGCAAACTACACGTCTATCTATCTATCTATCTATCTATCTATCTATCTATCTATCTATCTATCTATCTATCTATCTATCTATCTATCTATCTATCTATCTATCTATCCTCCACTACTATTGCATGATCACAGGTATTCAGAACTGGCTGGCAGTTCAGTTTGCCAAAAGCTTTTGTTTTACAACTGACCCATTCATGATTTGTGCATTGTGGGCTGTGAGTTCAAATCCCAGCATGGCCAAAAGTTTATATGTGGAGTCAGAAGCCAATTTTGACCCATTGTTTTCCTTCTCTGTGAAAGTTGTGGGTCTCAGGATGATGTATAATCCATATGCAAATAAATCCATGTGATAAGATGTAATAAATGAAATAAATGTGATATATGTAATAATATGAAATAAAATAAATAAAAAATAAATTAGGGTAATAAATGTCATAGGGAGTAAACACATGTATGTAAATAGATCTCATGTATGAATATTATTTTTTCCAGGGCTAGGGCTTGAATTCAGGCCCTTGAAACTGGTCTGAAATTCTTGTCTTCAACGATGGTGAGTTTCCCCTCCCCTACAGTGCCAAAGAGTTAATCAGACCCTGAGTTGAAATCCCAGGCCTGCCAGAAAAATGGTGCAAATTCCAAGACATTGTCTTAATTTTTTGACCAGGGACATGCACTATCTTGAAAGCACTCTCTGTGCTATGATATCATTCTATTCAAAGCAAATTTCTTAGCTGGGTGCTATTTTTCCTAATGACTATGGATGTTCACTGATAGAAATACATGCATATATACACAGACACATGGAATTACTGGCTCTTTCTTTTTAGTGCAGATCCTGAGGTTTCAACTATGAGCCTAGAAATTATCTCTGAGCTTCATTTACACAAGGCAATACTTTATTGTGCCTTAATCCATGATACTTCATTAAATGGAGGAATAATTTAATACCTAATAATTATTAGTAATATGTTAAATGTCATTTAATAATGTACAGACATCTCACATTCTATAATATATTTATATTTAAATGTACATTGGGATATACATATACATCTCTCTCTCTCTCTCTCTCTCTCTCTCTCTCTCTCTCTCTATATATATATATATATATATATATATATATATATATACATTTATTTGCAGCAATTTACACATCTAACTATTTATATATTGACCACTCCTGGGGCTAGAACTCAGGTCTTGGGAACTGCCTGGCATTGAATTTGTTTGAGGCTGCTGTGCTTAAACTGACCCCTTGATGAATTGGACATTCCAGGCTCTGAGTTCAAATCCCAGGAGTGCTGAAGTCAATTGGTGGAGTAAGAAGCCAATGTTGACCTAATTTCCTTTCTGTGGAAATATTGTGCCCTAGGTACAATATGTAATATCTATGCAAATACATATGTATGATATATATTCAGCCTGAGCAGGAGGTCTGTGAGACTCTTATGTCCAATAAACCACCAGAAAACCAGAAGTGGAGCAGTGGACCAGAAGGTAGAAATGGGGCTTTGAGAGAGAAAGCCAAGCAGATGAAACAGGCTAGACCATGCTGGAAAGCCTGGGAGGCACTTATGTCCGATTAACGACCAGATGGCTGGAAGTGGAGCTGTGGCGGTGGAAAAGCCTCAGCCTTGGGAAAAACAGCTGAGGAACACATCAGGCCCTGAGTTTAAGCCATGGGATAGCCTCAAAAACGTTTTCAAAAAGAGAATGCCACGTTTATGAATCAGTGCCCTACTTACTTATGTGTGTATATTACCTCCCTGAGTTCAAACACACTGTATGCAATGATGCTTCTCTTATTTATTTATTTATTTATTTATTTATTTATTTATTTATTTATTTATTTATTTATTTATTTATTATTCAAATATGATCCTTGCGCCTACTGCATCATCCTCTTCATGTCTTTCTCTTCCAGGGTTCCAGGCCTGTGTCCTTATATGATGCACACTGAAGATTTCAGCAGTCTTTATTTACATTTTATTATGAGGACAATGCAGGAACAGTCACAAATCAGACAGGGGTACACAAGGTAGGGTTTCTTAGAAGTAACCAGTCTTCAGAAAATTAAACTTGAGGAAGTAAAATGGTAGCATACTTATGTAATGGTAGCATACTTATGAGGGGGCTGGGAATGTGGATTAGTGAGAGAGTGCTTTCCTAGCATGCAAGAAGCCCTGGGTACGATTCCTCAGGAGCACATACACAGAAAAGGCCAGAACTGGTGTTGTGGTTCAAGTAGTAGAGTGATACAGACAGTGCCCAGGCCTTAAGTTCAACCCAAGACCTGGCAAAGAGATACCTAGGTAGGTAGGAAGAAAGAAAGGAAGAAAGGAAGAAAGGAGAAGAAAGAAAGAAAGAAAGAAAGAAAGAAAGAAAGAAAGAAAGAAAGAAAGAAAGAAAGAAAGAAAGAAAGAAAGAAAGAAAGAAAGAAAGAAAAAAGAAATATGATAGTTTAATCTTTGGACGTCAAGAGGAAAGAAGGGAACACTTCCCAGTCAGGAGGCCTTTTGCAGTGTGCCTTCACATAACCACAGAGCAGGAAGACTGTCTCTTTCCCACTTCTCAGGCAACCAAGGGCCGCAGAGTCAAGAGGGCAGAGCTAGGTTCAAAATCATGTGCTTGGAGACAAAATAGAAACAGTCCTGCCTCTAGTTAGTCTGGGGATTTGCATTAATTATGTGGAGAATTAAGGAAGGAGAATGGACTGGCAGAGGTAGAAGGGTGTTCAAATCTGACAGATGGAGAGTCAAAAACCCACTCCCTAATACCAGAGAGCAGGGTTTCTCTACTCTATTCCTCCCTTCTCCCCCACTAAACTGGCTCTCTATTTTTAACCTAACGGTAGCCTGAGGCTCCCTTCACATGAGGGAGGAAGGTTCATTAGTCATTGTTTGAAGAGGCCGAGTAAAGCCTGGCCCTGGTGTAACTTTAACAAATTTTACAGGTTTTCCCCAATGCTGGTTGTGCCCGGAATAAATGAAGTGGTTTTGCAGTTCACTTCCCTGTTGAGTGTGTACGTTCTGCCTCCTAATCCTGTAGGCCTGGTCTCTGCACCTAGACTGGTTTTTGAAACTGTTTTCTGTCCTTCTATTACAGAGTTACACTGGAGTTCTTCCTGCTAACACAGCTAGGGCTTGGATCCTGAGAACTTCATCTGAATCCAGGATAGGTCAATAATGGTTCTTTCCTTCTTCTATAGCTCAAGTACTATAAGAACATTTAATGTGCAAGTAATTTCTCATCACCAAGGGAGACACACGAAGCTCTTGAATATCTGACCTTTCAGAAATTGAAGTCATTTTGTCATAGATTTCCTGCCCTGGCTGGCTTCACCCTGTGATCCTGAGACCTCAGCCTCCTGAGCTAGGGTGATGGGCATGACCTACTTGTGCTCTGCTAGGTTCAGAACTGTAATGACATTGACAATACAAGTCAACTGCTTATCACAAAGGGCTTGTGTAGCATATTAAGCCTTTTAACCTTGGACCTTTAAGAACCCTGTAGGACACAATATATTACAATGCTATAGTCTGAGAGGATGGGCATATGTATGTGCTACACTTGAACCTTGAGCTCTGAGTCCAATTCTGGTGGGCATCAGTGTTCATGTTCCAAAGAATGTTCTTGTAATTAGCAAATAGGAAAAGTATTTTAATTAACCCTCACTCTTTTTCCAGTTGTGTGTCTCGAACTCTAGCCTGGGCACTGACCACCCTGAGCCCTTCAGCTCAAGGTGAACACTCTAGCACTTAATCCAAAATGCCAGATGGGTTCTTTTGGTGGTTCACTGTAGATAAGAATCTAACAGGCTTTCCTTTGGATTGTGGTCTTCAGCTCTCAGCCTCCCGAGAAGCTACGGTTCCACTTATGAGCCACTGGCATCTGGCCTATGGTTTTAGACAGTCCTGGGCTTGATTTTAGGGCCTGGGTACTCTCTCTGAGCTTCTTTTTCTCAAGGCTAGCCACTTGAGCTACTCCATAGCTTCTGGCTTTTTCTGAGTATGTGGTACTGAGGATTCAAACACTGGCATTCATGCATGCTGAGCAAGCACTTTACCACTAATCCACATTTCTAGCCCCACCCTCACAATTTTATACCTCACTTGCCTATCCTCAAGAAAAGGCTTCTGAGTATAAATCATCTAAAGAAAACCTGATAGAAAGTTTCCAAAGATAAATAAGACAAAGCTCATACTTGTGAGAGACTCTAATCATGTAAAGACTGTGACAAATGCTTCCATTTACTTATGTATTATGTTTCAACACTTAATAAAATATTAATGAAAATGAGTCAATGTCCTCAATTATTGGGTATAATTTTATAAAAATGTGCAAAATGTAATAAATATTATGTGTATAAAAATACTAAATACAGTAATCAATAAATAAATGAATCAAAGGAAAATAAAATACAAAATCATTCTTTTTCTGTGGGGGTCCGGTTGTGTGGCTTGAACTCTGGGCCTGGGTGCTGTTCCTCAGATCTTCAGCTCAAGGCTAGCACTCTACCACTTGAGCCACAGCTCTACTTCCGGATTTTTTCTTTTTGCTTATGTGGTGCTGAGGAATCGAACCCAGGGACTCAGGCATGCAAGGCAAGTGCTCTACCACTGATCCACGTGAATCATAATATGAAATTAACATACATATGTAAGTATATATATATATATCATATATTACACATGTATAGAGATATTTTTTCCATTTCAGGGCTTTCATTCAGGCCCTGGGTACTCTAGCCTGAATTTCTTTCCTCATGGACAGTGAGCTTCGCCTTCACCCATGATGCAAAATAGTTACCTGGACGTTGAGCTCAAATCCTAGCAATGGCAGAAATACTGGCTCCAGTTCCAAGACACTGACATAATTTTTTAATGGAAGCAGTTATGTTTATTCAGTTCCATACTGAACATTTTAAAAAGTGTAGAATTTTGTACAGCTATTCACTCAGAGATCCTTCCCTTACCTCCAAAATGCTTCTCTGAGAACTACATTGTTTGTCTTTGTTCGTTTTTTATTGTAAAAATATTTTACAGGAGCAAGGTAATGAGTAAATTTCATATTGAGCATTGTTACCTCCTCCTTTGTTTTCCCCCTACTATACCTTCCCTCCCATTGCCACAACTACCTCCCCCTGCTTAGGTCAGTGACTTAGGTTTCACTTTTGGTTGGCACAAGGTTTGAACTCAAGTAGTAGCAAATCTTCCCTCACATTGCTACAGATTTACCAAGACCCTGAGTTCAAATCCCAGGCTAGGAAAGAAAACTAGGAGAAAATCCAAACTATGTAGCTTTATTTTTTTTTAATTTAGTTAAATAATTATATTTTCTTTATTCTTTTTCTTTTTTTTCTTTTGGCCAACCATGGGGCTTGAACTCAGGTCATGGAAACTCTGTCTCAGCTTAGATCTCTCTCGGCTTGGGTGTAGCCTCCAGAACCATAGCTGATCCTAAGATCCTAGGCCCAGGGGACTTTCTAGAAAAAAAACTGGAAAGCAGAAAAAGTGGCAACTTTCAGGGGTCTAGGGTTTTATTATTTTTTTCTTTGCACAGTGACCATCCTGGGTTTGAATGACATGGCTGCAAAGTAGATATGACCTGCCATTGCTGATGGCTTGTGGGCTATCAGTGAAGCCATAAGACAACCTGTGGACATAGGCCCTGGGTTCAAATCCCAGTCCTGACACCAATGGCAGGAGATCACAAGAGACTCATTCCTATGCATGGGAATATCCATTGAAAGAGTAGTTCATGCATCCGTCTAGTCTAAAATTGGATGCAATAGTCCAAGAATGCTGATTGATCTTAATGTATAGTTTATTAAGCATTAAAAGAATAATATTCCTTCAATGGTGGTATAATAAATACCTAAGAGTTGGTAGGAACGTAGTAGGTGTCATTCAATCATAGATAGACGGCTCTGGCACTCTTTAACAATATATATTTCTTTGTATATCACCATCTGCCTATCCATGTATTGCTGTTTTGGCCAAAACTGGGGGTAAATCTCAGAGCATGGGAATCACTTGACAGCTTCATTGGCTAGAGGCTCCCATGCTCAAACTCACCCATTCATGAATTGGTCCTGCTAGGCCCTGAGATCCGATCCTAGCACTGCCAGGCATGATGGAGATCACATACATCTAAAATCTAGATTATATGTGATAGGATGTAAACAATGTAATAAATGGTATAAGTGTCATCAGAGTCAATAAAATAATATGGACTGAACATCTGAATGGAAGTATAAATCTTATTGTTAAGATGTATATAAGGAGTAACTTTTCCAGGACTGAGGCTTGAATTCAGTCCCCCTAGGAGGAGGGAATGGCGGGAGATCCTGAGATACTTGTTTCTGGACCTAGGAAGAGTCATGGCATGCGATCGATCTCATCCTTGAATGAGTAGTTTGTGCATGATGCGAGTAGGAAATGATACGCAAGACTCATGGGGTATAGATTATTTGTAAAGAAGAGTTAATGAAGCATGACAATAATCATCACAGACATGAAATGAATGCATCAGAAAATATCAAAATATAGGTACACACAGATTGGATTCCATCACAAGTCACCATCAGTCCTACTCTATACAAATATATACTTATTTGCATTCTACCTTCTACTTATGAATGGATGACTATTGTGCTCCCACTCTCCCCCCAGGGGGCACAAATTCAGGTACTGGGAATGCCTAGCTCCTTTGTCGCTCACAGGCTGTTGTGCTCATATGGACTCATTCACCAATTGGGCCTGCTAGGCCCCGAGTTCAGATCCCAGCCCTGCCAAAAGATTCATCTTGATGTAAGACGCCAATGTTTGCATATGTTTTCCTTTCCTCTGCAAGTCTTGGGTCTCAGCTAGGATGGAGAATGCATGGGCCACCCTGTGGTCATGGGAATAAGTTGTTATCCATGTCAGCCCAGTTATACCTGTCATCATATACATGAGAAAATACACAAAAATCCATGAATAGTATACAAAATAAACACAATAAGTACACTCAATGCACGATGCAGTCTCCACACGGATGTGAACATACATCCCATGTTTAAATGATGCATTGAGCACTATTTTGGCCTCCCTGTGGCTCGATCTCAGTTCCTAGGAAGAGTCCATCTCCTTAGTGGCTCAACGTCTGGTGTGATCACGTGGACTGATTGGGCAGTTGGGCTTCCTAGGCCCTGAGTTCAAAGCCCAGCAATGCCAAAAATTCACCCTGATGTGAGAAGCCAGTCATTGCACCTGTTTTCCTGTGCTGTGCAAATTCTGAGTCTCAGCCAGCATGGAGAATATATAGGCAACTGATGTCAGCTTATATTTCCATAATTCATTCATCTGCAATAACAATGTGCAAGACTGGAAATGTGAAGCACTTAGACATGATTTTATTCTCGTTCATTTGGAAGATTAATCTTTAGTCAAAAGGAACGTTTAAAAATGGCCTAGAATTTATTCCTACCAGTTTTTATAAATGGCTTTGTGCAATGGTATGTGATTATTTTATTTTACATTATCCTATGTAAATATTCTACTAACTATAAGTTTTGGAAAAAGAAGAAAACTAAAATTTACTACTTAGAGGAATATGATAGAAATAGAAGACAGATTTTATGTTTGTTACATCTCTCATCAGTACCCATATTCAAGACTTAAAGTCATATTTCTTACTATGTTAGACAGATACGGAAAATATATGATAAGGCAACACATGATAAGGCAACTATTAGTGACTTTAAAATGTATCTCCTTATGTGATGAAATTTACTTTATTAGCTAATATTTGGGTTTGAATTATGGGAGGCTGATCCATTAAACACATTTCTGGAAGGCCTCTACTGAACAACACAAATTGTGGGGGGTAGTATTTCTGCACTTTAATGAATGGTTGAACTTGTTTGGTATTAGTGCTGGGTACGTAAATCAACTCTAATGTAACTTGCTCCCTACACTTGAAAACCTTGTAATGTCACTATCATCTACTTGTCAAGTGTTATTTTGGTGAATATGATTTTTAAAAGTTTATTTGAAAAGGAATATACTTTCAGGAGATTAAATGTAGGTTACATTGGTTTGAGAATGACATTTTTATACTACAGAACCAAGATTTACTGAAGTACCAGTGTTTTGAAGCACTAAGGGTATTCTCAATTAATGTTTTTCTAAATTATATTTGACCTCTAAATCAAGTTTTCCTAGTCTTGGTAGACCAATTATGATCTATCATTCCAGAAACTATTTTTTTGGCTGCACTGAAATCTTTCATTCATCATTAGGAGAAAGGTATTAAAAATAACGTTGTTCATTTGTGATTTTGTTCACTCATATGGGCTGGTCATCTGTAAATTGAAAGTTTGAATTACAGTACTTTCTCTCAGATTTTGTGATCTCATCTTTCATTTTAATTTGCCTTGCATTTCACAATTGATCACTGCTAATTCTTGTAAGCAATTGGGGCCCTGAAATATTATAGGAAATGAGAAATTGAGATGAGTCTTTAATTATTTTCTGTTGGCATGTTGCATGGGCCTATGTGAGAAGTCATGCCCTTGTTATCTGATGATGCAGATAACTGGGACCTGTTATCCTAGGACCCGTGGGTCCTGCAGAATAATAATAGCTTTTAGACATCATATCAGCAAAATTTGGGTATAATCAGTAAGAATGCTTTAGAAATATGGAGAAAAACACTTTGGGACCAGCAAGTTAAAACAATAAACAGAGCATCAGAATAAAATCCCTTATAGATTAGCAGAAAACAATACTGTTATTATACCATGTGTATTCAGAAGACCACAAACACTTAGAAGGTATCAGAAGCTTATACTGAAGATATTGCATTGATACTTTTTATAGTCTAATATATATTCTAAACCTAATTATTTATATTCCAATCTATTTATGGGAATAAATGTCAATATATTTGTCAAATTATCAATTCTAGTAAGATTCACTGTATAAAATTTAAAATTAGCACATATAAATATAAAATATATAAGTACATATAATATAAAAATTGTTTTGCATTGTTGTGTTGTGTTTAGGGAATCAAAGGCAACTCTGTTTTAAAGTATTATTCCATTATCTCTACCTCAGTTTTTGGTAGAGTTAGACTTAAAGCTCTACCATTTGTAGATATGCAGCCTAGAGGCAAGAGGAAACACTGTGATTAAAACATTACAAATTTAAGGCCTAATATCGAGGAGAAACATATGGACTTCTCCAGGAGCTATTGCAATATTTGGTGATAGAATGTCAGTAGTGTAAGTTCCTGCTTGGTTGGATGATAGACAGGTCAGGACAGTAGGTAATCATGCATATGAACAATTTTTTTCACTTTCTTGGCTTTAGCTACTTTTGAAATGATACGTATAATAAACAATTATGTTTTGATAAAATACCTTCTATTCTGAACAATTCTGTCTGAACTGTTCATCTCTCTATGATCCCTTGTAACTAAGATTATGTTTGTTCCAGTAAGACAATCCATGCTGTCAGCGTAAGATATTCTGGTTGGTCTGTTCCTACATGGAAGAAAGGTAAAGGTTCAGTGTCAACGTCTAGTGCGTTGGGGTCCCTAGGTAAGCGTCACAAAATCACCAGGACACAGGGGATGCAGAGTGCAAACAGCAATTGCCACTGCATGCTGAGCTTTATTGTTAGTGGGTATTTAAAGACTAGCAAGCATCATCTTTGCCAAGATTTGGTCAGAAAACATTCACACAAAAAATTTCCACAGATACATTTTTACTTAACCTATGAGAGAAAGTCTAGGTATATTATTATCTAAACTATTTTAGATCAAGCTCAAACCACTTCTCCAATCTCAGGAAAATGCTTGACCAGCTGTTAATCTATGCTTAAGCAAGCAGAAGAGCCACTTCCTCAGCTCCCAGGAGTCTGTGACATGTTTTGAGATAGGGAGAGGGAACATTTTCCCTCTGTAGCCTGGCATTCCAAGAGCTTTCCTAATCCCAAACACAGTCCTCAGATAATCCCGAGGCTGGAACCTGCATCATTCTGCCCCCTCAACATAGACCCTGAGTCTTCACAGTTCAGGTAGACATTTGTTCCAGCAAGACCTCATTTGGGAAATTTTAAGCTGCAGAAAGTTAGAAGTAGCTCTTAAGCAAGGCTTACTTTGAATCCATTAGCTCCACAAAGCTAACTCAGTTGATAAATAAGTACTTGAAAAGCCACCACCTTTGGACTTAGCTGTAAAGGCTTCAAAGTATGATCAAATTTAAAATGAAAATGACGAAATAGTCATTGACAAAACAATTGTAAATGTGAGCAATCGACCAAACTATATAAGTTTTTTCCACTGTACACAGAAATTTAGAGAAATAAGATCAATAGCATTTTCAGGAACAATAAGGGTTCCTTGTTACAAATAGGCAACCATGGATATATGCCTGTATAAAGATTGTATCATTAAGTACTTAAATTTAGAGGATACTACATGCTTCAGAAGCAGGTCTACCCAAATTACAACAATACAGAGATTAACATAGCACTTGCACAAGGATGATATGAAAATTTGTGAAGTATTCCATATTTTTCATTCTTCTGATGCAAGAAATGAAAAAGAGTTATTAAAAAGTTGATTACAAAAATACAAGTGTAACAATACATGTAATTCATAGAATTAAAGGTTAGTTTGACATCAGTATATTAAATTTTCACCTTAGAAAGGCCTTTATATAGCATAACCTTTACAAAACTTGAAATTAGATAATATTGCCATTTTATCCCAAAGAAATAAAATAATAAAAGAAACTACGAAAAAAAAGGAGTCTTAAAATACTTCTATATGGAATGCAATCTGAAAGTTCACATTTACTAATGAATCTATACATTATATAACAATGTAGAATTCAAAGTATTATATCTAGGAGAGAATGAAATAGATTATGGACATTACACAAACATAGATATACTTTGTTCAGAAAAGCACCCGGAACATCTTTAGTTTCTATACTATTCATTTCAACAGATAAGTTAAAATTATTTCTGATTTAAAGAATCACAAACTCTGCAGAAATCATTACAGATGTATACAAACAACTCTTGAATACATTTTGATATCAAAGTCATGCAATTCACTTGGAAGAATACCATGAAATACATAAATTTTTATAGTAAGATATTACTGTTGCTTTGTATTGTGAAAAAATTTGTAGGGACACAAAAGATGGACTGGCATTTTTGAAATTTAAGAAACTTAACCAAACCATTATGACTTAGGAGACCAATTTGTACAGCCTTCGACAATTTCAAAGAGGTAGTGATACATACTTACCCTTTTGGCAATATCAAATGCAGTTTCTTCAAAGTTGTTCTTCAGACCTGGTTTGATATAATGGTTCAACAGAAGGAGATACAGAGTATCTTTGCTATTTCTATTCCCAGCAGCAAGATGCAAGGAGGTCAAAAGGCCTTTAGTTTGGGTATTGGTATCTGCATCATGATGAAGTAATAAAGAAGCCATTTTGGTATTATTCCACATATAAGTACTGTGCAGGGGTGTCCAGCCATTCAGAGTTATTGCATGAATATCTGCCTTGAGCTGCCAACTCATGGACAATGTCTAAGTGTCCACTCTAGGCTTCCCGATGAAGAGGGGTATACTCATCCTCATCCCTAGTATTCATCTGGGTGGCCATTTTGGAAAGCAGTGTTCACAACACAGTAAGCCGATAAATTTCGGCATCCCAAAGAAGAAATTTGCTTGGATCCTACTCCATTTTTTTCTTGCATTTGATACCATTCCTCATTTTTTCATCTTGTTCCTTGTCTTCGTCACAATTGCCTAACCAGTGATTTTGAGTACCAGTGGGAATGAGGTGTCCATGTATTTCCCCAATAGTTCACATTGGTTGAACTGGTCAGAAAAAACTGGTGAATGTTCTGCATATGTTTTTTCACCATGATTTATTTTCTCTTTTTCAATTTTTAATATTCTAAATTATTCTAACTGGAGAGTAGTGAATTATAGGGAGCAGAGGAAAGATTTTCCTCAGTATTCAAAGGTACAGACTGAAAATCAGGACCAGTGGTGTCTTCATGTGCAGCTTATTCTAGGAATGAGAAAATAGGAAACAATGCCTTCTATGTAAATGATTTGGGAAATACCATGTTATAGTGTAAGAAAACTCACTATTCAACATATGGGATTTAAGAGCTTTCTAATAGCTTTCTACTGTAGGTATCCAACATTAGAAAAAATGTATAATGCAGTAATAAAATAGAAGTCCTTTGTATGATTTAATTCTTTAAGTTCCAAGACCCTTGTCCATTGTATGTATTTCCGGGTCTCTATAAAGAAAATTTCGGCCTGAGCAAGGAGACCTAAGGTTTCTCCTATTCCATCCTGTAATGTTTTCAGATTGTCTGGTTTGACTCCGAGGTCTTTGATTCATTTGAAATTGATTCTTGTGCCGGGTGATATATAAGGATCTAGCTTTAGTTTACTACAAGCAGTTAACCAGTTTTGCCAGCACCATTTACTGAAGAGGCTATCTTTTTTCCATTCTATTGTTTTAGCTCCCTTATCAAATATTAAATGGCTATAGGTCTGTAGGTTCATTTCTGGGTTTTCAGTTCTATTCCATTGATACTGAGGTCTGTTCTTATGCCAGTACCAAGGTGTTTTGATTACTATAGCTTAATAGTACAGTTTGAAATTTGGTATTGATATTCCTCCAGTAGTGTTCTTTCCGTTGAGTATCGTTTTTGCTATACGGGGTCTTTTATTGTTCCATATGAATTTTTAGAATGCCTCTTCTATTTCCTTGAAGAACAAGGTTGGAATTTTGATAGGTTGAAGTCGATTGGCCAAAATTTTGTTGAGAAGTTTTGCATCAGTGTTCATCAAAGAAATGGGTCTAAAGTTTTCTTTCTTTGATGAGTCGCTGCCTGGTTTTGGGATGAGGATTACGATGGCTGCATAGAATGTGTTCGGTAGTGAACTTTTTCCTTCAATTTCATTGAAGAGTTGGAGGAGTATTGGTGTGAGCTCTGCTTTGAAGGCCTTGTAGAATTCTGCTGTAAAACAATCTGGTCCTGGACTTTTCTTACCTGGGAGGTCTTTTATTGCTGTTTCTATTTCAATGCTTGATATGGGTCTGTTAAGATGGATTAACTCATCTTGGTTTAGTTTTGGAATGTCAATATTTGCTAGGAAAAGGTCCATTTCTGTCAAGTTCTCAAATTTATTAGCATAAAGTTTTGAGGAATATTCCCTTATAATGTTCTGAATCTTGGTTGTTTCCGTGGTGATGTTTCCATTCTCATTTCTGAGTTTATTTATTTGGGTGTGTTCTCTTCTTTTTCTGATAAGATTTGCTAAGGGTCTGTCAATTTTGTTAATTTTTTCGAAGAACCAACTCTTTGTTTTTTTGATCCTTTCTATAGTTTTTTTTTATTCTAATTCCTTTAATTCTGATTTAATTTTGATTATTTCTTTCCGTCTACTGGATTGGGGTTTATCTTGCTGCTCTTTTCAAGGATGTTTAGATATGTCATTAAATTGTTGGTTTCAGATCTCCCCAATTTGTTGATGTAGGAGTTCAGAGCTATAAACTTGCCTCTGAATACTGCCTTTGCTGTGGCCCAAAGGAGCTGGTAATTTGTGTTCTCTGTTTTGTTGAATAGCATGAACATTTGAATTTCCTTTCTAATATCTTCCATGACCCACTCGTGATTCAGCAGTGTGTTGTTCAGCCTCCATGTGCTACCGTCCTTTCTTTGGTGGCTTTTGGTGTTGAGTTCTAGTTTTATTCCCTTGTGGTCAGAGAGAATGCAAGGTATAACTTCACTGTTTCTGAATTTAGACAAGTTTGCTTTGTGGCCTAAAATGTGGTCTATTTTAGAAAATGTTCCATGTGCTGCTGAGAAAAACATGTATTCTGATGCTGTTGGGTGAAATATTCGGTAGATGTCGGTTAAATCTTGTTGATCTCTGCAGCTGTTTAGATCTGTGGTTTCTCTGTTTAGTTTTTGCCGAGTTGATCTATCTAGTTGGGAAAGTGGTGTTTTAAAATCCCCAACTATGAATGTATTTGGATCTCTGTGGGATTTGAGGTAAAGTTGTGTTTCTTGGATAAATTTGGGTGCTACATTTTTTGGCGAATAGATATTTAGAATTGTAATATCCTCCTGCAGGAGAGAACCCTTAATTAGTATGTAGCGACCTTCTTTATCTCTTGTCACAACTTTTAATTTGAAGTCTGTTTTATCTGATATTAGGATTGCAACTCCTGCCTGTTTATGGGGGCCATTTGCTTGGCAGATTTTGTTCCAGCCTTTAACATTGAAAATGTGTTTGTTTTTATGGGCAAAGTGTGACTCCTGAAGGCAGCAGATAGAAGGAACTTTTTTTTTAATCCAACTAGACAGTCTATCTCGCTTAATTGGAGAGTTAAGTCCGTTAATGTTGATAAAAAGGACTGAGAGTTATTTCGGACTTCCTGCCATGTTATCCACCTTCTCGGGGGCTGCGAAAACTGGGTTCTTTCTATGGTTCTTGGATTCTCAGTTTGGGTGCAGTTTCTTGGCCTTTATTGTGGTCTTGTTGGTTTTCTATGTGTAGGACATCTTTAAGAATCTTTTGCAGGGCTAGTTTGGTGGAGATGTATTGTTTCAATTTTTCTTTCCTATGGAAGGTTTTTGTTTGGCTTTCAGTTATGAAGGAGAGTTTAGCTGGGAAGAGTATTCTTAGTTGATAGTTGTTTGTTTTTAGGGCATGGGATACATCATTCCAGGCTCTTCTTGCTTTGATTGTCTCTGCTGAGAAATCTGAGGTGATTCTAATTGGTTTTCCTTTGTAGGTGGTTAATCTTTTCTCCTTCACAGCTTTAAGGATCTTTTCTTGGTCTGAATTGATCCTGTGTGGATTGTAATGTGACGGTGGGATGTCCTATTCTTTTCTCATCTATTTGGAATTCTAAAAGCTTCTTGTATCTGAATAGGCCTGTCTTTTTGCATGTTTGGGAAGTTCTCTGTTAGGATCCTGTTAAACATATTTCCTAGACCAATTACTTCCGTTTCTAGGTGCTCCTCTACACCCATTATCCTTAGCCTTATCACTAATATTTTATTTGAACTTTATTGTACAATACACCCTGAATTTGCCTTGCATGTAAATGTGTGTGTACATGTGCGCAAATATGTGTGTGTGTGTGTATGTGTGTGTGTGTGTGCTGTTGCCATGTTGCTTGCCAATGAGGACAGAGAGAGTCTGAAAAGAACTGTGTTGCAATGTTGTTATTTATCAATGTTCTGTACTGTCATTTCAGTGGAACCACCCTTCTGTACATTTTATTCGTCAAATAATAACATCATCATAATTAAAGCATTTACAACATTAAGTTAGATAAAAGAGATCACTTTCAGCTCTTTGTATATGTTAGGCAAGATGGTACACATATATTTAAGTAGTAAGTTATTGTTGTAAGATGACTGTCAGTACAAAATATGTATTTGACCTCTTAAATTGGCTATACTTTTAAGATATACTCATGGAGTGAGTTTATCTGACTTGACCAAACAGGTATTACACTCTGGTTATTCCTGTGAAACTCAAGGTGGATAAACTCTTTCCGGATTTCTGTTGAAAATAACTTTCTTTATAAGATAGTATCTATTCACACTAAGAATAAATCCCGTATTTTTTAGGTTTGAAAATCCGATCATATTGACTGAAAAACAGTATTGTGGATATGTTTGTTAGATATACATTGCAAAAACAAACAAAAAATGCATGTGTCACTTCCAGATTGTGGATGCATTTTAAGTTGTATTTTACATACAAAGGTTTCTTCATTAATAGTTCTTTTGTGGGAGTAACTATCACAACTTTAACAAATGAGGCTTTTTGAAGATCTTTTCCAATATAAATATCATCCAAGAGTGAGTCTTGCAATTTCTGAAAACCCTTTGAATACTTTAGTGTTATTTCAGTTCATTGACTATACAGCTAAAGACATTTCTGAAATAAACATTGTTAAAATCTGAAAATGTAAGTGGGTATATAGGCTTTTTATGCATCATTTTATCAAAAGACAGTTTTTATGAAACTAAAATATATAGAATAAAAGAATGGAAGTGAATTGCGTGAGCTAATTTTTAGCATAACTTTGTTTTCTATTAGCACAGTCCTTTGAATGTACATGATGAAGTTAAATTATGCCCTTTGTGACACTATGCTTCAGTTATTTTTAGAATCTTTGTAGTTATCAGAGTGAATTTGTAGTGTAAATAAATGTCTTTGAAATGATTAGGATTAATTTTGTGTTTTGTTTCCTACTCCTAAGTAAAAGAGTTATTTTCAAGTGTTAACAGTTTTCAATTGAATCTTCAGTATCATACGAAATTTTGAACAAATATTGTAGTATTGATATATTTTTTTCAGGGGTGGGGGAGTCTGGTAGTGGGGCCTGAACTCTGGGCCTGGGCGCTTTCCTCCAGCTCTTCAGCTCAAGGATAGCACTCTTCTACTTGAGCCACAGCGCCACTTGCGGCTTTTTTCTTTTTTTTTATGTGGTGCTGAGGAATCAAATCCAGGGCTTGATGCATGCAAGGCAAGAGCTCTACCACTGAACCACCTTCCCAGCTCTTTAGGTCTTTTTAAACCAATTGTATTCACAAGTTGGAGAGGCTTTAATTCATTAATGATAGGTCAGACTGCATTTTTGGGTACATGAAAGGTAAAATATTTATCTATGGTCAAAGGTGATTTTTATATGTCTTACTTTAATAGCATATTAAAGTAGTACCTTTCTCTCAAAATGTTGGGTATAAAAAGCAATCAAAATACTTCTAATGGTAATCAACTTAGTTGAGCCACAATGTGGAAATGATTGGTTCATAAGACCTGCAGTCTGTTTCCATCAGGAATTGGGGAGGTCATTCTTTCAGTAAGACAGTTTTAAACAGAGATAGGGTCCCGAGGCAGTGCAGTGTTCAGTGAAGGGATAGAATATGATTTCTGCTATTTTGACCTAGAAATCAAGAATGTTATACTTTAGCACTTCCTTTCACCAGGGAGGTATGTACTGATTATGAACTTTGAGTATTCATATTACAGTTCTCTATTTTCTAACAAAGATAAAGTGAAATATTATGAGTGTACACAATAATTCTGGGAAATTTTCCTAGAATTTGTAGACTAAGTGCTGGTATTTTAGTCATAAAATAGAATGAGGTTAATTGATACAGTGGGAGATGAACCTCAGGCTAACACTTACCATGTGTGCAATGTTGTACTAGTAATGTTGTACTGTGATTTTTATTGTGTCTCTTTAAGATGTGCAATGTGATGTATTGATATTCATTGCATTGATCATTTTTCTGTCACTAAAGGGAAAATACCTGCAAAGAAATTTTCTGAGGAGGAAACTATTATATTGACTCATGGTTTAAGAGAACAAAGTTTAAGATCAGATGGCTCCATTGTTTTTAATTATATTTTTATTATCATAACTAGTTGTACAAGGGAATTTACATTCAATAAATAATGCTTTTACGTATAATAGATCCTTATATAACTTTTCCCTGCCTTTCTAAACCTCACCACACTTTAATTTTTTCTAGTTTCATACTATCTGCATTGAATATCATGTCTTCACTTTCTTCCTCCATAACTCTTTTTATTCTTTCCCTTTGACTTCCCCTCACATCTTCAAAGTGATAGTTTCCTGGTATTTATTTTGTTGGATTAAAAGTTCAATTTTATAAAAAAAATTACATCTTTTAAATACTCCTCTACAAATAGCATGATTTGGTTAATATTGCTGTGTAAAATTGTATAAAGTTCTAGCTTCCAAATATGAGACAGAACATGGGTCCTTTGTGTGTCTGGTTTGACTTCATTTATTTAACATATTTTTAGATCTATCCATTTCTTTGCAAATAACGTAACAGTCTTCATAATGGATAAATACATTCCACTTATGTATATATGACACACTTTTGCCAACCATTTCTTCGCCAAAGGGCATCTGGGCTGTTTCCATAACTTGGCTACAGTGAAGAGTGCAGTAGTGAACATGGTTGTGAAAGTGATTTTACTGTCCTTTTGGAAGAATTCATCACTATCTTTCTGGGAGCAATCCTCTAGCCAGTTTTCCAGAATAAGCACATCCCTCCCTTCATCTCCATCACAACGTATTGCAAGTCCTCAAAAACACACTACCCCATACAGGTTTCAATAAGCTAAAACCACACTGTGCCCATATTCTTTCAATATTTTTTTAATAATTAGATATAATTTAGTGAGAACCTTCTATGTACTTTCCTAATGTGGGAATGAGGGACATAACAACAGAGTAAAAGTAAGAAATATGTAATTTAATTAGTTATCATATTTAAAATGTTTTTCAGCTGTCACTAATAGCCTCACTTACTATTATTTTAATCTTTATTTGATTACTTCATCTAGCCCCTAAATTATAACAGGTGAGTTAAATACAAAGGCAAAAAGTGTGGTTTGATTTTGACACTCATGTGTGAGGATGCACAATATGGGCAAAGAGATGGATTGGAAATAATAGCAATTATCCATTTTGTTAAAGTAGAGATGGTTTTCCCAAACTGATTCTCACAATTCATATTCCATTCAACAAAAAGAAACGTGTAACAATTACCTTTGTTTTGCTCCTTATTAACTTTTGTTTCCATTATATTTTTAATGAAGGAATATTTCATAAATCTACTTTAGATGCAAAAATATTTTAATATATTTCTAAGTGTATGCATTGATCTATACATACACACATATATTACACAGGTTACAATCATAATTTATAACTTCTGTAACTATACAATTTACTAAATTCTTAAAAACATCAACGACTCATGCCTGGAATCAGGATTACTCAGAAGGCTGAGATCTGACGATCTTGGTTTGAAGCCATCCTGTGCAGGAAAGTCCATGAGCCTCTTATCTCCAAACAACCAACAGAAAATCAGAATTGGAACTGTGGCTCCAAGTATTAGAGTGGTAGCCTTGAGAGAAAAAGCTCATGGACAACACCAAGGCTCTTAGTTCAAGAACTACAATCTACCCCCAAAAATCTATTTAATTTACACCTGTGTGAGTAGAGTATTTCCATCACCCAAATGCACATCCATGCTCATTTGCAAGGTAACTCTGTTTTGTCTGAAGTAGGACTAAACATTATCACTAAAGGAGCATTGGAACGTGGGTTCATTCTATCTCTCTAATGGATTTTTCTCCACTAGAATACTCAAGTGTTACAATTGTTCTAATTATTTAAAATCATAGCTTTTTTCTTTCATACTCCTAATATTAGAGTTTGAATTGAGTGTTTTGTCCCCTTAAATGTGTGTTCTTACCACTTTGTCATGCCCCCAGCCCCAAGTTATCCTGATTATTTTTCAGCTAGAAACTGGCTTCCTACTTGTGTATGAACTTGGCCTCCATCCACTTGATGTTATTCTTCCTGGAATTTAGAACAACAGCTGTATGGCATTGTGCACAGAACTTTCTGTTCAGTTTGGGCTTTTGCCACTATCCTCACAAAATTGCAATCCCATGTATTCACGAATTTCATAAGCTTGTCATAGCTGATTTTTTTAAATCTTTCATTTCCTGCAGGTTCTTGAGTACTGAATTAATTTGTGTTTTCTTGGGTTGTTTGTTTCATTTGAATCTATGTGTTGAGTTGTTTGTTCCTCACTTTTCCTTTTGTTTCTTTCCCTCAAGTTCTTACCTAAAGTGCTGAGAAACCAATTCTTCTTTCTCAAGATAGGGTGAACATTATTTATTCCAAAGCAATTTCCGTGTCTATGAATGGTATACACATGCTAAGCGCTGAGAAGGGTGTTTTATTTTCACGGCAGTCTTTGGCATACACAGACAGATCATGAAATATATGAAGAAAATAAAACCACAGATGAATGCCAGAAGGAGAATAAGCTATTATTAATTGTTTGACAGAGGGTTCTCTTCTAATGAAAGAAATATATTACTTGATGCAGGATTTCACAAAATCATATTGCTACGAGGAACCTAAACAATCATCTAATATAAACTTGAGAGTGATGAATTGACTTCCTGAATAATTTACTTTTCGGTCAAATAAAAGCAGACTTTCAAAAAGAGAGTAGATTTTAGAGAAACATGATGAATTTTATTTAAATAGGTCCTTAGCGGATTTTGTTAATTTGTGAACTAATACAGGGAAATAAAGTACAGCAAGATAAAAAAATAAAAACTTCACATTGAAATACTCATATGTGTTTGTGTATGTGTGCATGCATGTGCGAGTACACACACGCTCATGTGCATGTGCTCATGCATGCATTCATCATTCTTGAGGCTTGATAGTGCCATGGAAACTATTCCTCCGCTTCTGTGCCCAAGGATAGTGGTCTACCACTTCAGCCTCTGCTACAATTCTGTTTTTTTTTTGTTTTTTGTTTTTTGTTTTTAGATAATCGCTTGTATTTTCATGATTGAACAGTGGTCTTCAGATCTCAGACTCCCGAGTAGCTAGCTTTGCTTATTCAGCCTTTGAGTAGGTAGTTAAATTCTGGCTGTCCTCTATGCTTCACTGCTCTTTTATACTTTTCCTGAGGTATTCACAAGCCTAAGTCATATATATGTCTAGTTGCTTTAAAATATTCTTATTGCTTGGCAACAGGGGATCACATGTGTACTCTTAACTATTTTGGAGGCTTGAGAACAGAACGCAAACCAAAAGTTTAGTGGACTTACTTCTCAATCTATAGCTGGGTGAATTGGATCATTTCTACCAAACTGCACTATCTAGAGACTAAGATTGGAAGGACTGTGGATCCAGGTCAGTCAAGGTAGCAAGCTAGACAAGTTGGTGTGCAACTCTGATGCCATTGATGATGGGAAGGCTAAAAGGACAGATGAGATGCATGTTCTTGTGGAAAGGGAATCCCGGCCTGCAAGAACAATATACCCCAAATTGAAATCCCCACATTTTCCCACAACCAAAATAAGTATATACATTAACATCCAAAAACTTAATACAATCTGTTCTTTGCTCTAATATCAGCTTTATCTGATTATCATATGATGTGACAGAATAATTTCATTAAACTTATGATAATTTAAAAAGACCTAGAAAATTCTTTCTCACTTATTAAGTGCAGATGAATGGCAAATTGCCTCATTTCTTACATATTTGACTACGACTATAAAATCATCTTATGATTATTATTAATAGTAATATATTCTGATTTAATACTTTACTTTGTAACAGTTTTTTAAATTGTTGTTTTCTGCTGAGGTTGAAGTCTTTAAATAGTATCATCAAAGTATATTCCTTGGGTATTTAGGGAAGTTGTTTACAAAAATTTTAACCAATGGCTTCTAAGAATTCTTAATTGGTATATATATGTATATTTTGGTTTATTTTTAATTTCAATTTAAATTTATTATAATGGTAAGGTACATAGGGGTTCAAGTTACATAAATGAGGTAATGAATACATTTCTTAGGGAAGGAACATTGTGATATCTTCCATCGATATTTTTGTACACTCAAAACAAGAACTACTGATGCTTTTGCTGTTGCTATTGATCAATGGGTACTTTTGCTTACTTTGTTCATGCATTTTTTATTATAAAATTCATATACAGAGCTTTTCCACTTAATTAAGTCAACTAAAGAGTACACTTCATTTTCTTTTCTTTTTTTGGGGGGGGGTTCGGTTGTGGAGCCTGAACTCTGGGCCTGGGTCCCGTCCCTCAGCTCTTCAGCTCAAGGCTAGTGCTCTACCACTTGAACCACAGCACCACTTCCAGCTTTTTCCTTTTTGCTTATATGGTGCTGAGGAATCGAACCCAGGACTTCATGCATGGAAGGCAATCGCTCTACCACTGAGCTACCGTCCCAGCCCCTACTTCATTTTATTTTCTAATTTTCAAGTTTTGAGCTTAAATGTTTCCTTTTGTTTCTTTAGGGTAATTCTATTTTCAGAGTTGTAGGATCAGTTAATATAATTTTGCATGATTTCTACACATGTATATTATTCAGTCACATATATTTTGCTTTTAAAATATGTAACATTTGGCTATTTGAAATTATTTTCTTAATTTTTATATGGTTACTGAATTTAAATACATTTATTTTCTTATATATATATAAACATATTTGTCCAGGTAACAAATATTTACTGCATTTTCAAGAAGCACTTACTTTATTAAGAAAGCCTTCATTACCTGATCACTTTTTGGAAATATTTGTACTTAAATTAAAAAAAAAAGTTTGAGCTCGGCATGGTGGTTTGTTGCATCCATTTTCTAGCTATGGTGGGAATTGTAAATAGGGTTTGTAATTCGGGAGAGACTGGGAAACTATGAGACCTTATTATAAAACTATTCAGAGTGAACTGATTAGAGATGTAGCCATCGCTAGTGTTATATAGAGCACCTCGCTATCACATACTAAATCTTTAGTTAAAACACCAGTAACATCAAACTTTTGTCAAAATAAAAGGACACTTGTTTCAAAATGATTATTATTTAAAACTTATTTGCAAAGGTTCTAATGTCTTCTATTAATTTTCGATTTACTTAATCTATTAAAATCCAAGTATATTGAAACTATATTATTTCTACTAACCTTTTAAATGGTACGAGCAATATTATGATTTCATATATTAACATACTTTTACTGTTTGTGATAATTTCCTCCGTTTAATATAATAAAATCAATATTCCAAATGTGTGTATGTGGTGTGTATATTTGTGTGTGTGTGTGTGTTTATGTGGTTTGTGTGTGTGTGTGTGTGTGTGCTTTGTGTGTACTTTGTAATGCTTGCGAGATCACACCATTGCTTCACATATGCAAGGCCAATGGTTTACCACAGAGCTACTCTGTCTAGTAATAATCCAAATAGTGTTTTAAACCATGACTTTCAAACTTTCATTCCTAGTATGTCCTTTCAAAATTATATATGATAACATGTGATACATATTCTATCCACGTTAGCAATTTTTATTGTTATTTAGAATATTTCCACTGCCTTTCCACTTCCAAACTCTTGTGTTTGTTATTGATAAAGGATTTACTTTGCTTCTTTTGTCTCTTCATTATTTTTCCCTTTAGAGTTTAACTATTCTTTCTCTTATTTCTTTGGAAATTATCATATTCCTGTTACAGTTTCTTTACATTGTAACAGGTATATACAATGCTTTAATTTCTATTTTATTTTTTCCCATTTTCACTGACTTTTAGTACAAACTATTAGATGGATTAAAAAGAAATTTGTCTCAGGAAACGTTATTTTTCTCCTTCTCTTCTCTGAAGTCTTTCTGTTTTTTGAAACACAATAGCAATGACATATAGCTCCTATGTGGTACATCATTGTTTCCCCTCTCACTCTCCTCTGTTGTACAGCTCAAGTTGTTACCATTCAGCTTTGTTATGTTACAGTGTTATTTAAATCGTAACTCATTCTTGAATTAATTTTAATTGTTTCAAGTATTCTCTGAAGACATTTTTCTATATATAATATCTGGGGTCTTGTGTTTTTACAAGGTACAAAATATGAGTCACTTTCAAACATCTAGATATCTCTGTAGAATATTGGTCCACCTGCTCAATAAACTCATATGTAAATTCAAGGAATACAGGTCAGTTAGAACAATCTTGTAAAATTGTGTATCTTCAGCCTTCATACTAGCTTTGAATCTTTTTACCATGTTTAGTAGTAAAGACAACATAGTTCTACTACAAGAGCAGACACATAGAAGAATGTAACAGATTTGTCAAAAATAAATTCTCAGTTTATGGTCAATTGATTTTGAAAACTATCCTATGACTTTATGAAAGAAAAAATAGAATCTTAAATGGGTGTATTGGCACTATTTTCTCTCGAGATTTAAAGAATGATCTTAGACTACTACCTCAATCCCTTTTTTTGTTTCTTTTGTTTTGTTTTTTGTCACTCATGGAGCTTGAACTCTGGGATTAGGCGCTGTCCATATGCTCTGCAGATCAATGCAAGCACCCTAATATTTGAGCCACCGCACCACTTCTGGCTTTCTAGTGGTTTATTAGAAATACGAGTCTCATGGACTTTCCTGCCCGGGCTGGCTTTAAACCGTGATCCTCAGATTTCAGACTCCTGATTAACTAGGATTACAGGTGTGACCTACAGGCACCTGGCCTACCTCAATCCTTATACAAAAATTTAAAATAAAAAATGATTATCAAACTAAGTATGAGATGTAAAACCGATAAGAGATAAATGTAAAAATTCATGACATTCTATCAGTAAATGTTTCTAAATGGAAAGCATTAGTTGCTAAAGAAAAGCAAGAAGATACTGGATTATATCAAGTGATAGCCTTTCATAATTCAAAGGACACTATACTCATAATTCAAAGGACACTATAACCGAAGTGAAAACATATCCAACAGATAGACGTAACATATGTGTTAATGCTAAAATGTGAATGCTGTAATGATTCTTAATCTTAAATATTTTTATACCTTCTATTTCTATATAATTTTTCCTGAATAGGATATTTCTTTAAAGAACATGTGTAAATTAATAGTCAATAAGTGGAGCATATGAAATAAGTTCCTCTTTAGTATCTTAAAAAAAGAAAAAGAAAAATCACTGGTATGACTCTAATATAAAAAGATGACACAAAATATTGTAATGCATTGTGGAGGAACTGATAAACTACTCACAGTGATCCATTTGTATAATACTGCAATCATTTTAGCAAGCAAGTTTTCAAGTCTCAAAGGTCAAAAAGAATTGTATAGGATCAATTCATTATACTTCTATGAATGTATTAAAGAGAAGTAAAAAGAAGTATTTGGACAGGGAATTGTAGTTCATTGACAGTGCACTTAAATAGTATGTGTGAGACCCTGGAAAAATCCCCAAAATAAAATTTTGAAAATACACACTACAGAGCATGTATGCTGGACAAATTCTATTAACAGAATTTTTTATCTATTTTAATGTCTGTTCTAAAATTTTTAGCATTTCTATTTTAAGAAATGCAAGCTTGTGAAAATTAGGCTTTGAAAACCTATGAAGTTACAATTCACTTCCAAAGCACTTAAGTGTATACAATAGAAGGAGATAGTATATTGCAAGTGAATTACATGTCAGCAAATAAACTATTGTTAAAAATTCTTCACACAAAATGAAGAATATCTAAATAGACGTTTTTGGTTTTGGCTAAAAACTCTGTAAACTACAGCGTTTAAAACAAACGTGTGATTTCTGTTTATTTTAAGGGTTTTTTTTGTCCGTTATTTTGAGTTTATACAGAGATATCTCAATCAAGAGTGTAAGTGATAACTGGAATACCTAGGAATTATGCATCATTTATAAGTAATTGATAACCTTTTCTGGACGAAATGCTTAGCAAATGACAGAACACACAAAACTATGCATCTGCATTTTATGAAAGCCATTGGAGCATTAAAGTAGGATAAAGTCAAGTAAATATTTTGCATTTGTTCTATTGGTCTCTCTTTAACTTGAAAATTATAGATTATGTTTTTTATATTCTATTGGGACAATTATCTGCTGTCACTTATTTTTTCTCTTCCCCTTCTTTTGCCCTTCCACTTACATAATTATTATTTAAAGAGACATACTTGACCTTGCATTTCTAAATACTTCAAAATTATCTGAACTATTTTATACTTCTGGCAGGCTCCTATATCTTTCTCAAAGGAAATATTTTTGACACTACCATTTTTATCATGTATGCAAGACATACATGAGACTCATCCAGATATCTCAAAACTCATACCACCATAAAATCCTATCTTACTTAGAAATCATGCTTTTAGAATGTCTCTGGAGGTGACATCTCTCATTTTTGAATGACACTAAGTGATACTTATATGCAGTCATGTTTTAAAATAATATGCCACTCAGTAGATGAACGAATTGACAAAATGTGGTTTATGTATGCACGGTGGAATTCTATACTTCAAATTCATACGGAACTGGAAAGATTTGGAAAAATTCTACGAAGTAAAATAAACAAGACACAATGAAACAGATTCCGTGGTTTCCTCATTTGTAATAAGTAGGAAATATCTACAATATAAAGAAAAGAAAAAGAAAAAGAAATGCGATCTTAGCCACTAGTTCATTGCTAGTATAATTCCTGCTCTCTCGAAAAGGACTTTTTTCCAGTTAAGTCCATGGTCTTAGAACTAACTGGCTTGGAACCTGAATTATTCTTCCATTCTAATTTTTATAAATTTTCATGATTACCTATCATGATTTAGAGCTAGTAGAAGAAAGAGAGTGGTCTCATCCTTCATGTTTCACTTAGTAATAATGCTTTCTCTATGTCACTCCCATAGATCTACATACTGGCCTTGGCTTTATTATTTCAACGTTGTCTTATTTGCAGAGTCTTCTATAGAGTATTGAACCATTATACTTAAACACAGAACTTCTCTTTCTCCTATTCCTATTGTTTCTCCTTCTGTTAACTTATGTACACTTGGGTAATAATGCACAACACAAACACTGACAAAAAATGTTTCTGAGAACCTTCTTCCCACTTAAAATTGGTCTTAATTAACAGAGCACTTAGGAAATTTGAACATAATGTACTCCAGGATAATGTTTTTTATTTATGGTGAAAATGGTGGACACAGGGGTTAGAGTTACATAAGTAAGTTAATGAGTACATAATCTACCGAACATTGTTACATCCTCTTTTGTTATTCCCCTGTCATTCCTTTTCTCCACACTGCCCCAACTCTTCCCTCCCATCCCCAACTAGTAAAGTTCATTTTCAACATAGTGTCTTGTTCATCTCATTGTAACAACGGGCCATACTGTATACTTATTTCAGCATTTTATTTCCCTTCCCCTCCCCACATTAGAAAAATGTATATGCAAGTTGCAGCTCACCGACCTCAAATACAGTGGAAACGGGTTATACCATGGAGGAAGAAAATAGAAGAGAAACAAAAAATCACATAATACATGGTAGATACATTAAAAACAATAGTAAGAAAGAAAAAAACAAGTTGTGTCCGTATTTGGGGTTCATTTCACTTAACATCGTCTTATACAGCCATATGTACGTGGATAATGTTTTATAAGCCATGTAAATTCCATATTTTCTCATTACTAAGTTGTCTCTGAAACACGTGTTACCTCGTGTCTAAAGATGCCTTTGTGCTATCTCAATGAAGCCAGAAAAAATTCATTTTCCTGGAGCAATACCATAGGTTGTTACCGAAAGTAAGTGGAAGGAACGTTTACAGGAAGTAGAAACTGAATCCAGGAGAGAAATTGAACATAGAGAAATGACAAAGTTCAAGTTAATTTGTGCTCTCATTTTTACTGTACAAGAATATAATCCAAGGCTTGAAGGGAACTCTGTCCCTATCTTTTTCGAGTGTGCACTTTAGACATAAAACTTGTCTGTAAACTTCTAGTTGACAGTATTACAAAAGGAAACAATATGCCATTTGAAGGCCAGCATGGAAAAAAAGGAAATAACATTGTTTTACAGTGTTCTACTACAAAGAAACAAAGACATGGAGGTTTTAAAATGTCTTATGCATGAATATTTAACTCCTGAGATGATTCTCTTGTTGCAAAAGTCAGATATCCATTCCTTTATTCTGGTCCTGAGTTCACCATATCAATAAGGATTCCAAAAAGCAGGACTCAGTGAGTATGATCAGCAAAAGGATCCTCTTTTCAAAGCAGTGTTTTAAAGATGGTCCCAAAGAAATATGTGGGGTTTTTTGTTTCTTCTTTGTTTGTTTAGTTTGTGCCGCTTCTGGGGCTTGAACTCAGAGGCTGGACCCTGTCCCTGAACAGTTGTCTTTTGTCTTTCCTGCCCACCTGCCCCCAAAGCTAGTACTCTACTGCTTGAGCCAAAATTCCACTTCTGGATTTTTGGTGTTTAATTACAGATAAGAGTTTGAAGACTCTCCTTCCTGAGTTGGCTTTGAACTAAGACAGTAAGAAAATCAAGTCACATCAACTGTATGGACTTCTCTCTTGAACCAAGAAATATTAGATGCAGTTTATTATAAAGGTAATATTTGACAATTTTTAAAAGAAGAGAATATGTGCAGCAAAGAAGCCATAACTTAAATAACTCAGCAAAAGTAGGTGCACTGAGTCATATTGGAAAATTTTTTCTGCTTGGGAAGATTACTATTGACTTCGTAGTTTCTTTTGGGGAAACTTCAAGTACATTTCACATTTTCATTGGTCGTGGGGCATGAACTCTGATCCTGGGCATGTGCCTCAGCTCTTCAGATCAAGTTGGGTGCTCTGCCACTTTAGTTACAGCACCACTTCCGGGTTTCTGGAAGCTAATTGAAGATGTGTCTCATGGACTTTCGTGATCAGGCTAGCTTTGAACCCCAGTCCTCTGGTCTGAACCTCCTGAGTACCTAGGATGACAAGTGTGAGCCACCAGCACCCGTCTCATATTTGCATGTATGTGCACTTAATGACACTGTAGACAAATAATGCAAATTTGAATCAAGTGATGACCTTGCAGCTTTTCAGAAAATTTGAGGTAGCAATAAATATGTCATCCTGTTCCATGTTGTTACATTAAAGACTCATGAGCCATTGGACTCTTAATTTAGCATCCTCTGAAGTCTGCATTGGTGGACTTAGTATAATTAATTTTTAGTAGAAAAATAGAGAAATTGAGATTTTTAGAAAGCAAAGGAGATCAGATATGAAACAACAGCATAGAATGGGATAAAACTTATCTCACAGAGATTAAGAACTACCCTAAGTGATTTAGAATGCTAAAGGAATGAGGAATAAGCCTACTTGATAACTAGTTCTTTAATAACCAAAAATGGTTCCCTAGAACAGTTTCCGGTATAATTTAGTTATTATTATCATTTATTTCTTGCATCTGGATTTATTCCTTCACTTCTATCACAACTATTAATTAGCTGGTGCATTTTTGGTGCCAAAACTGACCAAAAATTTTCCAAATCTCACTTAGACTTAGATTAATCCTCACCTGATATCTAAGCATATTCTTGACATTAATTGCCATGACCTACCAACAAAATGTTTTTTTTCTCAACGCAGTCTTCTATTATAGGTAAAGTACATGAATTAAGAACTATTGTTAGGTCATAGTTGGAAGGAGCAATAATATATTCCAAGTATAGTTTCTTTATTTGGCATTTACTAGTTAAATGAATTTTTTTTGCCAGTCCTGGGGCTTGAACTCAGGGCCAGGGAACTCTTCCTGAGATTTTTCTTGTTTGGCTTAAGGTTAGCACTCTACCACTTGAGGCATAGCACCACTTCTTTTTCTGTTTATGTGGTACTGAGGAATCGCACCCAGGGTTTCATGCATGCTAAGCAATCACTGTACCATGAAGCCACATTCCCAGAGCCTTAAGTGACTTTCTTAAGATGACTTTGCTTTTTCATTCCATTACTATGTATTATAATTTAGGTTAGGTGGTAGAAAAGGAAGTGAAAAACAATACTAAGCCCAGTAAGGCTGACATTACTGTCACATCACTAAGGAAGTACAGTGTTAAGACCTTTAGGACTCAGGGCTCTTGCATGTGACATTATTAGTTTACATTATTACATAATATTTTACATTATTATGTAAAAAACATTAACAGTCATCTCCAACATCCATAACATTCTGTTTCCACTTTCAAGTTCAAGAGCCAAAAATTTAAGCCTTTTTATTGATTAGATGTGTTTCCTAGGAAGGAAGAATGAGGATGTGGAAGGTGATGTTGGAAAAATATTTATATTGGCTCCCAGTCCACATTTTTTGCATTTTAAAAAAGTATTACTGATGAACTCCTACATCTTCTTAACTATGCTGTCTGCACAAGATGCAGATAAAGGAAGACATTGATTCTGGTGGATCGTCACATATATTAACAAAATCCAGTTGTGCAAAAATATTACTAGTATAAAGTATTGACTATAAAATGGTTTCTTGTCCTAGCAGAACAAAATGCAGTATTGAAATGATTAGTCCAGCTTTCTTTGAGATTTTCTGCTGTCTCAGTATCAAGATGTTCTCTAATTCCAGTAATATACAAGCATAAAAGATCTGACTTGAATATCTCAGTAGTTTTAGAAACAAAGGTACATAGTAGCTTCCTTCATGCAGAGGGGTGTGATGGAATGTATGGCTGATCGTATTGTAATTATCTTTTTTTCCTCTTCATCTCATGTTGCATATTTTGGCATATTAATTTGTCCTGCATCAGCTTCCTGTAGGTGAGATTTACCTCTACTCTGCAATGTCAAGATGGAGCATGTGACTTACTTCAGCTTACAAAAATGAACCAGAAGTGGTGAAAGGCTATTTCTAGGGGAAGATTTCTATCCAATTGTCTGGGTTTAAGAGTTAACTTCTTTTCCCTTAGCTATAAAAATAGCATATTTCCAGAGAGAATCTTTTTTCAACTTATATACTGAAAGAATATAGCATGTGAAATTGAGGCAAAACTCAAACACAAGAAGAATTAAGCTAATATTAGAATATGATACTAAGATATTAGTTTCTTACCATTCTTGTATACCTTTATGATAGTTTCCTACAACACTTCAGTATTTTAGAAATACTAAACAAGTACTAAACAGATAACACTTCCTGTTTGATGCTATATTTATTACATTTATTTTTTTAAATAAATAAGCATTCTATATGTGGTCACTTGAGGCGTTAACTTTTTCTATAAATGTGTATAATCACTCTAGAGCACTGTATCTCACACCCACAATCATTATCCAGACCTTGTGATTGAGATGAGGAAGAACAAAATATCTAGATTTCTCACTTCTCTTTTCCTCTGCTCCTTTTTCTAGTGAGAATTCTCATCCTTTCTCCAAATTCTCCTATTAATAAAGGAAGAATGAGACATTGTGCATATCAAGCAAAATGCTTCAAAGCCAGAATTTTATTCTTTCAGAAATAGATGAAGTAAATCAGAATGGCTCAAGGAAGAAGGAAAACGTGATTTTTTCCCCTTACTAGTTTCAACAATAGAGTCTAAACACAACTCTAAATATTTAATAAACCATTTGCTTTGGCTAGTTTTTAAAAATATAGTGTTTTAAAATAAATAATTTTAAAAATAAAAAATTAAATATATAGTAATTTGTTGTTTGCCTTTGGTAGGCATGAAATAAGACTGCATTAACATTGTGTGAGTTGAAAGGCTAAATTTTATCTGAATCTAAACAAAATGAAAAATATATGATGTTAAGATAAATAGCGTTTAGGTACATTTTCTGCATGACATACACACAGGGACATTTTTTTCTTCTTTTCCTCTTCACACTTCAATAAGCAGTTCATGTAATTCAAATAGCTGTGTTTATTTCAGAAATAGATTAGACATAAAAAAGTTAGAAGAAGAGAACCAGGATTGGTGGTGCATTCTTTAAAAATATCAGTCAAATAACTATTAACCATAATTCCAAAATAATAACACACAAATGCTCTTGAAAAGAGGAGATTGTAAGCATAATATACAAAGAGTGATAGTGCCAGAACTGCTTCAGGAACTGCTCTCTGACATTTAAGATTTCTAGTACATGACAATGTTTTAATCAGGATTAAAGGCTTTCAGGAACTAAATTTTTTTTAGTTATATTTCGTTGAAGAAATACCTTTTCAAAATTAATGAAAAGATAGCAGGTTTTAGTAGAAAGAATGCTTACACACTCATTGTGGTAGGCAGTAAAATACCTTCCCAAAATATCTATAGTCCCGAAATATCTAATCCATCAAATTTAGATTTACATTTTATATATGTTTGTAAAATAATCACCTTTCATTACCTAAGGAACACAAATTTGAATAATTATCAGATGGGGAAAGTATACGCAAAAGTCCCACCTGTAGTTCGAGAGGGACATTATTAGGTAAGAACCATCAGAAAGATGTAAATATGCTACATTAGAAGATAAAGGAAAAGACAACAATCCAGATTCTGAAGTTTCTGGAAAGCGGAACAGGAAGTAAATGCGTTTTCCACTAGAATCATCTGAAAAATATTTCAGTTCTGTAGGTGGCTCAATTTTCATCTAGTGAGAATTATTTTAGATTTTTGTCCATTAGAACTGTAAAATGATAAATATGGATTGTTCAAGTTAATTAACTTGTAGAAATATTTTACAGAAAATTTGATTTAGTAAACTAACTCAACTACAGCCTCTCCTAATGCAACCACAAGGTTACCACATGTCCTAGTTTCTGAGAATAAGAAAAAGTTGCCACAATGTTTGTACACATGTATGATATACATACTACTAAGGGCCTTGAATTAATGAATTCTTGAAATTCTAAATAATATTTAAATAAGAAGGTCCTTTTCTTCATTTTCACATTTGGGAATCACTAAGTACCAAAGTTTTGTAGAAAGCTAGGGTAAGAATATAGAAATGAAATCTGTCTTCTAATGTTATAAAGATGATTTATGTCACTTTGATTTACAGTTGTAAGGTAATAAAAAATAAGGTAAAACAGAAACAGTAAGTCAATTTTATATCTTTCCTAACTTTCCAACAGAAATTAGAGAATCCAGTAAAGATACAGCAATCCCAGGATGATATAGGATGTTATAGGATCACTAGATGGTGAAAAAAAGGTAACAAGAATGGGTCCCCTGGAACAATGGGAAACAAAATCTACACCTACACATTGTGATATAGATAGAAAATAGTTTCTACAATGCTAAGTCTTTATATTTTAGGTTTGTTTACACAGCAACTTTACTCTCTAGGAAATGATTCTTTATTAATACTCAAGTGTTTGCAGCTTATAACCCAGCAACAAATAATGTTTCTAAATATAAACAAGCATGATACTAAGAGTAACCAAAGCTTCTTGCATTGCTATAGCTGATAAAGAAGAATCATCTTGGGGAATAGTCAACAATCTTGAATTTTTTCATACTTTTCCTCTTCTCCAACATGAGAAGTCATAGTCTAGATATGTCTCATGGACGTTCCTGCCTATGCTGGATTTGAAATATGATTCTCACCTGTCAGCCTCCTTAGTAGTTAGGGTTACAAGCATGAGCCATTGGCCCCTAGCTACATAATTATTTTTTACACATTTATGAAGTATGAAGTGGCAATCCCATTCATTTATATGTTGCTTAATGATCAAGCTACATCATATCCATTAATTTCTGCGTGTAACATTTCTTTATAGTGAGAATGCTCAAAAACTTATCTTCTGGCTGATGAAATATTTATCCTTAACTATAATCACTTTGCCTCTTGTAGTATAAAATTAATATATTTACTTTTAGTCACAGAAGTCTGCTAATTAAAGTTATATAAAACATGAATTGTAAAGTGAAAGAAATTCATAGTTTCATTACTTGTTTAAAGAAAATGATAATGCATTTTTTTCAATTATATTTCTTTGGAATGTGTAATATTCATTGATTTAACTTAAAATTGATAGCAATTACATCATATCTAGTTGATTCAAACTTGTATTTAAAAATTGTACACTTAACACCAATATACTTCCACTTTCTTCTAACACATAATTAAAATAACAGTATAGGAAAGTTTGGTGTTAGTTGTTCATGTGTAGAATCATAGAAACTCAGGAGGCTAAGACCTGAATATTTTAATTCAATATCAGTCCAAACAGACAAAAATGTGAAAACTTATCTCCAATTATCTAGCAGGAAGCAGAAGTTGAGGATGTGGCTCAAGGAATAGTGTGTCATAAGCCATTAGCAAAGAATACAACAGAGATCATTAAACATTGAGTTCAAGCCCTAAAAATAGCAAGTACACAAAAGACAACAACAAAAAAGTGATATGAACATCAATAATAAAGACAATATAGTAGAAAATATCATGAGAAACGTGTGTGAACATCTGGAATTCAGAAATCATTTGACAGAATTTTGATTCATGAGAGGTAAAAGTCACAGTATAATTTGAACAATCTCATTGAAGTCATTTGTGTTGAAATCTGGCTATTGGGTAACATGTGAAAGAGCAGACTGCATTACCTGACATAGCAGACATTGCCTGTAACTATACACCATCCCACTCTGAAAAAATCTAAAATCGTGCTTGTTAATTTAAAAAGAACCTCATGCTAGAGACTTTTTGGTCCACACAGACTGGGTTCCTTATTTTGAGGATTCAGACCAGTGCTTTTATTTATAAACACTTCTGTTTTACTCCCCTTCACTGGTGTAGCTATACCTTACTAAGCTGGCACCAAGCCACTCCCTAGAAATTGGGCAAGAGCATTTGCTGATGCTCTTCCAACTTCTCTCTGTGGCTCAGGATAGCCAGACTCTTGTAGCTAAGATGGGTTACTTTGATGTCCAGGTGGCCTTAAACTGGAGATAAACATGTAACGGATATGTCAACATGAGTTAGTTTCAAACTATGATCTTCAGATCTGAGCCACTATGCTCAGCTCAGTATTTCCAGTAAGTTACTTAATCTTTCTGACACTCAGGTTCTTCCTGTGTGGAAAGTGAAAAGAATTACTTTGTGGACCTAAGAATCCAGTTGGAGTTATGACTGGGTGCAGGAAGTATAAGTGTTCAGGATGTGTGGACAGAGTCTGACACTCTCATAAAACTACTGGTATTTATATTTAAATGAATTCCAGGAATTGGAAACAAGAGGGATTTTTCTGTTCTTGTTTATCTTTTTATGGACATTGAAGGAGCCACAGAAATTCAAGGAGAACAGAGAAATAAATGCAGCAGTTGTACTCTGTAGATATTATATTCATAATGAGCTATACCTCTTGTGGACAGGAACAGGAGGGAAAATCAGAGAGAGAACAAAGTGATGAGATTGTCGAACAAGAAGTGAACTCTTTAGAGACTTATAAAATGGTGATTTGTATGTACACTACCTTAACAAAAACCCTTTGAAAAATCCAGGCTGATTATTCTCTCTTCCAATTTTTGTAGAGGCCCTTAAGACTCAGGCTCACCTGGAGTTTTTGAAGGTCACATTTTATGATAATTAATGTAGAGCCTGAATCTCTTAAGAAATGTTATAAAAAGTATTTCATTCTTAGTGCCTCTTTCTCTTTGAGTGGTGATTATATATGTTGTTGTAATAGCTAAATTTTTACTTGTCAGGTGTTGAATTCTTCTTAAAGCTTTGCTATATCTTGGCATTCTGCCTTTAACTAAAATGGTAATTAATCTTTGAAATTAATGTCCTTGAGTATGAGTTTTATTTATTGATTTAATTTGTCGGCGGTGGTGAACTCTGGGCTTTGATGCCATTCCTCAGCTCCTCAGCTCAAGACTAGTGCTCTACCACTTGAGCCACAGTACCACTTCTATATTTTTCTGCTTAGGTGGTGCTGAGGAATCAAACCCAGGGTCTCGTGCATTTAAGGCAAGCTGTCTACAACTGATGCACCTTCTCAGCCCTTATGAGTGTCTACAACTGATCCACCTTCTCAGCCCCTATGAGTGGTATGTTTGTGCACGGGTCTATAAACCAAATCTATTCAGCAAATGTATACATTTGCCACTAGACATATTCAAAATTATGAATTAACTGATATTTAATGAATAAAACTGTTATCATTGATACTAGGAAGTGTTTGTCTCCCCATACTAAACACATAGAGGAAGGTATTTTAAAGTAAAACTACAAAAGAAATTTTAAGATCTTGTTGCTAACAAATGTGTCCAGGTATTATTACATTAAACAGACAATTCAAAATAGTTTTTCTTCATGAATACAGAGATCAAAGGTCTTATTATTCTTATTTGAAATGCAAATTAAAGGGGAAAAACAGTCAGGAGGTAAAATTTATATTGAATGTTAATAGTTAAAGAGGAAAAGAAGATCCTAGACGACAAACTAAAGACAAAGCAATATCAGAGCAATATATGCTCAATATTAAATAAGAAGGTTTAATTGAAAAATTGAGCTGGAATGTGCACATCAAACAAAAGCAAGAAATCATAGCCTACCACCAACAAAGAAACACCATAATTCATATCTCAGAAAAAGGAAAAAATTCCTTGTCCTTGATTTCAATGATACATATAACCCCCCTGCACACACACACACACACACACACACACACACACACACACACACACTCACACACACACACACACACGCACACACACACACACACACACACACACAGACACACACACACGAATGTATGAAACAGCTCAACCTACTCACATTCATTCAACATGTATCAAAGATCTTCCTATAATATTTGGAACTTTATATGTTTCCAGTCTTGTAAATAATTGATAACAGATGCATAAGCAAATATTTTCTGAATAAAACTCTGTTATGTAAATGAGAATTTATGATGGTTATGTCTACTTAAAATATCTCTCAGTCGCGAAATAATTAAACAAGAGAAAATACAAATTTGGGACTATATTTCTACCAGCTATTCTGCAAAGGCTTAATAAGAAATTATGAGATATAATATTAAATACCAAATTCATACAATTAATACATGTGTAGATGAAGTGAAAGACAGTGATCAGAGACCTATGCTGTCTCCAATTCCCAGCAGGCTGCACACTGTGACATCTTTGATTCTGCTGTGCCAGGCCCAGAGTTCTTTTCCCTACAGCAGTGGCCCTGCTTGGGTTGGGGATGGGGGCTGTGTGGAGAGGAAGGAGGCCACAGGAGAAGCCAAGCTTTGGTTGGGGCTGAGGGTGGTGAGGAGAGGATGGTGGGGAGGCCCTGAAGGAGGCTGTGAAGGGAGGAAGAGGCAGTTGGCCAACAGCTCATGCAACAGCCTAAAGGCAGCTGGGTTCTGGGGAGTGTCTGTGAGGTGTGGAATTTGGGGTGGATTTGCTAGGGCCTGTTTGCTTGGTGAAGAGAGGAAGAAGTCTCGAGTGCCACCCAAACAGATAGTGAAAAATGAGACAACCAATGGCTGAAGAATTTCAAGAACAAAGGCAGGGACTTATAGGTAACCTCTAGGGGCAGTGAGGACAGCAAGGCTGGGCCTGTGGTTGTCATGCTTCTCTCAATGCCCTTGGAAGTGAGGGCCAGCTCTGCTGTGGGCTAGGCCTGGCTCTTGCCTTGAAGCAGGCACCAGGAATTGTCAGCACAGCCTCAGCCTGCCCCAAGGAGGTGGCCTGTTGTGGGTGCTGTAGCCTGGGCAGCTGCTAGGAGGCTATACACAGCAGGAGAGAGAAAACATGGCTAGTCGACTCCGCTCCAGCCCAGCCAAGCTCAGGGCCACTTGGGAAGTTCCAGCTCTGGATCAGGATCATCAGGACCAGGCATTGCTCCCTAAACAAGTAGGGCCTCTGGGGACTTGTGCAGTGGCCGCCACGTGTGGGTTGTGAACCTCCTTAGAATGGCCAAGGAGTCTCAAGGAAGAGGTGCATTTGCTTCTGTGCCTCTCCCATCTTCTGGATTCTTGCTCTCCTCCTGCTTCCTGCCTTGTCCAACTACAGGAGTCAACTTCTCCAAGCCACTGAGAGGCCATCCCGGAGATGCTCACAGGGCTTTCCAGGCTGCTTCACCATGCATGCAGGGCTTACAGGGTGCCATCCTCTAGGCAAAGCATACCCCCATTTCAGCTTGGCCACCCTTGCCTAGGGGACCACGAATTGCATTCTTGCACAGAAAACTAGGGGTACACAAGGCCATCCTGCAGTCTAAGGCACCCTTTCCTTCCTCTTGCTCAGGTGTGGAGCAGCTGTGGAGCCAACTGCAACATCATGTTTGATTATCTAAAAAGAAGAGGAAAAAAAGCTTCATTGTCCCAGATACAGCTGCCCCTGGGGTTCTCTGTGTACACTAGTCTTGTGCTTAGATAAGGATCCCCAAGACCACCAAGGAGACAGTTCTCATGCGACCACATTAGAGTCATTTATTGCAAGCTTGAGCCTGGAATCACAACTGTCACCATTGCAGTGTGTCAGAGTTGAGAGCCCCGACCCTTCAGTTAAATGGGTAATCTTATAACAATCTTATTGGTTAGCAAGTGCAGGTTAAGCAATAAGCAATAATTTGTGGAGGAGAAGGGAAAAAACAAATCGTTTAAATAGGGATACAGGTGGACCCATTGCAACAATGAGATGTACAAGTTCTTATGAAGAAAAACGAACTTTGTAACTTTGGTGGGGGGGAGGGGGAGGAGGATTCAATGGGGGGCGGGGGGAGGATGGGAAGGGATGGGAGGGGGAAACAAAGGAGGACGTTACAATGCTTGATAGGAAATGTAATCATTATCTTGCCCATGTAATTGTAACCCCTCTGTACAGTATTTTCACAATTAAAAAGTTAAAAAAATTTAAAAATTTAAAAAAATCTGTAACTTTAGGTACTTCCCTTCATCCGCTGATGGTTATTGCTAGGGGAGTTATGGGCAGAACATTATTATGACATTTCACAGTTTTTCCAGGAACCTGAGTTCTAACTTTCAGTAAAAGTCTACTTACAATGGGTACTTTCAGTAAAGGTCTTCACAAGGGATACTTTCTGATTATTCGGAGTCTAAGTCCAGAATGCCTGTACTTTAGCAAAGGCCTCTTACTAGATGTGTGTGTGTGTGTGTGTGTGTGTGTGTGTGTGTGTGTGTGTGTGTGTGTGTGTGTGTGTGTGTTGTGTGGGAGAGTCAGACACAGAGGAGGTTTGGAGTAAAACACTCCTTCCCTTCAGCATTGAGTTTGGGTATCTATTGTTTGTCCCACCTCCCCAATCTAGAGTTCTAAAGTTGTCCTTCTAAATACTTTTTATCCTTTGATGATCTTGATATTCAGATTCCTAAGGTCTTCTTGTGAACTTCCACATTTGCTACATGAAGGTGATGCCTTTTTTCTAACTTTTTTGAAGCCTTTTGCTCTCTTTAAATCCAGTTTTTGCTGTGTTAGTGTTTTTACTTAGCCCAGACTGTGGTGGTCCATGCTGTGACTGTTAATTCAGAGATTAGTTTAGGCCAATATGAGATACTATACTTTCAGAATATCAGTGCAAGAAGTTCAGCATCTTTATTGAAACAATTTCCTGGTTGTAAATACAAACAAAAACATACAGTGATATAAATGTACAATCTCTTGTTTTTAGTTAATTGTGCACCACTGTAATGAAAGAAAATCTTTTTCCTAACTAAAGTGAGTATTTGTAATGGGAAAAAATAAAAAATTATAAATCTTAAAAATTGATGAAATACCAAAAGAAAAAGAAAGACACTGATCAAGAATGAAGTACAAACATAAGTGGTTTATAAATAAAAGAAATGTTTGAAATTCATATCCACATAGCGAAGACGAAGTAAAATAAAGAGGAAAGTCGATGAGATCCTATCTTACACACCAGAATAGCTATTACCACTCAAATAAATAAACTGCTGGATAGGTTGAAATAAATCAGGAACTATATTTGGTTTTGTGGCATTGTAAACTAGTGCAACCCATAGGAATATCTTAATGGAAGTTTACACAATACCAAAAAGTCAGATATGTTGATGACCTTTACCCCAATTGGATACATATTGAAGGAATATTAATCAACATGAACGTCCATGTTCATGGCAGCAATATTCTATAGCAACCAAGCTGTGTAATCAACCTAGATGCACCAGAAAGAGCGAATGAAGAAAATGTGCTATTCATAGCTATAAACATGCTCTGGTATATGAGAAGTGAATGTTTCTACTGTATCATTGTTAAATATTTTGAATATATAACTAATCCTAATTTCACTGGATTTTGTGGCATTGTGTTTTTGCTTTAATGTGGAACGTCCATATTGATTTTCAGACCAGTTACAATAGGTTGAAGATATCCTATAATATGTGGATATTAGATCAAAATTTAAATATATCAATGAACACATAGAATACCATCATTTATAGTATATAATTTGAAGCAATTTTAAGAAGGCAACAGTTGGGGGAAAATTCGATGTTAGATGCTTAACAAATACACAGACATGGAAAAATACAAAAAATGTGCAACTAATTACTGCTAATAGTAAAACATTTTCCTCAAGTTTTATCAATGAAACTATTAAAATAATACGTAAAAAATCAAATAAATATGCCTTGGAAGAAAATGTACCATAGTTATACATTTCCCCATAATTTGTTTTACTTTATAACAAATGGGTTAGAAGGAAGTATAATTACATGTCTGAATATGCTAACACTTTCAAGTGTCATTGATTGAATCCAACAAAGAAAAGTAACAGAGAACTAGAGAGTAAGAACAACCTGGGGTATGGATAAAGATACTCAGTAGAACTTAGTGAGGAAAGAATTTGCTCCATTTTTCTGATTAAAATAGAGCTAGGACAGGTAACTTTTGACAGAACACTTGTAATGTAGAGTAGTGGAGTTACTAATTTAGGTAGTAATTTATTACTTTTATTCCCAAATCTTATGATGTGATTCCGAAATAATGTGAGTGATCCTAGATTTTCTGAGCCCTTTTTTTCACACAAAGTTTCTAATTCCTCACCCTGCCAATGGTCCTTCTGCTACTCTCATTTCTCCTTGGTTCTGAACTAAACTCTTGTAACCTTTTGGTTCATGAGAAAGAGCTGGAGAAATATGAGGATGGCTTGGAGTCTGAGCTAACATCCACCCCAACTTGGAGGATCTGGTGAAGGACTTCCACCTGGGTCTCAGAATCAGATATTATTTGGCCTCTTTGGAAATGGAGAAACTAACTCCCTCAGGTAGAATCTGTCATTCCTTGACTTTCTCTGAAGAGATTTGATACTAGGGCGCAATTCAGAGAATGAGCTTTCCCATTGTCAGAAGGAACAGGTTGAAAACTAAAAGTGGCCTCAGGTCCCAAAGGACCAGTCAGAAGCCAAGAGATCACACTTTCCTCCTCTTCAGGGACTTTCTGGTAGGAATAGAGTCTGAGCAAAATCTAAGATGGAGATAAACTGAGCCTGGGCCTAACGAGGACACAAAAGAATGACCCTCTCTTTGACTACAAGGGAGTAGTGTAGTGAGACATGACAACTTCCTTCACATAAGAATATTGACTAGGTAAGTTATCTCACTGCCACTTTGCAGGAGCTCAGTTTCCCCAAAGGAGAAGTTGTTAAATGTTGTGACTGCCAGTTTACTCTCTAGGCTGTTGTCTCTCTCACCCCTACTCATGTCAGGAATGCATTGCTTCTTTCAGGCACTCAACTACTTGTCCTGACTCCTCGGGAGGAATACTGCAGGCTATTCTTTGGCTAACCTCTTGCATTTAAGGTAGAATTGGCCCAGGCTTTGCTCATGCCAAGAGGTAGATGCAAGAGGTGAATATAAGCTCAGATTTATACAGAACAACAATCATATTGAAAAAAAATTAAATGAAATTAATAGTTGAGTAATTTAGGGTTTATAGCCACAAGATTTAGGTAATTATTAGAAATACATCCAGAATCATGGATTAGGAAGAGAACAGTGAAGTAGATTCAGGATACGATGGAAAAGACACCATAGCCATAACAGGAGATGTGAGTATGAAGAAACTATTGGCATAGGTTCATTTACTATCTTAAGAGTGACCTTGCATAGGAGGCTTTTAGAATAATAACTAAAAGACAGGGACTTGCTGGCCAATGGTGTCTCACACCTGTAATCCTAGCTAACCAGGAGGCTGAGATCTGAGTCTTATGATTCAAAGCAAGCCCAGGCAGCAAAAGCCAGAAGTGGTGCTGTGGCTCAAGTGGTAGAGCAAGAGCCTTGAGTTCAGGAACAATGCCTAGGCCCTGAGTGCAAGCTTTAGGATCAGCAAAACAACAACAAGAAAACAATAATGATATAAAAAATAAAAGAAGGACTTAAATATATGCGATGTAATGATGATCATGTGTAACTCTTTAGGGAACATAAAAGGAGCCAAAATTTGGAGCAAAATATATCTATTCTCTACTAATCAAGGATGGAAAGTAAATGTCAAGTACCTCTTCTCAAAAACTTCCAAACTTGGGCTGGGAATGTGATTCAGTGGTAGAGTGCTTGCCTTGCATGCATGAGGCCTTGGGTTCGATTCTTCAGCACCACATAAGCAGAAAAAGCCAGAAGTGCTGCTATGGCTCAAGTGGTAAAGCACTAGCCTTGAATTGAAGAGGTGAGGGACAGTGCCCAGGCCCAGAGATCAGGCCCCTTGTCTGGCCTAAATAAAAACAAAAAAATAAAACAAAAGAAAAACTTATCTTTTCTCATAATTGAAGAGAGGCTCCTTTTACAGAAATTCTCCTTAACTAGCTCAAGGTCATCAGATATTCAGCAGACTTATTTTGTTGAGATGTAATGCACCTAACTCTACTGAACCTAATCATGGCTAGGAAAGTATGGACATCGATACGTTTGTTGTATTTTTCCTTATAAATATATAATACTGTCAGTTATTATATATATGTTATAATATAGAATATATTAGACATTATATAATAGATCAAATATATTATAACATGTATTATATATTAACAGACTTTCTAATTTTAGAGTTAGGAGCAAGCAACATATTGAAAGAAAAATGTTTGAATCTCTGAGTTATTTCTCTACCACAGGACAATACCAGGTTTCATTCTTATTACCCAAAGAGCAACATAGGACAGCGATGCCCATGGATGTGGTTCTCTGGATTTGGAAACTGTGGTCATATATATATGATATATGTATATATCATATATCATATGTATATATCATATATATATGAAATATCATTTAATAATAGTGAATATGTAAAACTATAGCAACAGATAAATAAGTGAACACCTATGTGCAGACAATCTCAGTCACTTTCATGTATAAGAATTTCTTTTCTGGGACTGGGAAGGTGGCTCAGTAGTAGAGTGCTTGCCTTGCATGCATGAGGCCCTGGGTTCGATTCCTCAGCACCACATAAGCAAAAAGGAAAAAGCCAGAAGTGGCGCTTATGGCTCAAGTGGTAGAGTGCTAGCCTTGAGCTGAAGAGCCCAGAGTTCAGGCCCTACGACCAGACCTCCCCCCAAAAAAAAGAATTTCTTTTCTATGCTCCTAATCACCTACACAGAGAGTACATGAGTTGCCCTTGAATTGTCTTGGAAGATCTTTTTTGGGATACTGTAGTTTCACATCCTTTGTTCCCTATGTAGCCAGATGATATGTATTCAATAACAATACTGTTGCAGGCAAAAGTATCCACCCTGACACACAGAGGAACTTGGATTACAGAAATGCCACAAATAAGTGGGAGGTACAACAGTACTTTTCAAAATTGAATAGATTACCTATTTATTAGAAAGCCGGGTGCTGCAATAGACAATAAATAAAAATAAAAAAATTACATATGACATCAAATTACAAAGTTCCAGGGCATTTCCCTACTCTTGAGAACTAGAGTAATCATATTAAAAATAAACAAATGAAAAGACGAATGTTTTATACCAAATTTCAAAACATACTATCTGTTATCCAAAGGAAATGCAATAAGCATGCATTTTTAATCTAGTAACATCATATGGTATGAAGAATCAGTTTAACTGATTCATAGAAATCAACACAATGCAGATAAAACATCCGATATCTCAAGTGTCAACTTAGCAGAATACTTTCTATATATGGTGTCTATTTTACATATTATCCAGCCCTATCCATCCAACAATGGCAGAAGGCTCTTCCTGAGAAAGTCCAGAGACCCGTCTACTGTGAGTGCTCAATGTAGACCTGTTCCCATTCTCTTTTATTTGGGCTTGTGATAGACTGACTATCTGTTAACTTGCCAAAGGCACAATTTGAACAGGCTTCCAGTAATGATATTTTAGGTCTCAGAAAAACAGGGAAATTGAAGACAGAGGGAAAATCTACCAGATCCCTGAAAGATTGCTATCATTGTGCTAAATCTGTAGCTTCCTACTAACACTTGAACAAACTGCAGTAATTGCCACTCCAACCACATGTCCAAAAAGTGGCTTTCCAAATATTGGCCTATTTTCTCTTTGGTAAATCAAGACACACTATAAACACTATTGTGGCCCCATTGTACTTAAACTTTTAGCTATGGTTGGCCCAAGGGACAGTTGACCTTACCAACTTTGTAAATTTTAGGTCATCACACAATCACTTAATTGCCCTTAAACATGAAAAATACCTACCCATATAAGTCTGCATTTCATACTTATTACTGTTTTTCTTCATTTGTCATGTTTTACATATTTGTGTATCCCAGGGCTTAGATCTGTAATATTCCTTCTCATGGTTGTTACTACTGAGTCCAGTAATTATTTCTGTATTTTTCTCCAGCTCTGTTTTCTTTAATTCAAGTCCTTAATAGCATCCTGTCTACTGACAACTCCTAGCTACTGATTTTAGTAAACTCAAAAGATCCCAAAGTGAGCTTTGATCTCTGTCTACAAACCAATCCCTCATTACTATTTTATTAAGTGATAACTCTTCCAGCTCTCTTGTCAAAATAACTTGGAGACATTTCAGACTTACATACTTTTTGACACCTCATATTTAATCTATGACCAGGTTTGGACTAATTAACTCACTCTATATTTTAGGAACCTTATATATGGTATATGAGTGCTAGTACGATGACTTAAATTTGGGAACTAGGTTCTTTTATTTTTCTTTTTATGGGGGGGGGGTCCGGTCGTGGGGCCTGACCTCTGGGCATGGGTGCTGTTCTTCAGCTCTTCAGCACAAGAATAGTACTCTACCACTTGAGCCACATCGCCACTTTCAACTTTTTTTCTTTTTGCTTATGTGATGCTGAGGAATTGAATCCAGGACTTCATGCATTCAAGGCAATCACTCTACCACTGAGCCACCTTCCCAGCTCCTTACTTTACTTTTTTGCTCAGGCTTTATTTGGTATAAAGATCACCTACAATGTCATTACCCACACCTTTTTCATTTAAAAAATATGTATATTCTGTAGCAATGTTATTACCATTATAACCATAATTAGGAAGATAATGTAGGTTTATCTGTTCCATACATTGTGAAAGGTAATGAATGTGAAACTTACGGCATATCCTCAGATATGCCTGGTGGAAACCTGGATTTGTATTATGGGTCTACAGTTGATCAGTATTAAGTACTTGGGAAATTTGTTTGGCCTTGTTGTCTACTTCTGTTTTTAATAAAACACTTAATTCATTTCCTAACTGGAAGAACTGTCATGAGGACTAAAATTACCCTAATGCAGGTGCAGTGCTTGGAATGGGGTCTGGACATTGTGTAGTAGGTCCCAAAGAAGTCAGCTTCCATCAACATAGGCACAGCCTTAAGAAAGATATACCCAACTGATGTTAATATGGGTGAAAATTTGTCTTTACAAAAAAAGGTCTTTTCTTCATATGAAACAATTAAAGTAATGTTGGGCTGTCCTGTGGCTTTTACTCTGAATGAGTTTTGCCTAAATTTTATTCTTACTCTATTATTGGTAGCAGTAGCATTCTTTAGTGCTACCCTTCATGTTTCTAGTTCTGTGTTCCATTTGGAATATTATTGTAACTTAGTTTATAATCTTTGTTATCAGAATAAATAAACTACAACTGCTGAAGTTTTAAATAAAGAGACAATTTTAGGTGTGCATTATATTTATGTGCTTAATACTTTCCTGAAATTATTCCTTTTAGGTTATATATCCCAAACAAATTATTTTTATGTTTCTTATATAATTTATTATATGATTTCTTAGAGATCCATAAATAAAACATCTCAAAACAGGAAAAGAGTAGGTAAGAAGTCATAAAAATATTATTATGGTGTCTTAATGGCTAAGTGTCAAGAACATGTAACAAATCAGTTGGAAGATTGATTTGTTCTTTTTGCTATTCTCTCACCCTTCATTGTAGAAACCTTCTCACTATGAAGTGCCAAGTGTTCGGGACCTTTCAAACCTTGTCTCACTGACAGAAGTGATGGGATTAGGACATGTACTCCTATGACTAGCTCTTAGGAAGTTCACAATAAAGCAATACCAATACATCTAAAGAAACTTTTGTGAGTGGTGTGTATTGACTTCCTCAATTGCCAAAATTAAATTCATATGTCAAAACATCAAATTACTTACATTATAATATATGCAGTTCAACTGGCATCACTAACACATCTATAAATCAAGTGCAAACTAAAAGCTCTATATCAAAACCCAACATCTAAGGCAATGGTGGAAATACAAGATTATACACAATATATCTAATGGAGTGAGATATTTACACTCACAATGAGCAATGATAGCTGAATTTTTAACCAAGCTTGGAAAGTTCAGGTGTCTACTAACTATGTGATTAGAGATGCGGAGTTGACCTTGGTATCAAGATTGGAGGTAAATTTCAAAGGCAGCTAAGGTTGCTGCTGTATTGTAGCTCAATACAGTGTGATCCTGCCTGATAATGGTAAAGCACAGAGTAGAAGCTAAGCCAGTAAAATGTATAGGAAGGATTTTCCACTGAGAATAATTGCAGGGGGTGATCGTCACTTTTGTGTTGAAAATGTACAGCCCATCATTCTACTTTAAACTCTAGAGTATTTCTGATCTGAAGACAATTATAACAAACCTACGTGCTGTGATTGCTGAGCAGCTTAGGTGTGTATTACTGTAATATATGTAAAATCTTTATAGGTATGGAGTGCCCTGACCTTCACACTTCATTCTGTGTTGTGAAGTTTCATGGAGAAATGTTCATAATTATGCAATTCACACTCATCTAAATCTGAATCAGGCAACTGAGATAACACATTAGGATCATCACTCCAGTGACGTGGTTTGTGACCTATGAAATAAATAACATTATTTCACAATGTATATGTGTTTCTGAAAATTTATGCAATACCAAATACCAAATGTACAAAAGGGACAATTGTCCATCGCTTATATTATCAGAAGATAAGATACTCCTGAATTATACTTTCTTGCTAGAGGATCACAGGGTGACTGCTGATATTTGGTATCTTTTCATGTGCTCCTATACATTTGTGAATTTTCTTTGAGGAAGTGTTTTTCCATAGTTTGTTTTGAGGTGTTCAAAATATCAGTACTGTCACTAACCACAACCATGGAATAGACAAGATGACGGGATACCTGGCCAAAGAACTGAGAAATCACAGGAAGTGATGGGAAAGAAGACACCAGAGGACCTAAAGCCTCATTGCCAGGTTCCAGAACCCCAAATCCCACTTAACATGCTTTATATTCATTCTACTGCAGGGGAGGGGGAGTGAGTGGCTACAGGTAGGTCCACAAACTAAGGCATCAATCTAGCTTGTGATTACAACTATTAACTTAGGTATTGTTTGTATACATAGTGATAATTGAATCCCTTATTTTTAGGGAGCAGAAGGGAACAATTGTCATTATGCAATCACAACCACCATTAAAACAAAGAACCTCAGGGAAGTTAGGGAGTGAAGGGATGGTAGGGGGAAAACAATGGAGGGGCTAACAAAACTCAATAGGAAGTGTACTCATTACCTTGCTCATGTAACTGAAACCCTCTGTATAGTATCTTTACAATAAAAAATAAAAAAAGAAAAGAATCCGAAGGCTTGAAGGAAATTCAGTCCCTCACTTTTTTGAGTGTGTTTTTACTCATACATAACTTTTCTGTAAACTTCTAGTTGAGAGTATTACAGAAACAAATAATTTGCCGGGAAGTTCCAGTAAGATTGCGGAGGAGAAGCTGGAGGCTAAACAAGCTCTCACATAGAAAGCAGATTTGAAGTTTCAGTGAACAGTCCTAAGCCAGAGAATCACACCAAGTGTGCCATCACAGGACAAAGAGTTAGGCCATAGAGGGAAAATCCAGGGAAGGAGACAGATTGGAGCACTTGCCAGGAGATGCCGCTGCTGCAGCAGCTGTGTCAGGGGTGGCCATACCAACCATACCTGAAACAGAGAGAGTCCGGGAGAAGGAACCAGCAAGAACTGACAAGGAGCAGACATCTTCATCCTGTAGTTCACAGACCAGAGATGACCCAGGAACCAAGACGCGGCTTGAGTAGAGGCCTAACGTCCTCACTTCCTCTCAGGGAGCAGAGGAGGGAAGGCCATCCCCCCCACCCCCAGTACCGGAGATCTCCATCTTGGATACTGACAAAGCTCGCTGGAGCTGCTAGCTACAATTCAGGCATTGGAAGAAAACTAGAGTCATTTAGCAGGTCACAAGAACCTAAAGTGACCTGCAGACTCAGCTCCAGCCAGGGAAAAGTCACTCAGCTCAAGCATCAGCCCCAGGAATGGCTTTCTTCACTGGGTTATCAGAGACAGAGGGTGCCCTTCTCTTTAGCAGCCTTGACAATCTATTGAAATTTAGTAAACATAAACCCAGAGAGTGGCTCCTGGCTGGGCTCAACTCTACCCAGAACCTAGCCTCATCACAGCATCTCCAAACTTCAGGAAATGCCATCTCCCTCTTTTGTGACACTCAAAGCAGATCTCCCTCTCATTGAACTAGCTTGGGAAGAGGATCACAAAATCCAGGGTAAAGCAGAGCATTTATCTGCCTGTGCAAACATATTGACTTGAGAAACCAACCAAGCCACAGGAAATTCAAACACCACAAGTAGACCAGAGAATCCAACAAGAGGCTGGTTATGGACACGAGGGAGATACAGGATTTTTCCCACCCCTCCCCCAAAAAATCAAAAAACTTTTTTTCATTTTTTTTGCACCTTCTATAATTTTTTTTTTACTCCTTCATAGCAGAGCACACACCAATAATCGTCCAACTCTTCAATGAAATTGAAAGAGAAAGATCACAAGCTAACACATTTTATGAAGCCATCAAAACCCTCATCCCAAAACCAGGCAGGGACTCATCAAAGAAAGAAAACTATGAACCCATTTTTGATGAACATTGATGCAAAATTTCTCAACAAAATTTTGGCCAATCAACCCAACGATCAAACAGGATTCATTTCAGGGATGCAAAGCTGGTTCAATATACACAAATCAATTAATATTATTCATCACATCAACAGGAGCAAGGATAAGAACCACCTGGTTATCTCAATAGATGCAGAAAAAGCATTCAACAAGATCCAACACCCCTTTATGATGAAGGTTTTGGAAAAATTAGGAATCCATGGAACATTCCTCAATACAATAAAGGCTGTATATGACAAACCTACAGCCAACATTATATTTAATGATGAAAAACTGAAGCCATTTCCTGTTAACTCAGGAACAAGACAAGGATGTCCATTCTTTACACTTCTCTTCAATCTAGTATGAGAATGCATAGCTACAGCAATAAGACAAGATCCAAACATAAAGGGGATCCAAATAGGGAAAGAAGAAATAAAACTCTCCCTCTTTGAAGATGACATGATCTTGTATTTAAAGAATCCCATAGACTCCACTCCCAAATTATTCAAGTTGATTCAAAACTTTGGCAAAGTAGCAGGGTATAAAATTAACCCTCCAAAATCAATGGTTTTTCTTTATGCAAACAATGAGAAAGGTGTGGCTGAAATTAGGAAAGCAACTCCATTTGTAATAGCCCCACAAAAAATAAAATACCTAGGAATTAACATAACCAAAGAAGTGAAGGAACTCTATGATCTAAACTTTAAAAACTTGAAAAAGGAAATCAAAACAGAACATAGAAAATGGCAAAACCTCCCCTGCTCCAGTATTGAAAAGATTAAGATTGTGAAAATGACAATACTTCCCAAGGCTATCTACAAATTCAATGAGATACCTATCAAAATTCCAACATCGTTCTTCAAGGAAATAGAAGAGGCAATCCAAAAATTCATATGGAACAATAAAAGACCCCGAATACCAAAAACGCTCATCAACAGAAAGAACGCTGCTGGAGGAATATCAATACCAAATTTGAGACTCTACTATGAAGCCATAGTAAACAAAACAGCTTGGTACTGGCACAAGAACAGACCTGAGGACCAATAGAATAGAATTGAAAAGCCAGAAATGAACCTACAGACCTATAGCCATCTAATCTTTGATAAGGGATGTAAAAAAATTGAACGGAAGAAAGACAGCCTCTTCAGTAAATGCTGCGGGAAAAATTGGTTAACTACTTGTAGAAATCTAAAGATAGATCTTATATATCACCCTGCACCAGAATCAACTCCAAATGGATCAAAGTCCTCAGAGTCAAAGCAGACACTCTGAAAACATTACAGGATGGAATAGGAGAAAACCTAGGTCTCCTTGGCCCAGGCCCGAATTTTCTTAATAGAGTCATGGAAACACAACAAATCAAAGAAAGGTTGGACAAATAGGATTGCATGAACTTGCAGAGCTTCTGCATGGCAAAGGACATAGCTAGGTAGATCAATATAAAGTCCACGGATTGGGAGAAGATCTTCACCTACCATAAAACGGACAAGGGTCTCATATCTAAAATATACTTAGAACTCAAAAAATTAAATCTGCCAACAACAAATCCTCAATGAAACAACTGCCCTATAAATAAGTGGGCTAATGACTTAAAGAGAAACTTCTCTGAAGAAGAAAGAAGGATGGCCAATAGACACATGAAGAAATGCTCAACCTCCCTAGACATAAAAGAAATGCAAATCAAAACAACATTAAGATACTACTTCACCCCAGTTAGAATGGCAAAAATCAAGAACTCTAATAACAACAGATGCTGGAGGAGATGTGGAGAGATGGGAAACTTACTTCATTGTTGGTTGGAGTGTAAACTTGTTCAACCACTTTGGAAAGCAGTATGGAGGTTCCTCAGAAGACTCCACATAAAGTTCCCCTATGACCTAGCAATCCCACTTTTGAACATGTACCCAAATATTTACAAACAAGACCACACTAAAGCTACCAGCACAACTATGTTTATTGCAGCATTATTTACCATAGCTAAGATATGGAACCAACCCAAATGCCCCTCAGTAGATGAATGGATCAAGAAAATGTGGTATATATACACAATGGAATTCTATGCCTCCATCAAAAAGAATGACATTGCCCCATTTGTTAGGAAATGGAAAGATTTGGAAACAATTATATTAAGTGAAGAAAGCCAAACTCAAATGAACAGAGGTCCCATGGTTTCCCTTATTTCCAAAATCTAGTATATGTATGAGTCAAGCAGAACAGGTCAGATAAGGTGATGTTAGGAAAATGAACCCTAAGATATGTATTTAAAAGTTTTTTTTTTCTTTCATGCATTTGTTTCTAATGCATTTATAAGATTATTTTTCTGTTGCTTTTTATGTTCCTCCCCCACATTATGAATCCCACTTTCACTGTATTTGATGTCAGTATAAATTGTGGAGGGGGAAAGGGAAAAAATAGTTGTTTAAATAAAGATACAGAAGATGGTGGAGGAGAAGCTGGAATCTGAACAAGCTCTCGCATAGAAAGCAGTTTTAGAGTTCCAGTGAACAATCCTAAGCCAGAGAAACACACCAAGTGTGCCATCACAGGACAGAGAGTTAGACAAGAGAGGGGAAGCCAAGACAAGGAGACACATCTGAGCACCTGCCAGCAGCCGCCGCCCCGGCGGCAGGGTCGCGGCAGCGCCAGGATCGCCGCGGAGACTGTAGCCACGGCCATACCTGAGTGCTCACACAGAGAGTCCGAGATGAAGGAGCCAGACGCAGCGGGCGAGCAGATTCTACTCAACACCAGCAAGAACCAACAAGGAGCGGACATCTTCATCCTGCAGTTTGCAGACCAGAGACGACCCAGGACCCAAGACTCGGGGTGAGTACAAGCCCGACGTCCTCACTCCTTCTCAGCGAGCAGAGGAGGGAAGGCCACCGCTCCCCCCCCCCCCCTGCAGCACCGGTGATCTCCATCTTGGATACGGACAAAGCTCGGAGGAGCTGCTAGCTCCAACTCAGGCCTTGGAATAAAACGAGTCATTTAGCAGGTCACAAGAACTTAACGTGAAGTGACCTGCCAGAGTCAGCTCCATCCAAGGAAAAGTCACCCAGCTCAGGCACCAGCCATTGGAGTTGCTTTCCTCACTGTGTAACTAAAGCCAGAGGCTGCCCCTCCCTCTAGCAGCCTCCACAATCAATTGAAAAACAGAAAACCTGAGAATGGCTCCAGGCTGGGCTCTGTGAGTTTTTCACAAAATAGCCCCAGGGAAAAGCTACTGTTTGTTGAAAGGCCTCAACTCTACCAGAACTTAGCCTCATCACCCCTCTTTTGTGATTCTCAAAGCAGATCACCCTCCCATTAAACTAACCTGGGAGGGGGATCTCAAAACATTGGGTAAAGCAGAGCATTTTTCTGCCTGTTCGAAAAAAATGACTTAAGAAACCAATCAAGCTACACGACCTCAAGCTGACCAGAGACTCCAACAAGAGGCTGGTTACAGACAAAAGGGAGATACAGGATTCTTCCCTCCCCTCCAAAAAAATATTTAAAAAAATCAAAGAACTTTTTTTTTCTTCTTCTTCTTCTCTTTTTTCTTTTTCTTTTTTTTTGGTACCTTATATATATATATAAATTTTTTTTTCCTTTTCTAAAACTTTTGTTAATCTTTAATTTTTTCCTTTTTTGAAAAAATAATTGTTTTCCAGCTATTTTTTTCCCTCTTATAATTTTTATTTTAGGAATACATGAATGTGCGTTTTCCTTTCTTTTCTTGTCTTCTTTCTCTTTTTCTTTCTTTCTTAATTAACTTTTTGTTTTTTGTCTAGCTCTACTGAACCTCTGATCTTTTTTCTCCCTTTCTTATCTTTTTCACCTTTTCCTCTCTTTTGTTCTTCTGTATGTGACTTAACTTTTGTCCTGCACATCCTCAGATAAACCCATAGATAACTAGTAGACCCTATCACCCATTGTGTACACACTTAATCCACAAATTTATTACTCAATCCAAAACCTCTGAGACTTAAATTTCTTAATAGCAGTACTACCTCTTTATACCTATAAAATATTTTAAGCATTTTTTTAAGTTTTTCACATCTCCTCTATCTCCCTCCTGTTTTCTCAATATATTCACATTCCTATCTAAATAGGTGGTCTTTCAATCTCCATATCTATATTAATTTGTACGATTCTATTTTTTTCTGGTCTCTTTTCATTTCATTTCCCTTTCTTCTTTTTCTCTCTCTCTCTACTTGCATCCTACCCAACCTATTTCCTCTATTGAGATTAGGACATACTTAACTCTCCCTGTGCCTCCCCATACCAATCTATTCCTATTTTTTACCCACATCTCTCCCTAACCCTAAAAATTTCTGGTTTTCCAAATTCTTCTCTGCAGTTCGAAGCCCATTAACATATAGTTGTTTGATGTTGAATAGATGTATCTGTTGAACGAGATTGTATCTGTAGTCTATTGACTGTATAAATGCAAACGTTGGTCGATGGTTGCCTTAAGATAGTGTTCTAGCACAAAACTGGTACTATTTTCATCTCAAATGGGCAGAGTAAGCCAGAAAAACACAAGAAAAATGACAAATCCGGGTATCTCAATTCCCAATTTTGATAATCAGGGGTCAGAACAGATAATGAACAATCCAGAGGAGAGTTCCCAAATAGCTCTACAAACATTGGTGGCAAACATGATAAATGAGAAGTTTGACAACTTACAAAGGACTCTGTATGAGCGTGATAGGGAGAGAGAGGAGGCATCCCAAAAATTTATACAGGAATATCATAAGCGTGAGGAAGCTACTCAAAAACTGATACAGGATTTGCGTGAACAACTTGAGAATACTCAAAGAGAAAGGGAAGAATGGCGCAAGCAGGCTGAGAACACTCAAAGAGAACTGCAGGAATCCCACGAACTTGAGGAAGCTAATCAAAGAGTAATTCAGGAATTGAGAGACCAGGTAGAAAATACACAAAGATCACTAAAGGCATTCATGGAATCCATCAACAAAGAGCTGAAGGAAGTCAGGGAGACCACAAAGGGAATGCTGAATGGAACCCAACAGAAGGAATGGGAGTCCAAAGAAACCATAACCAATCAACTAAGTGATTTGAGAACAAACACTGAACACCAAATTAAGGAAGTAAAGAAATTCATACAAGATCTAAAACAGAGCTTCAACAAAGAACTTGAAGCCATCAAAGCTGACCAATTAGAAGGAAAAGAGATAAAAAACAAAGTAGAGAGAATTGACAGCAGGTTAGACCATGCAGAAGATCGAATCTCAGGGATTGAAGACAGCCTAGATATTATAGAGAAGGAACATACAACCATATAAGACAAGTCCAAGAAATATGATAGATCTATCCAACACCTGGAAGACACCATCAGAATGGCTAATCTAAGGATAATGGGTGAAGAGGAGCACCTAGAAACAGAAGTTAATGGTCTAGGAAATTTGTTTAACAAGATCCTAGCAGAGAACTTCCCAAACATACAAAAAGATAGGCCTATTCACATACAAGAAGCTTTTAGAACCCCAAATAGACCAGACCAGAATAGGACATCCCACCGTCACATTATAATCCACACAGGATCAACTCAGACCAAGGAAAAGATCCTTAAAGCTGTCAAGGAGAAAAGGATAATCACCTATAATGGGAAACCAATTAGAATCACCTCAGATTTCTCAGCAGAGACAATCAAAGCAAGAAGAGCCTAGAATGATGTATGCCATGCCCTAAAAACAAACAACTGTCAACCAAGAATACTGTACCCAGCTAAACTCTCCTTCATAACTGAAGGCCAAATAAAAACCTTCCATAGCAAATAAAAATTGAAACAATACATCTCCACCAAACCAGCCCTACAAAAGATTCTTAAAGATGTCCTACACATAGAAAACCAACAAGACTGCAACAAAGGCCAAGAAAATGCACACAAACGGAGAATCCAAGAACCATAGGAAGAACCAACCCAGTTTTCGCAGCCCCCAAGAAGGTGGATAACATGGCAGGAACTCCCAAATACCTCTCAGTCCTATCTCTTAACGTTAATGGACTGAACTCTCCAATTAAGGGACATAGATTCTCTAGTTGGATAAAAAAACAGGACCCTTCTATCTACTGCCTTCAGGAGTCACATCCTGCCCGTAAAAACAAACACATTTTCAATGTTAAAGGCTGGAACAAAATCTCCCAAGTAAACAGACCCCACAAACAGGCAGGAGTTGCAATCCTAATATCAGATAAAATAGACTTCAAATTAAAATTCGTGAGAAGAGATAAAGAAGGTCGCTACATACTAATTAAAGGATCTCTCCTTCAGGAGGATATTACAATTCTAAATATCTATTCGCCAAAAAATAGAGCACCCAAATTTATCAAAGAAACACTACGTTCCTTCAATCGCATATAGATCAAAAGACATTAATTGTTGGGGATTTTAACACACCACTCTCCCCACTAGATAGATCAACTCGGCAAAAACTCAACATAGAAACGGCAGATCTAAACAGCTGCATAGATCAAGTAGACTTAACAGACATCTACTGAACATTTCACCCAGCAGCATCAGAATACACGTTTTTCTCAGCAGCACATGGAACATTTCCTAAAATAGACCACATTTGAGGCTTCAAAGCAAACTTGTCTAAATTCAGAAACAGTGAAGTTATACCTTGCATTCTCTCTGACCACAAGGGAATAAAATTAGAACTCAACACCAAAAGCCACCAAAGAAAGTCCGGTATCACATGGAGGCTAAACAACACACTGCTGAATCAAGAGTGGGTCATGGAAGAGATTAGAAAGGAAATTCAAATGTTCATGCTATTCAACAAAAATGAACACACAAATTACCAGCTCCTCTGGGACACAGCAAAGGCAGTACTCAGAGGCAAGTTTATAGCTCTGAGCTCCTACATCAACAAATTGGAGAGATCTGAAACTAGCAATTTAATGACACATCTAAACCTCCTTGAAAAAGAGCAGCAAGATAAACCCCAATCCTGTAGACAGAAAGAAATAATCAAAATTAAATCAGAATTAAATGAATTAGAATCCAAAAAAACTATAGAAAGAATCAACAAAACAAAGAGTTGGTTCTTCAAAAAACTTAACAAAATTGACAGACCCTTAGCAAATCTTATGAGAAAAAGAAGAGAACACACCCAAATTAACAAACTCAGAGATGAGAATGAAAACATCACCACAGAAACAACCAGATTTAGAACATTATAAGAGAATACTTCTCAAAACTTTATGCTAATAAGTTTGAGAACTTGACAGAAATGGACCTTTTCCTAGCAAATATTGACATGCCAAAACTAAACCAAGATGAGTTAAGCCACCTTAACAGGCCCATATCAAGCATTGAAATAGAAACAGCAATAAGAGACCTCCCACCTAAGAAAAGTCCAGGTCCGGATGGTTTTACAGCGGAATTTTACAAGGCCTTCAAAGCAGAGCTCACAACAATACTCCTCCAACTCTTCAATGAAATTGAAAGAGAAAGCTCACTACCGAACACATTCTATGAAGCCGTCATAACCCTCATCCCAAAATCAGGCAGGGACTCATCAAAGAAAGAGAACTATAGACCCATTTCTTTGATGAACATTGATGCAATACTTCTCAACAAAATTTTGGCCAATCGACTTCAACAATTCATGCAAAAAATCATACACCATGGTCAAAGAGGATTCATTTCAGGGATGCAAAGCTGGTTCAATATACGCAAATCCATTAATATTATTCACCACATCAACAGGAGCAAGAATAAGAACCACATGGTTATCTCAATAGATGCAGAAAAAGCATTCGACAAGATCCAACACCCCTTTATGATGAAGGTATTGGAAAAATTAGGAATCCATGGAACATTCCTCAATACAATGAAGGCTGTATATGACAAACATACAGCCAGAATTATACTCAATGGTGAAAAACTAAAGCCATTTCCTCTTAACTCAGGAACAAGACAAGGATGCCCACTCTCTCCACTTCTCTTCAATCTAGTATTAGAATGCCTAGATACAGCAATAAGACAAGATGCAAACATAAAGGAGATCCAAATAGGGAAAGAATTAATAAAACTCTCCCTCTTTGCAGATGACATGATCTTATATTTAAAGAATCCCATAGACTGCACTCCCAAATTACTCAAGCTGATTCAAAACTTTGGCAAAATAGCAGGTTATAAAATTAACCCCAAAAAATCAATGGCTTTTCTATATGCCAACAATGAGAAAAGTGTGGCTGAAATTAGGAAAGCAACTCCATTTGTAATAGCCCCACAAAAAATAAAATACCTAGGAATTAATTTATCTAAAGAAGTGAAGGAACTCTCTGATGAAAACTTTAAAATCTTAAAAAAGGAAATCACCCCAGAACTTTAAAAATGGCAAAACCTGCCATGCTCCTTGATTGGAAAGATTAACATCGGGAAAATGGCAATAATTCCCAAGGCTATCTACAAATTCAACGCAATACCTATCAAAATTCCACCCTCATTCTTCAAGGAAATAGAAGAGGCAATCCAAAAATTCATATGGAACAATAAAAGACCCCGAATACCAAAAACACTCCTCAATGGAAAGAACACTGCTGGAGGAATATCAATATCAAATTTCAAATAGTAATCAAAACAGCTTGGTATTGGCATAAGAACAGACCTCAGGATCAATGGAATAGAATTGAAAACCCAGAAATGAACCTACAGACTTATAGCCATCTAATCTTTGATAAGTGAGCTAAAACAATAGAATGGAAGAAAAACAACCTCTTCATTAAATGGTGCTGGCAAAATTGGTTAACTACATGTAGAAAACTCCAGCTAGATCCTTATATATCACCCTGCACCAGAATCAACTCCAAATGGATCAAAGACCTCAGAGTCAAAACAGACACTCTGAAAACATTACAGGATGGAATAGGAGAAACCCTAGGTCTCCTTGGCTCAGGCCGAAATTTTCTGAATAGAGACCCAGAAACACAACAAATCAAAGAAAGGTTGGACAAATGGGATTGCATAAAGTTGCAGAGCTTCTGCAGGGCAAATGACATAGCTAGCAAGATCAATGGAAAGCCCACAGATTGGGAGAAGATCTTTACTAGCCATACAACGGACAAGGGTCTCATATCTAAAATATACTTGGAACTCAAAAAATTTAACCACCCAACAACAAATCCTCAAAGAAACAACTGCCCAATAAATAAGTGGGTGAAAAACTTAAAGAGAAACTTCTCTGAAGAAGAAAGTAGGATGACCAATAGACACATGAAGAAATGTTCAAAATCCCTAGCCATAAAAGAAATGCAAATCAAAACAACATTGAGATATCACCTCACTCTAGTTAGAACGGCAAAAATCAAGGACTCTAACAACAACAGATGCTGGAGGGGATGTGGACAGAAAGGAACCTTACTTCATTGTTAGTGGGAATGTAAACTTGTTCAACCACTTTGGAAAGCAGTATGGAGGTTCCTCAAAAGACTTCACATAGAATTCCCCTATGACCCAGCAATCCCACTTTTGGGCATTTACCGAAATGTTTACAAACAAGACCACACTAAAGCTACCAGCACAACTATGTTTATTGCAGCATTGTTTACCATAGCTAAGATATGGAACCAACCCAGATGCCCCTCAGTAGATGAATGAATCAAGACAATGTGGTTTATATACACAATGGAATTCTATGCCTCCATCAGAAAGAATGACATTGCCCCATTTGTTAGGAAATGGAAAAACTTGGAAAAAGTTATATTAAGTGAATTAAGCCGGCCCAAAGAAACATAGGTCCAATGGTTTCCCTTATTTGTAGTATCTAGCATATGTATGAGTCAAGCGGAAAAGGTCAGATAATGTGATGTAAGGAAAATGAAACCTTAGATGTGTATTTTAATGTTTTTTTCTATCATGCATATGTTTCTAAAGCATTTATAAGATTATCTCTTTGTTGCTTTGTATGTCCATCCCCCACAGTATAACCCCTGCTTTCAATATATTTGATGTCAGTATAACTTGTGGAGGAGATGGCTTAAAACCAGTTGTTTAAGGATACAGGTGGATCTGTTGCAACAATGAGAAGTACAAGTTGTCATGTCCAAAACTAGCTTTACAACGTCGGTGCGGGGGGTGGGGGGTGGGGAAGGAGAAGGATTGGGATTGGACTAAAAGTTGGGAATAAGCCATCTAAATTGATGACTGGCCATGTTGCTACATGTCTACCATCCCAACTACAGAGGACCAGGCCTGGAGGAGCATACCTGTCACATCTATGCGGACCTCGATCCAGCCCAGTCAGAGCATATATTGAGTCTCTGTTTCATAAATGCCCAAGACAGAAAGTTGGCTCATCAGAGCCAGATTGAAGAAACAAGCAGGGGTCATGGTGCCCCCAGGGGGGGTCCCTCGGTAGGGATGATTTGGGGGTGGCCACTCACCTGTGCTGCTGGGAGAAGCTGCTGTAGGCTGCTCCAGGTGGGGCGACAAGTGATGGCAGTGGGATTGTGGACAAATAGGCCCAAAGTAGAGAACCAGGTCCAGGGATCAGGTTGGGGCTTTAATTGGGCTGGCAGCATGACATTGCCTGATATTTGAAATCTCGAAACTTAGGAAAGGGGGAAAGCTGCTGGGGCGAAGGCAGGCTTCTCCATTTCCCACTTGTCGCCTTGAGTCTCTTCCTCACTACTCAAACACCTCACTTTCCTCAACTGCTGTTAGTGGTGTAAACTAACAGTGGGAATCCCGGTGCTACTAGGCAACATTGAATGTGGGCGTGGCTATCATTCTTGTATCCCATTGGTGAGAAAGAACCATGAAAAAATGGGGGTATGGCCGGAATCCTGTGATGCAAGCAGCATGGGCAGAGTCAAGAAGTTAGCATCTCCCCAGCCCTTTTCCCAGGGAACAATGTCAATTCAGTTGGAGACAAGAGGGTGACCAGCTTTAACCGGATGGCTGCACAGATTATTGTGTATGTCTGTTTGTTGCCAGTCCTGGACCTTGAACTCAGGATCTGGGCACAGTCTGTGAGCTACTTTTGCTCAAGGCTGGCCCTCCAAACTAGAGCCACAGCACTTCTGGCTTTGTTGTCACTGAAGTTGGAAAGGGGTCTCAAGGACTTTCCTGCCTAGGATGACTTCAACCATGATTCTCCAATCACAGCCTTGTAAGTATCAACGAGGACTGCTGAGAGCCACTGGTGCTTGCTTAATCACTGGTCTTGCTGATGTTCTTGGACAAACAGGTTAGTTCCCTATCCTTGGGTTTAAGTGTTGGGAGCTGTAGCCCACAGTTCGAATCCTGGTCCTGCCACCTCCAAATGGCAGAAGATCCAAAAAACTTACTCCTATCCATATGATTAACAACAGAATGTGATGTGTGTCATCATTGAATGAGCAGTTCTTGAATGATTCCAATATAAAATTATACACAATTATATTATAGGACACTGATCTATGTTAGTTAATATTTTATTGAGCATTTAAACAATCACATTAATAAAATGGAGGCATAATGAAATAACTAAGAATTGGGTCTCACATACTATAAAGGAGCCATTTTTTTGCCAGTACTGGTTTTGGAACTCATGGTCTTGGTAACTCTGATGCACTTTGTGGGAAAGGAAAGCTGGTTTCCTTGAAGTCAAGAAATTCAAGTCTGTTCCTTAGGCCTGAAATAGATCCCCACCACTAAAAAACATCCTATTCATGTACAATTTACATATATGATTTATATTTATAAAGATATGTTGACTATATTTCATTCAGTGCAGTTATTTAATTTTTTATTTTATTCATGCATTGCATTGAACATTTATTTTATTGACTATTATGTCACATAAAACATTGATTACATGGGCCTGGGAAGGTAGCTCAGTGGTAGAACTTTTGTCTTGCATGTATGAGGCCCTGGGTTCGATTCCTCATAAGCAAAAAGAAAAAAGGCAGAAGTGGCACTCTGGCTCAAGTGGTAGAGTGCTAGCCTTGAGCTGAAGAGCTGAAGGACAGCGCCCAGGCCCAGAATTCAAGCTCCAGGACCAAACCCCCCCACACACAAAAAGCATTTATTACATTAATTACATAGGATATATGTCTGCATATGTATTCCACTTCATACCTGACACCCAGGACTTTCACAGAAAGGGAAAATATGTGTCACCCTCAGCTTCTTACTCCACAATTCATTTTTTTCGCAGTGTTGGCATCTGAACTCATGGCCTACAAGCCGACAAGGCCCAATTCACGAATGGGTGAGTGTCAGCACTCCATCCTGGGGCAAATTGAGCTGACAGGCTTTTCCCAGGACCTGATATCAAGCCCCAGGAGTTAACAAAATAATAATATTGATATGAAGATGACAGTACATTAATAAATATATATCTTTATCGAGTGTAAGAGATATCTATATATTATTCAGTTATATAGATTACATTCCTACCAATTCTTGGGTTTTAATTATGCATCCATGTAATTAATATTATTGTTTTCATCCTTAATGAAATGAGTGTCCTGAAATTATTGTGTTCCTGTAAGTAATAAAATTCTTTTAATGCTTCATAAATATTAAATAAAGTCTATCAGCCTCTTGAAATGGTGCTGTCTAATTTTATAGGAGCATCATTCACGATCAACTCATTCAACCGTGACATTGAAAACATTCCATTGTTATTCCTATGGATGGGGGACCATTTTCTTAGTATCTCCTGCCATTGGTTGGAGTAAGGACGGGTACTCGAAATCAGGGACATAGGCCTATGGCCTCCCCAATAGCCTGGCAGCTTTCACCAATGCAAGATGAAGTACCATTTGCAACAGTGCCATTCAGACCCACATTTTTTCTGTGCATTGCTTTCCCTGCAAGGCCTGGGGGTCTAGGATCCCAGGAGCAGCTATAGGTCTAGTGGCTGCACCCCAGCCTAGGTTGATCAAAGCTGAGCAGAGTTGCTACAACCTGAGTTCAAGCCCCATATTGAGAAAAGTAAAAATTTAAAAAAAAAGCTCCTTGGCTTGCAATTCATGCCGTTTACTCTTCTAGGCTTTGTATTTGAACTCAGGATGTGGGTAAATCTGGAGCAATGTGGATGAAGGGGAAGATCACCGTACTTCAAGATGAGAAAGTCAGGCCTGTTCACTAGTCCTGAATTCAAACCCAAGCTCTGGAAAACATACTAATTATATACATTGTAAAGATAGGATTTATAATTACCTGTAGATGTTCAGTCCATAGATGTTTGGTGTGGTTGTTCTTTGTATTTTTTGTTTTATTCATTTATTTACCATTGATTGTCCTGTGATGAAACCCATTCTGTTTATTTCATTGATGACATCCTGTCACAGAGCATCTAGATTTGTAGAAATGTTCTCCACCATGACAGGATTCTCAGGATCACACAGGATATTCAGAAAAAAGGAAAACAAGTTTCACACTTGTCTTCTTACTCCACGATCCACTTGTTGGTAGTGGTGGGATCTGAACTCAGGGCCTAGTAGGACCAATTGGCCAATAAGTCAAGGTTAACACACCAACCTGTGAGCATCTTAGGAGCTAAGCCAGTCCCAGGATCTGACATTGATCCCCAAGGTGGTAGACTATAGTCATAAATTCATAATTTAAACATACAATCTATATTGACATACATCAGTCAAGAGCATATTGTGTTTAGTGAACTTCTCCTTATTTTGTATCTACATCATGGAGGTATTGTGTATTTTACTAAGTATGGTGACAGGGATAACTGTGCTGACATGAATGACAAAAGGTTCCCATGGTTATAGGGTTGTATATGAATTCCCCTTCTTAGTTGATACTCAGGACTTTCACAGGAGAAGAAAACATGTGCAACAACTGGCTTCTGACATCAGGATAACTCTTTTGTCAGTGCTAGGATTTTAACTCAGGTGTGGGTAGCTCTGTTGCACTGCACTGTGCACTACTAATGTAATTGTTACTTTACAACATTCCATTCATATGGATTTATATTGGAATGCTTTTCTTTGGATCTCCCGCCCTTGATAGTTGGCAGTCCTGGGATTCACACGCCGGGCCTAGGTTGCTGGTTTTGGGTATGGCTTCCCTGATAGCCCACCAAAGTTCAACAGTGCAAGGTTATGTACACTTTACGGTCCCTGATATTTAGACCCAGGATGGTTGTAAAGGAAAAAATGTAAAACCGCCTTCTGGAACTTCCCAGTTTTATCCTTCTCCCTTTTTTTCCTGGCACTATTTTTTTCTTTCTTTTTTTTCGGTTTGGGGCCAGAACTCTGGGTCTGGGTGCTGTCCCCCAACTCTTCAGCTCAAGGCTATCTCTCTATCACTTGAGCCATAACACTACTTCCTGCTTTTTTCTGCTTATGTTGTGCTGAGGAATGGAACCCAGGGTCTTATGCATGCAAGGCAAGCAATCTATAACTAAGCCACCTTCCCAGCGCTTCTCCGTTTTTGTTTTTTTTTTTTGCCAGTCCCAAGATTTGAACTCGGGTCCTAGGATCTCAGGATGGACTGGGGGTCCAGATGCTGCACCCCAGCCTAGGATGATCGAAGCTGAGGCAGAGTTGCCATGAACTGAGTTCAAGCCCTAATCCTGGCCAAAAGAAATTAAGGGCCTTGCTTGGAATTTTGATCATTTTTCTGGCAGGTCTGGGATTTGAATTCAGGGTCTAGGTAACTCTGTGGCACTGTGGGGCAGAGGAAGCTCACCGTCATTGAAGACAAGAATTTCAGCCCAGTTTCCAGGGACCAAATTCAGCCCCAGCACTGATAAAAATAATATTCATATATGAGATCTATATACATATGACATTTATTAACCTTATGTTTTATTTTAGTTCATTACATATATACCATTTATTATATTTATTACATATTATCACATGGATATATTTGCATGTGGATTATACATCATACTAAGACCCAGGACTTTCACAGAGAAGGAAAAAGTATGTGTCAAAATTGGCTTCTGACTCCACATATAAAATTGTGGCCATGCTGGGATTTGAACTCACAGCCCACAATGCCGAACTTATGAACGGGTCAGTTGTAGAACAAAAGCCTTTGGCAAACTGAGCTACCAGCCAGTTCTGAGAACCTGGGAACAAGCTATAATTGTGACTGATATATATAGATATGGATGTAGATGTAGGTATAGATATAGATGGTTAGATAAATAGATAGATGTGTAGTTTGCAATACATATAAGAGAGAGACAATGTGAGGATATTAAATTATATATATTGTGAATTATTATTAAATTATGCCTCCATTTAATGAAGTATAATGGTTGAATATTTATTAAAGCATTAATGTAAAAGTAGTCAGTATTCTTTAATTGGGATAATCATACCATGGTGCTAGAATGGAAGACATAATCCACTACTTTTTTATATATCAATATGAATGGAATGTTGTAAAGTAACAATTACATTAGTAGTGTATGACTACATTATAAAATTTTACACAATAATTATAGTACAATGACTAATTTGCAATTAATATTTGTTATGTATTCAACCATAATACTTAAATAAAGTAAGGGATAATTTATCAATAATTGGTAGTAGTGTATATATCATTAAATAATATACATGAACTAACTGCAAATTTAATTGTTATTTTTATAACATTCCATTAAGCATTCACATGAATAAGAAAGCTTTTCTCAAGATCTCCCTCCATGTGTAGGTGGGAGTCCTGGCATTTGAACTCAAGGCCTGGGTAGTTTACTTCGAAATGCAAACCATTAGAATGACACTGTGAAGATTTCATTTTGTCACAATGAACAAAAAAGAACAAGAAGAAAAGAAAGCCAGGGGTCAGAGGTTCCTGCCTATAATCCTAGTTCTTCAGGAGTCTGAGTGGTAGAGAATGCCAGTTTGAATTCAGCCAGGACAGGAAAGTCTACAGCACTCTTACTTCTGAGGGATCACAGGAATAAAAGATCACCATGAATGGGGTTGTGACTAAAGGGCAGAGGACTACCCATGAGCAAAATGAGCTCAGAGACAGTGCTTAGGCTCAAAATACAACCCCAGGACCTGCCAAAAAAAAACCAAAACACAAGTAACTCCATGTCTCCCCTTGTATGTATGCATGCATTTCTATCTGTGAATGTCCAGAGTCCCTATGATGAAAGGCACCCAGCTAGGAAATGTGCTTTAAATAGAATGATTTCATAGCACAGAGAGTGTTTACAAGACAGTGCATGTTCTGGGGCTCTCCTCACTGTTCTCAGAGGAGCCTGAGGTTTTCTCCACACCCCAGGCTGCTGGAGAAAATCTGCTTCATTGTTGGAACAGGCAGACAAAAAGCCTCACTCCTGTACAGCTGTGTAACAAAAAACTCCATCTAGGACAATTAGTGAGGAGGAGTGTGGGCAGGCTCTGAAGGCTAGGAGAAAAATTCCTCTTTGTACCCCAAGCTATCACTCTCCCCAGTGCTTTGTTTTGCCAGAAAGCCTTCATTTGTGCTACCTCCCGTGGCAGGCCAACTTCCCTGTACTTATCCTGTCTTTGTTATACGATGATCCAGTGTTGAAATAACCTACTACAATTAATTCAACGGTCCTTCTGGCAGACAATAAGGGAGCTGAACCTAATACAATGATTCATTATTGGCAACAGTGCCTTCCTAGATTTCTGGAAGCTTGCTAAATCCAAGCATATGTCTAATATCACAATGCTTCCTGTTATTTAGGGCTGTTGAAGCTCATCAGGTTTTGAAACATTTTACCTCTTCTAAATGGGCCCTGGGTGGCTAGGTTTTGGGGTTAAACACGGGGCCTGGATGCTGACCATGAGCTCAGAATTTTACCATTTGGTATCACAGCTTCAATTCTGGTATCTGTGTGTGTGTGTGTGTGTGTGTGTGTGTGTGTGTGTGTGTGTGCGCGCGCGCGCGCACGTGCGCGTGTGTGTGTGCATGTGTGTGTGTGCATACACTTGTCCTGGAGTTTGAACTCAGGACCTGAACATTGTACCTGAGTTTCTCCTGTGCAAGGATAGCACTCTACCACTTGAGCCACACAGCTACTTCAGGCTTTTTTCTAGTGATGTTTTACTAAGGAATCAAACCCAGGGATTCATACCTGCAAAACACTCTACCCCTAAGTCACAGTCCCAGCACTGCACTTCAGGTTTCTTTCTTTCTTTTCTTGAAAGTTGGAGGAATTGAAGTCTAGGCCTGGGAGCTATCCTTGAGCTCTTCAGTTAAAGCCAAGCACCCTACCACTTGAGCTACAGCACCCCTGCAGGATTTTGGTAGTTCACTGGAGAGAAGCATCTCAAGGAATTTCCTCCCAGTCTGGCTTTGGACTGTGATCCTCAGCTCTCAGGCTCTTGAGTGGCTAGGATGACAGGTGCAAGTCACCAGCGCCCAGCTTCTACTTCAAATTTCTAAGTGGTGAATAGGAGACAATAGACTTATGGGACCTTTTGTGTCTGGGAGAGTTTGGAACGGAGATCATCATATCTAAGCTTCCTGAGTAGGAAGGATGACAAACCTGAGCTACAGATACCTAGACTGCAACACTCTGTTGCAAGGCGGTTGTTGGCTCCACGTGGTAAGGTGCTAGCCATGAACCCAACAGAGAATGGTCAGTGGCTAAGCCTTAAGTTCTAGGTTAATGACTGAGAAAAATAAACCAAAACAATTATCTGCAGGAGACAACTCACTAGAGTTAGGTACATACATAATTTTGACCCTGACATGGGGACATATCTGAGCCTCAAGTTTCTCATCTACACAATCATCTTACTTGTGGAGCTCTTATAAGAAACAGATGAAAAAATGCACCCTGTGAAGGACTCAGCACACAACACCTCGTGAAGGACTCATCACATAGCTGTATCCCACACACTGTCATTAGAATTAGGGTGTTTTCATCAGTATTATCATTCTTGCAGAAACACATCCCAAGCCACACAAAGTTCACATCTAGTGCTTTAGAGGGATGGCTTTTTTGGGGGGAGGTGGAGTGAGACACGGGGATTGCACTGAAAGGTTGGGGGTACTGTCCTAAGATAGTTTGCTCAAGGTTAGACCTCTACCACTTTGAGCCACAGCTCAGAGTTTCAGAGACTTCCTGCCAGAGTGGGTTTTAAACCCACCAGTGTCAGATCTTAGCCTCCAAGTATATTGGATGCCAGGGATGAGCAAGCCAGCAGCATCTGGTTCTGTGGAGCTGGTTTGCAGCAGTTTACCTCTGGCTAAGTCAGGTTAGATGGCAGCTGTCAGCACCAGACTCAAGGCTTGCTCTGTGATGAGGTATTTGGAGTGCTATCCTTATATAGTTGCAGTCAGAACATTCCATCTTTTTTTGGTACCATTCCTGGGTCTTGAGTAAGAGACTAGACACAGTCCCTAAGCTTTCATACTCAAAGCTAGTGCTCAGCTGCTTGAGCAACAGCACAACTTCTGGATTTCTGTGTGCACATGGTAGTGAGGAACCCAGGGCTTTGTACATACTAGGCGAGCACTCTACAACTGAGCCCCAGGAGTGACAAGTGTATAAACAGATAAATGTGTAGATTTGTAGATAATCAGACAGACAGACAGACAGACAGACAAGATAGATAGATAGATAGATAGATAGATAGATAGATAGATAGATAGATAGATAGATAGATAGATAGATAGATAGATAGATAGATAGATAGATAGATAGATAGATAGATAGATAGATAGATAGATGTAGTTGCATAAAACAAGAGAAAGATGTCTGTATACTATGAAATTACATATACCATATTACTCACCATTATTGGCAATGAAATTATTCCTTCCTTTTCAGAGTATCATGATTGAATACATAATAAAGTACTAATTGAAAACTAGTCAATGTAGTATAATTGTTGTGTATAATTTTATAATATAATCATGCACTACTAATTTAATTGTTACAATTATACCATTCCATTTGTATGGATTTATATGGGAATGAGTTTCTTAGAATCTCGCCATTCATTAGAGGCAATCCCGGGATTCGACCTCCATACCTAAGTTGCCAGTTTTGGCTATGGCTTCCTTAATAGCCCAACAAACATCAGCAATGTTAGGTTATATTTACTTTCTGGGCCTTGTCATTTGCACTCAGGAAGGCCACAATTCAAAGGAAAATAAAAGTAAAACCACCTTCTTGAACTTCTCAGTTTTATGCTTCTACTTTTTATTTTTTTCCCAGGCCCAAGAATTGAACTCGGGTCCTGGGATATAAGGGTCGGCTGTGGCAAAGATGCCAAGACCTGAGTGCAAGCTCTGTGCTCAGCTAACAATAATAATAATAATAATAATAATAATAATAATAATAATAATAATAATAATAATAAGGCCCTGGTTTGGAATGTGCACCATTTTTCTGGAAGCCTTGTATTTGAAATCAGGGCCTGGATAACTCTGTGACACTGCGGGTGAAGGGGAAAGGATCACCATCCTTGACTACAAGAAATTCAGATCGGTTCCCAGGGCTTGAATTGAAGCCCCAGCTCTGGAAAAAGTAATATTAATATATAAGATCTATTTACATACATAGGTATAATGCATATGTTGTTTATTACTCTTATATATTTAATATTATTACATATATATGTTTCTTTTATTACAACATATCACATAGGATATATTTGCATATGGATTATACATCATATTGAGACCCAGGACTTTCACAGAGAAGTAAAAAAATGTGCCAAGATTGGCTTCTGACTCCAGGAATAAATTTTTGGCCATGCTGGGATTTCAAATCACGGCCTACAATTGCCAATCCAAAAATGGGGTCACAATCTTAGCACACCAGCCTCCGGCAAACTGAGCTGCCAGGAAGGTCTGAGTACCTGTGATCAATCCACAGGTGTTCCCAATAGTATATACATGCATAGAGAAACAGGGAATGTGCAGATATTAAATTGTATATATATACCAATTATTAGTTATTAAATTATGCCTCCATATAATACTTAGGAAAGCATTAATTAAAAATTAGTCAATATATTTCCATTAGGGGAATCATACCATGGAGCTAGAATGGAAGATATAAATCCAATAATTTTTGTTTGACATTCTAAAATAGAATCATGAATTAACTGAAAATTTATTTATTACTTGTATAACATTCCATTAGCATTCACAGGAATAGGAATGAGTTTGTCAGAATCTCCTTCCATTTGTGGGTGGCAGTCCTGGCATTCGAACTCCAGGCCTGGGTAGTTTACTTCGGATGCAAACCATTGGATCGACACCATGAAGATTTCAGATTGTTACAATTACAAAAAAGAACAACAAGAAGAAATGAAACCCAGGATCCAGGGACTCTTGCCTGTAATCCTAGCTCCTCAGGAGGCTGAGATGTAGAGAATGCCAATTTGAATTGAGCCAGGGCAGGAAAGTCTGTGACACTCTAATTTCTAAGAGATCACAGGAAAGGAAAACATGAATGGGGCTGTGGCTCAAGGGCAGAGCACTACACTTGAGGAAAAGGAGCTCAGGGACAGGGCCTAAGCTCATAGTACAAACCCAGAACTGCCCCCTCCCCCCAAAAAAGGAGGCAATCACTCCATGTTTCTGTGTATGGATGATGATGGATGGATGATGGATATTCAGCAGGTTGCCCATGCCCAGCCCCCCAAACTGGGCAAGCAGGGAAAAGCCCTCAGAGAGAACTAAGTCTGAGCCAGCAGCTTGAACAAAGCATCCTTCTCTGCCATTTAATAACTGAAGTCTTATGTTCTGGCTGAGGTGGCCCATCGGGTCACATAGCAGACAGTCACTGCCTCCAAGGAGACCACAGTTCCTAGATTATAGTTGTCGAAGGTTCTGGCTCCATATTCTCTATCCTTCTGTAGGATGTGAGCCTAGACCTCTGGGGCCTGGTGGCTATCACTAATTAATCATTCCTCATTGCTAAGTCATAGGCTGGTCCCAAATCTTGGCAAAGATAGGAAATAATAAGCTATTTCTATGCCAAAAGAGGTATGCCAATAAATCCCACTCTCATAGAAGTGGGATTTGGGCTGCGAATGTGGCTTAGTGGTAGAGTGCTTACCTAGTATGCACTAAGTCCTGGGTTCAATTCCTCAGTACCACCGAAAGAGAAAAAGCCAAAAGTGGCACTGTGGCTTAATTGATAGAGTGCTAGCCTTGAGTAAATAAGCTCAGGGACATGCACAGAACCTGAGTTCAAGCCCCAAGACTGTCAAAAAAATGAGCCTGGTGAGACATATTTTTCTGGGACTCAAAGGAGGGCCGAGGATATAGGTAAGCAGTAGGATAGAGGGCTGGTGCTGGTGGCTCACCCCTGTAAGCTACTCAGGAGGCTGAGATCTGAGGATCCCCATTGCAAGCAGGAGAGTCTATATAAGACAGTATTCTCCAATTAAAAACCCAAGAAGCCAGAAATAGAGCTGTGGTTCAAGTAGTAGAAGGCTAGACTTGATTATAAAACCTCAGGGATAGGATAGCATCCTATGAATTCAAACCCCAGTACTGGTACTCACACACACACACACACACACACACACACACACACACACACACACACACACACACACACACACACACACACACACCCTGATAGAGCATTTGCCAGTCAGCCTGCACAAGTTCCATTTCTAGCAACTCAATATTTAAAAAGAGGGAGAAGGGAAGGAAAGTCTTGCTCCAGGAGGTGATATAACCAGGGCCAAAATTCCACAGGACTTTTAAGATGTGGATACAGGACAGAAAGCCTCAGGCAGAAGTTACAGCATGGGCAAAGGTCCTGAGGTATGCTGTAGAGCAGGTGGTATGCGTGGAATGAAGGTTCTGTGACTACTGAAAAGTCTGGCAGGACGTTCAATGCTGGGTCAACGTTTGTACTTGAGTCACAGGGCAGAGGGTAGGGTCCCAGAATTAGGCCCAGGGGAAAGATCAACTTGACTTTTCACCATGGACCCTAGCCATTTCTTGTGGCTGGAAGCCTATTTTTTACAGCTCCTGTCCCTTAGACCTCCTTTGCATGGAGGAGTCAGGGCAAACACAGGGAAGGACCATTGCTTAAGCAAACCTTCTAGCCCAATGCCAGCAGTGGCTCAACCCCTGTAAATCCTAGCTACTCAGGAAACTGAAATCAGAGATCATGGGTCAAGCCAGCTCAGGGGAGGAAAGTTAGTGAAACTCTTCTTGCTGATTAACTACCAAAAGCCAGAAGTGGAGCTGTGGGTCAGTGGCAGAGTGCTAACTTTGAGGGAAAAAGTTCAGACCAGAGCCCGGACTCTGAGTTCAAGCCCCAGTACTGGCAAGAAAAAAATAAAGAAAAGCTTTCAGGAGCTCCTAGTACACTGTAGTGAAAGGCCAGATCAGCTGGGCACTGGTGGCTTATTCCTGTCTTCCTAGCTCCTCAGGAGGCTGAGATGTGAGAATTGCGGTTCCAAGCCAGCCCGGGGAGGAAGTCTTGGAGCCTCTGACCTCCAAGCAACCTCCAGAAAACCAGAAGGGCTCTGTAGTTCAAGTGGTAAGCTGAAGAGCTGGGGGACAGCGTCCAGGCCCAGAGTTCAAGCCCCATGACCAACCCTTGGCCTGCTTGGACCTCGCTCTGTGGCTCTAGGCAGAGTACTTTCCAGTGGTCCCCTGAGGGTCTCCCAATGTCTAGGTGTCGTACAAGTCTTGTAGTCTGTTTGGAGGCCATTGCCTACAGAGCCGGCCACACTACCAGAGAAGGGTAGAGTCTGGGGCATGGAGAACATCAGAATGGCATGTCATGGGTGCAATATGAATCTGAGCAGTAGTAAATCGACGTCTCAGACCATGGTTCTGGGCCAGGAGGGGCAAGAGCTGCAACATGTCACACGAAGTAATGCCTGCTCTTGGCCTAGATTGGAACAGATCTGCTCTGGCATCAGCACTCAGGGTGAGCAAGAGTCAGCTTAGCCATGGTCACTTCCCCCAATTGAACTCTAGAGGATTATGGTAAGGGCCCACATGTCCCCCATCTGGCCACCAGGGAGCAGGAGTCTTCCTCCATAGGGATTTTCCCTGCGAGTTTTGTTTACTCTTGCTTCCCTGGGGCCACCATCATACTTCAAAGCCACACTGGACAGGAAAGTCCTTGACACTTACCTACAATTAACTCTCAAAAAGCAAGTGGGGCTGTGGCTCAAGTGGCAGAGCACTTGCCTTGAGCAAGAAAACTCAGGGATAGAGCCTAGGTCCTGAGTTCTCACACACACACACACACACACACACACACACACACACACACACACACACACACACACACTCACCACATGCATGCAAAATCAGAGATTTCGACACTGCTATCTTTGGATATTCTCTACCTTTTCCCCACTAAGCCTGATGGCTGTTGGCCTAGGTGTTTGATGCATCCAACACCATCTGGCATCTTTAATTTTGGGGAACAGGATGGCTAGAATGTCAGTCTTCCCCCATCCCAGCTCCTTGATTGGGTCATGGTCTATCCAGGCCCTTTTTGGCTGCTTTAACAGACTTGCCAAGATGCCTTCAAAAGGCATCACATGCTGGGCATTGGTGGCTCATACCTGTCATCTGAGATACTCAGGAAGCTGAGATCTGGAGGATCATGGTGCCAAGAGAGCCTGGGAAGGAAAGTGTGTGAGACTCTTATCCTCGATGAATCATCAGAAAACAAGAAGAGTCCCTGTGGCTCAAGTGATAAAGTGCCAACCTTGAGAAAAAGAGCTCAGGGACAACACTCAGGGACAACAACAACAAGGAGAGGCATTGCATGTTGCCAATCCCAATTGGCATGGGCCAAATATAATTGGAATTTTCAAGTGCTCCAAGACAAAGCAGTACCTCCTTTAGTACCATGCTCCTCCATCTTTTCTCACACTCTGGCCTTGGCTTTGCTTTGGGTCAGCATGGCTTTGGCTTGATGGGAGGGCTCCAAGGAGGAAGATCCCAGAACAATTGCCCCAGCTCCTTCCCCCTGCTCACCCTGCTGCTTTTGCCCTTTGCCATAGACCTTCTTCCTGGAATCTATGCATGAGGTCATCACCGCCACCATTGTGGCCGGGCAGTCAGAGGTGGAAGTTGGTCTGGGACTAGGAGCTTCTTCCCTGTGTGTGGGCTAAGGACAAAGCTGACCTTTATTTCATCCTGAGCATTGAAGTGATAGAGAGACAGTGTAGACTCCACATTAAATCAGGTAATATTGAAGTCTAGAGGACCACTTGTGTGGGGTAGGCTGTGTGGCTCAGGGGACTATTCTTCTTGGTACTCCTCTCTCGGGACTCCCTCTCCCTCTCTCATCCCTAAATGGTAGAAGCAACTAAGGGGGTCAAAGAGGGGGCAGGGGAGTATTTCTTTGTGAACTATACTTGTGCTTCATATTCATCCTAGCCTCTACTTCCTATTTATCTGAGGAATGGCCATATGGGTTTGGGAGGGGAGAGAATCATCCTAGCTGAGAATGTGGCTCAGTGGTAGAGTGGTCGCCTAGCATGCCTGACACCCTGGGTTCAATTCCACACAGAAAAAGCTGGAAGGGGAGGTGGGGCTCAATGGGTAGAGTGCCAGCTTTGATCAATAAGAGCTCAGGGAGAGTAGCCAGGCCGTGAGTTCAAGCCCCAGGCCTGGAAGAACAAATCTTTGTTGTAGGCTTTTCTTCCCCTTGAAAACAATTTATTGTTTGGGATAAGCATAACATGGGTCTCTTCCCTGGCCACCAATGGGCCATTAGACGTCCCTTGAATTTGGGCTGCTTCCCGGTAGCCTCTGCCCTACCTGACCTGAAGTTTACCCTTCCCATCTCACAGCAGATGGAGGCCTGAGAGAAGGCCACCAGGCCACCCACTTCTGGTGGCTGCCTTGGCTTTTGAGAGTCAGTATTTCACTTAGAGAGTCATCATCCACATCAGTCTACAAAAGAACGGGAGGGAGTGCTCCTAGACCAAGTCCACAAGCTCTAGGCTGCTCTGGGTGTGGGTTATCTGTTGTAGAACGTGCTCTGTGGGGGAGTCATCTACGAGGTTGTGAACCCCGAACCACTACTCTGGCAGTGTCCAAGTTGTCTTAAAGTTGCAATTCTTCAAAACCTTTGTGCTCCTCACTCATTTTGCCCACCCTGGAGCCTGAGGCATTTGGAGCAGTGGGGGGGAGGGCTCAGCTGGCATCTGGAGCCCGCTGTCCACTCCTTCCCCTGCGAGGAGTAACAGCAGCTCCTGAAGCTCTCTCTTCTTCTCCATCTTCACACATGCTTGGCTTTCTCTTGACACAGCTCATCCAGGACAAACATTTGCTCCTTATATGCCACAAGGGACTCCTTGACATTTGTGGATGTGTTACAACAACTGGCTGCATCGATTGTGGAGCTCATCCGTTGGACTATGGATGTCCACTTCATCATACAAGTCGTGGACGAGGCCCAAGCCTGCTGTGGTGGCAGCTCACGGGGCGGGGGTGCCTGTGCCTCCAGCTCTGTCTGACACTGAGCTGCCGGCTTGGCCATGCAACTGCACTGGGGTCACTGCTACTGCAGCAGGAGTTTCCCCCTGTGGATCTCAGCCTCTGAGAGCACTTGCAGAGCCACATCCTTGTAGGTCTGGGGCATGTATCCATCCTCTGCAATGCTCACTTTGTGAAGGAGTCACCTCCTCAAATTTTGCTTCTCCAGGGCTCACAACTTCCCCTCCCAGGTGAAAGCCAGGCTCAGCTAGGCCTTCAGGTGCTCCTCATTTGGTCTGGTCACTTCTAGGGACTTGAAAGTATCCTTCCAGTTTGGGGGCACCACCTGCTCCCCCCAGTTGGTCAGTCCTGCACTTGCTTCAGCTGCTCTAGCAGCTGGGTCTGCCTCTTCAAGTGCTGCTGCAAGGCCTCCTTCTTAGAGTTCAGCTGCTCATTGGAGGCAATGTGTTGCTCACAGGTGGCTCTGAGCTCCAGAATGCTGGTGAGCAATTCCTTCTCATAGCTCACCTTGTGGAGAGCATCCCACAGCAGGGCCAGTTCTATCTATGGGTCACACACACATGCGCATTGTGGGGTCTCAGGGATCTACTGCCAATCCTTGGCCTTCTCATCCAGTCTCCATAGTTGCTCCCACTGCTCCACATTCTGGAGACCAAGCCTCTAGTTTTCCTGGACCTGGATGTGAAGTTGTTCCTCCAGGTTTTCCAACTCCATCTGCATGCAGTAGGCCTGGGCCTGCAACTGCCACTTGGCCTGAGATGGTCCTGCGGTGGGCCAAGGCTCTGCCAGCGTCCTTCTCAGTTCCTCCAGTTCATTCTCTAGGGCCAGCACCTGCCTCGCCCTTTGCTCCTTCTCCTATGTCAGTTGGTTCACCTGCTTGGTCAGCCACTGAGCCTCCTCCTTCCATGTGGACCTCTCAATGCTCAGGCTTTCCATCAAGGTGTCTCTTTCCAGAATTGCTGAGGTCACCATCCAGCTCAGGTTTTCCAGTAGTCTCTTTACCTCATGCCCCACCAGCACTTGTTGAAACTTGCAGATTCTGTTTTTCCTGTTGCTCTTCTTTGACCAGATCGCTTCCAGCTTCTCCTGCAACTCTGTGTTCACTTGCTCCAGGTCATTGAAGCTTCTGGTCTTTTCCTCGAGCTGAAGTGTCACATCATTCAGCTGTTCGAAGAACATTTCGGTCTCCTTCTGTGCAGCAGCGACTGCCATCTCCAGCTCCAACACGTTACACCCTGTGACCTGGAGGTGGCAGGTGAGAGCTTCTTGCTCCATTTCTCTGTCATTGGCCTCCTGTTTCACTAGCCCAGTGCAAATTGTAAATTGCTTTCTGCCGAAACCAACCTCTGTATGGGTGGCTTGTGGATGTCTAGCTCTGTTTTTGGTGCTTCGTGCACCTGGGCTATCTTCTCCCTCTCTTTCTCCCATCGATCCTGCAGGTCTGTCTTTTCCAGCTTCAGTGGTTGGATCTTGGCACAGCGTACCTGGTTTCTTCTTTTGCTGTGGTCCAGGGCAGGCACCATGTGTCGGTACCACCTCTAAAGATCCTTGGTGCTATAGGGACCCTTGACACTCTGAACCCTGGTGACTGTGACTGTGTCCAAAGGTAAGGGAGGCCCAAGGTCAGCATCATCTTTGGCTGGACCTTCTGGTGAATCACCTTCCCCACTGGTGTTTGTCTTGAAGACCCCTCCTTTTTTTGTTCTTTGTTTTCTTGAATGTTGCAGGTCTGATGGGAGAATTCTTCTGCCGGTGTTCTGGCAGTAGTTTTTTGCCCACAGCTCTCACGAAGTCTTGTTGTTTCAGACATCTGAGTTCTGGGATGGGAAAGATGGGCTGCCCAGGTTCCCAGGGCCTGGGAAATCCTCTATTCTCCCACTCACTGACTAGGACGTCAATTTCGACTCTACTCCAAAGTGGACTAAAGCTCTTGTTCACCACACAGTCACCTCTACCTTCCTCAACTGCTGGTGGTGGTGTCAACCAACAGAAGGAATCCTGGTGCTAGACATCATGGAATGTGGGCATGGCCACAATTGTTGTATCCCCTTGCTCAGAAAGAACAATGAAAGCATGGGGGTGTGGTGGGAATCTGTGATGCAGGCAAATGGGTGGAGTCAAAATGACAGAGGCTCCCCCAGCCCTTTTCCCAGTGAACTCTGTCCAATTCAGTTGAGGACAAGAGGGTGATTTGGGGACAAGAGGGTGGCTGCACAGATTGTTGTGTATGTCTGTTTGTTGCCAGTCCCAGATCTTGAACTCAGGATCTGTGCAGTCTGTGAACTGCTTTTGATCAAGGCTAGCCCTCTACCACTGGAGCCACATGGCTCTACTTCTGGCTTTGTTGGCACTGAAGTTGGACAGGGGTCTCAAGGACTTTCCTGCCTAAAGTGACTTTGACCATGATCCTCCTATCACAACCTTGTAAGCATCAATGAGGACTGCTGAGAGCCACTGGTGCCTGCCTAATCATTGGTCATTCTGTTCTTGGACAGACCAGTGAGTTCCCTATCCTTGGGATTAAATGGTGGGAGCAGAAGCCCACAGTTGTAATCCTGGTCCTGCCACCTGCAAATGGAAAGACATCCTTAGAAACTCATTCCTATCTATATGAATACCAGTGGAATGTGATGTACGTTATAACTGAATGGACAGTTCTTAAATAATTCTAGGATAAATTTATACACAATTATATTAGAGAACACTGATAGATTTTAATCAATATTTTATGAAGCATTTAAACAATCACATTCATTAACTGGAGGCATAATGAAACACCTAAGAATTGGGTGTCACATAGTATAAAGGTGCCATTTTTTCTGCCAAGACTGGGATCGGAACTCATGGTCTGGGTAACTTTGTTGCACTGTGTGGAAAGGGGAAGCTAGCCTTCTTGTAGTCAAGAAATTCATGTCTGTTCCTTAGGTCTGAAATAGATCCCCAGCACTAGAATACATCATATTTGTGTACATTTTAAATATATAATTTATATTTACATTCATAGGTTGACTCCATATTGTGTTCAGTGTAGTTATTCATTTTATTTTTTGTTTGATTCATGTATTTGTGGGGCACATGGGCAGAAAAGATGTCGGTGAGAGGAAGTTGAGTGGTCACAGCCCGAGTTGTTTACCTTAAAATCTGATTGGATAAAGCTTAGTCTCATGATAGGGTGTGACCTTTTCAGTGGTTGGTTGGTTCCTTTCCCTCCCCTTCCATGCCATGCAGTTTTTCCCTTTAAAAGATGCTTTCTGAGTGGTAATATATGAGTTCTTGCATGACTTGACTCCCAGCTTTGTCTGAATGTCTCCTGGGCTAAGGGGGGAGGGTAACCAGTGAGCAAGTGCACTTATGTTTCCTTGGACCCCATCCATCTTTATTAGGGTGGACAAAGATCCAACATGTATTGACTATTTAATTGACTAATATGGCACATATAACATTGATTACATTGATTAAATAGGATATAGGTCTGCATATGTATTCCACTTATACCTGACACCCCGGACTTTCACAGAAAAGGAAAACGTGTCACCATCAGTTTCTTACTCCATGATTCATTGTTTGGGCATGCTGGCATCTGAACTCATGGCCTACAGGGACAAATTCATGAAAGGGTGTGTGTCAGCATGCCATCCTGGGGCAAATTGAGCTGATAGGCAGTTCCCAAGATCTGAGATCGAGAACAAGGGGTTGACAAAACAAGTACAGATTGACTTGCAGATTGTAGTATGCTAATACATATATATATATATGTATATATATATATATGTATATATATATATATATGTATATATATATACATATATATATATATATACATATATTTATGGAGTGCCAGAGATGTCTATCCATTGTTCATTTATATAGACTACATTCCTACAAATTCTTGGGTATTTATTATGCCTCCAGGTAATTTATGTTATTATTTTCATCTTTAATAAACTATTAAGTAAATCAGTGTCCTGAAATTATTGTATCCTTGTGAGAAATAATTTTCTTTTAATGCTTCATAAGATATTAAATAAAATCAATCAACCGACTGAAATCATGATGTCTAATTGTATACAAATATCATTCATGAGCATCTCATTCAACTGTGACATTGATAATATTCCATTGTTATTCCTGTGGATAGGAATGAGCCTATTAATATCTCCCACCATCCAGAAGTGGCATGACTAGTATTCGAAATGTAGGCCCATGTTGCTGGGAGGGACTATGGCTTCTCCAATGGCCTGCAATTAAAAAAACATATTTAGCTTCCTAGTTTGCAATTCATGCCATTTTTTTTTCTGCCAGGCCTGGGATTTGAACTCAAGGTCTGCATAAATATGCAACATCGTGAGGGAAGGGAATCTGACCATGCTTGAAGACAAGAAAGGCAGGCCTGTTCCCTAGGCCTGAATTCAAGCCTCAGGCATGGAAAACATACTCCTTATATCCATTTTAAAGAGAGGATTTATACTTCCATACAGATATTCCATATTTTGTTGGGTGTGGTTATTCATTTTATTTCTTGTTTTATTCATTTATTTTCCATTTATTTTATTGACTCTGATGACCCCTCTAACATTTATTACATTGTTTACATCTTATATCACAGCATCCAGATTTGTCTATACGTTCTCCATCATGCCTGACACCGAGGACTTTCCCAGAAAAGGAAAACATGTGTCATACTTGGATTTTTACTCCAAGATTAAATTTTTGGCAATGCTGGGATATGATCTCAGGGATTAGCAAGCCCAATTCATGAATGGATGAGTGTAAGCACGGCAGCCTCTAATCAATGAAGCTGTCAGGTGCTTAGAACCAGTCTCAGGTTTGGCCAAAACAGTGATACATGGATAGGCAGAGGGTGGTATACAAATAAATATGTATTGGTAAACAGCACCACAGCCATCTATCTATGGTTGAAGGACACTTACTATGTTCCTACCAACTCTTAGGCATTTATTATACTACCATTGAAGGAATATTATTCTTTCCATGAATAATAATCTATTAATTAAGATCAATCAGCATCCTAGGATTATTGCTTCCAATTTTAGACTAGACAAAAGCATGAACTACTCTCAACTGGTATTCCTATGCATAGGAATGAGTCTTTTGTGGTCTCCTGCCATTGGTAGGTGTCAGGACCGGGATTTGAACCCAGGGCCTATGTTGACAAGTTGGCCTATGGATTCCCTGATAGCACGCCAGCATTCAGATATGGCAGGTCAGGTTCACTTTGTAGCCATGTCATTCAGACCCAGGATGGTCACCCTGCAAATAAAAAAAGGTAAAACACCCAGCCTTCTGCAGCTCGCCACTTTTTATGCTATGTTACTTATTTTTCTTTATGCAAGCCCTCTGGACCTAGGATCCCTGGATTGTCTATGGGTCCGAGGGTGTACCCCACCCTAGGGCAATTGAAGCTGAGGCAGAGTTGCCACTACCTGAGCTCAAGCCCCATGTAGGCAAAATAAAGAATAAATAAAAAATAATCATTTAAATTAAAAAAGAAACAAAGCTCCCTGGTTTGGAATTTCTACCAGTTTTCTTTCCTAGCCTGGGATTTGAACTCAGGGTCTTGGTAAATATGTAGCAATGTGAGGGGGAAAACAAAGGAGGAGACAACAATGCTCAAAAGGAAATGTACTCATTACCATGCTCATTTAACTGTAATCTGTCTGTACAACATTTTTACAACAAAAAAATGAAGAAAAGTAGTGATCAAAAGAAGCATTTTGGGGGTAAGAGAAAGATGTCTGAATAGATGTACAAAATGTTACACTGCTTTTTAAAAAATGTTCAGTATGTCACTGAATAAACATAACTGCTTCCATTAAAAAAATTGTCACTATCTTGGAAGTTGAGCCAGTATTTCCATCATTGCTGGGATTTGATCTCACCAGCCAGGTAACTCTTTTGCACCATGAGTGAAGACATAGCTTACTGTCCTTGAGGAAAAGAAATTCAGGCTAGAGTTACAAGGGTCTGAATGAAGGCCCTGCAATGGAAAAAATATTTCTATATATGGGTAATATATGATATATATTTACATATGTGTGTATTACATATTATGATTTTTATTATTGATTTTTGTATTTATTTTATTTTTCACTTGATTCATTTATTTATTGTATACATTGTATTTAGTATTATTATACACATAATATTTAGTACATGTTGTGCATCTATTATAAATTTATACACAACAATTTAGGTCATTGACTCGTTTTTCATTAATATTTTAAGTGTTGAAACATGATACATAAATAATGGAAGCATTTGTCACAGTCTTCATATGTTTAGAGTCTCTCCCAAGTATGAGCTTTGTGTTCTTTATCTTTGGAACCTTGCTATAGGAATTTTTTTAGATGACTTTTACTCAGAAGCCTTTTCTTGGGGATAGGCAAGTTGAGGGATAAAATTGTAAGAGTGGGGCTAGAAATGTGGCTTAGTGGTAGAGAGCTGGCTCAGGATGCATGAATGCTAGGGTTTGAGTGCTCAGTGCAATGTAATCAGAGTGGCTCAAGTAGCACAGCCTTAGGCTTGAGAAAAAGAAGCTCAGAAACCGTACCCAGGGCCTAAGATCAAGCGCCTGGACTGTCAAAAACAATAGGCCAGATGCCTGTGGCTCACAACTGGAACCATAACTTCTCAGGAGACTGAGATCTAAAGACCACAGTTCAAAGACAGCCTAGGCAAAGAAAACCTGTTAGGCTCTTATCTCCAATGAACCACAAAAAGACCACATTTGGTGCTTTGGGGCAAGTGGTAGAGAGTTTGCCTTGAGCTGAAGGCCTCAGGGACAGTGCCCAGCCTTGAGTTTGAGACACAAAAGTGGAAAAAGTGAGGGTTAAGCGAAGTACTTTTTTTGTTTGCTAATTAGGATAACATTCTATGGAAAATGAATGCTCATGTACACCAGAATTGGAGTCAGAGCTCAAGGTTCAAGTGTAGCCCATCCATATACACAGCCTTTCAGACTCTAGCATTATAACCTTGTGTCCTACAGGGTTCTGAAAGGTCCATTGTTGAAAGGCTTAATATGCTGCCCAAGCCCTTTGTGATAAGCAGTTGACTTGTAATGCCAATGTAATTACAGTTCTGAACCTAGCAGAGCACCAGTAGCTAACACCTGTCACCCTAGCTCAGGAGGCTGAAGTCTGAGGATCACAGGGTGAAGCCAGCCAGGGTAGGAAAGTCTGAAACTCTGAATTACACTTCTGAAAGGTCAGATGTTCAAGAGCTTCCTGTGTTTCCATTGGTGATGAGACGTTACTCATACGCTAAAGGTTCTTAGAGTTCTTGAGCTATAGAAGCAGGAAAGAAACATTATTGACCCATCCTGGGTTCAAATGAAGTTCTCAGCATCCAAGCATTAGTCCTGTTTGCAGGAAGTACTCCAATGTAACAATATTTTAATGCAGAAATCAGTTACAAAAGCCAGGCTAGGTGAAGAGAAAAAGGCATGCAGGGTTAGGAGGCAGAATGTACACACTCAACATTCCAGGCATGGCCAGCAATGAGGGGAAACATGAAACATTTGTCAGAGTTACACAAGGATCAGGCTTTTCTCAGCCTCTTCAAACAATGACTAACCTTCCTCCCTCAGGTGAAGGGAGCCTCAGGCTATCTTTAAGTTGACAATAGAGAGCCATTTTATTGGGAGAGAGGGCAGGAACAGAGTAGAAAACCTTGCTCTTTGGTCTTAGGGAGTGGGTCTTTGACTCTCCATCTGTCAGATATGAAGGCCCTTTTTCTACCTCTGCCAGTCCATTCTCCTTCCTTCATTCTCCACTACATTAATGCAAATTCCCCATCCAAGGAGAGGCAAGGCCTTTTCTCTTCTGTCTCCAAGCACCTCAGTTAGAACTTGGCTCTGCCCTCTTGACTCTGGGGCCCTTGCCTACCTGAGAAGTGGAAAGAGACAGTCTTCCTGTTCTCTGGTTGTGTGAAGGCCATGTTGGTGTCCTGGCACACTGCAGAAGGCCTAATCACTGGGAAGTCTTCCTTACTTTCCTCCTGACATCCAACTCCATATTCATCTATCATATTTCTTTCTATCTATCTATCTATCTATCTATCTATCTATCTATCTATCTATCTATCTATCTATCTATCTATCTATCTATCTATCTATCTATCTATCTATCTATCTATCTATCTTTCTATCTATCTATCTATCTATCTATCTATCGATCGATCTATCGATCGATCTATCGATCGATCTATCTATCGATCTATCTATCGATCTATCTATCTATCTATCTATCTATCTATCTATCTATCTATCTATCTATCTATCTATCTATCTATCTATCTATCTATCTATCTATCTATCTATCTACTTACCTACCTACCTACCTAAGTAGCTATTTCTTTGCCAGTTCTTGGGTTGAACGCAAGGCCTGGCACTGTCTCTAGCAAGCTACCACTAGAGCCACAACACCAATTCTGGTTTTTTCTTGAATGTGCTACTGAGGAATTGAACGCAGGGCTTCTTGCATGCTAGGCAAGCATTCTCCCACTAATCCACATTCCCAGCACCTTCATCTTTTTCTTAATGTTAGTTTTTACATAAGTATGCTACCATTTTAATTCCCCAAGTTTAATTTTCAGAATACCGGTTCCTTCTAAGAAACCTGATCTTCTCTTCCCCTGCCTGGTTTGTGATTCATCCTGCGTTGGCCTCAAAATAAAATGTAAATAAAGGCTGTTGAGGGTGACCTGCTTTAAGTGGATGGCTGCACAGATTGTTGTGTATGTCTGTTTGTTGCCAATCCTGGACCTTGAACTCAGGATCTGGGCACAGTCTGTGAGCTGCTTTTACTTAAGGATAGCCCTCTAACTCTGGAGCCTTACGGCTATACTTCTGGCATTGTTGGCCTTGAAGTTGGACAGGGATCTCAAGGACTCTCCTCCCTAGGGTGACTTCAACCATGATCCTCCTATCACAGTCTTTTAAGTATCAAGGAGGACTGCTGAGAGCCACTGGTGCCTGCCTAATCATTGGTCTTGCTGATGTTCTTGGACAGACAAGTGAGTTCCCAATCCTCGGTTTGAAGTGGTGGGAGCTGAAGCCCACAGTTCAAATCCTGGTCCTGCCACCTCCAAATGGCAGGAGGTCCTAAGAAACTCATTCCTATGCATATGAATACCAAATGAATTTGATGTATATCTTGATTGAATGGGCAGTTCATGAATGATTCTAGGACAAAATTTTCCACAATTATATTATAGTACAATGATGGATTTTAATTAAAACTTTATGAAGCATTTAAACAATCACATTCATTAACTGGAGACATAATACCTAAGAATTGGGCATCACATAATAAAAAGATGCCATTTTTTCTGCCAGGACATTTTTTTAGTTAATTGTTGTATTGCATTTTCTGAATGTAGATTGGTATATGAAAGTAAGATATATTAAAGCTGACCAGAAAATCAATTATTCAGTTTTTATCAGAAATGTTTATAGAGAAATTTAGAGATAAATCGAAATTATATATATTTCAAGAAAATGCTTGGTTAGTCCTCTTCTCAAATTCCCCATTCCCTTCATGAGAATAATACACATTGTAAGGTAATGCTTAGAATGTTTGGGTGAAACAGGTTGACTTTAAACCAGTGAGTTACTCTATGCTGCATTTGTTTACTTTATATCCAGAAAAGCTAAACTCTTACTTTATCGTTTACCTTAGGCTTTATACTCAGATTTAATCTCTGATGGGTGACAAATGAAGATATAAACATTTTTTAACAGTGGCTAAATTTAGGCTTAGGAGTCTCGGTACAACGATACTCATGCAGATAGGCCTTATAAGTCATGGGACCCTGATATCAAAATGATAACCAATTCTTAGTGGTATCATACTTATGAGATTTTGTGTATTATATACAGTGGTTATTTGAATGTTTTTGGAATCAACATAATTTCATGGGTTAGGAACTGAAGTGAGACATTTTACTCAGAACAAAATTTAAGGAGGCATCCAAAATGAGTTACCAAGATATACATCATGTAACACAATGGTTTGAAAATGCAAACTAAAGGAAATAATTTATGAAAAACATCAACATGTACAATAAATACAGAATCACTATGACAGATTTTTCTTTTACCCCAGTTGCAATATGGCTTACATGATGACTTTTCTAGTGATATGTTTAGTTAGGTCTTGATATTTAGTTAGAGAATTTATGTTCTTTCATATATTCATTTGTCAGATCAAAGAGGAAATGAATTCCATGCCAGAGTCAACATCCATAATAATGTTACAGATTTATCCTGCTACTTTGCCAAAGTTTCAAATCCGCTTAAAAACTTGGTTCCTTTTTTGGATCTAAATGAATAGGTAGGCAATTTTGTCAGTACTAGAAATATTTTAACCTCCATTTGTTAAACTATTATTTTCCAGAAACTCCTTCTCTCTTTTCATGAGATTTTTAATTTCATTTATGTCATGTGTTGATGTTTTCCCTTAGATAAGCCACATTCAGTCTTCTACAAAGTGTAATTTGGAGTAGTTTAAAATTATGGACACATGTACACTGCTCAGATTCTAATATTTGCATATTTTTTCTTGTTATACCAGTAGGCATTAGTTCTCAGTATAGATGCTATTGGACTTATTCATTAAATTTCTGATTTTTTTAACGTACGTTATGATTCTGTTATTTTATTCTTTTAAATATGTGCATATCTCACATCGCATACAATCACATTTGTTTTAAACAATTTGATCTCTTCAAGGGATTTCCTATATTAGGTTAATCTAGAATTTAATTACAAATTAACACAACTGTATTTATGAGACACAGTTATCTTTACGGCTCTACTCCAAGTTAATATGTATTTGAGGTTTTTGTGCTTAAAAAATTGGGCAAAACATGTTTTTGTTCCTGGGGTTCTACTATGTTGGTTGTTTTTCCAGTTGTAGTGACTTCAACATATGTGCGCATTTTATTTCAATTGTTTTGTGTCAATGATTTGTTTCATATAACAGAAACTGCGAAAAGAATCAGTGATTTAGAACTTTTCCAAATAGAATTTTAAGAGAGACACTTGAAATTTTGTGACATCTGGGAATGGGCAGGTCTTCATAAAGGAGGTGGTAGCAGAATAACAGATTTTTGATGTGATTTTAATTCTTCCTCCTATTGCCTCACTATTTTCAATGGTATTACTTCAAAGTCTTTAGTGGAAAGAACGTATTTTTGTCTGCGTAAACTAAGAATTTTTGGTTTAGTTGGGACATTACACATTCATATTTCATTTTAACTCGAAAATCTTCTTTCCTTCATTTAAAATCACAGATGTGAATTTATAATGCTAAAGTAGAAACTACTAATTTACACGAAATGGTCCAAATTATTTTCACTTCACATTATATGTAATATAGAGTGTAATAATAATAATGAGTAATACAGTATGTAACAATTGACTTTGGGGAAAGTAAATTACAGTGGATTTTTGTGAGATACTGAGTAATAATAAAACTTATATTTGATTCTATTAAAAATTCCAAGTTACATCTAAAAATAACATAGTTATAAACTAATGCTGAAAATATAATATTGTTTATTAGAAAAAGCCAGAAGTTTCCATAAGTTTGCTTTTTTAAAAAATTTATTTTATTTTATTTGTGAACATACTGTACAGAGGGGTTAAAATTACATGGGCAGGATAATGCGTACATTTCTTACCAAGCATTGCAGCCTCCTCCTTTGTTTATCCTTCACATCTCTTCCCAGCCTCCCCCCACCCCCCCAGTCCCAATCCTTCTGTACCCCCCACCCCTCGCCAACGCACAGACATTGTAAAGCTCGTTATGGACATGACAACTTGTACTTCTCACATTGTTGCAACAGGTCCACCTGTATCCTTAAACGACTTGTTTTTCGCCATCTCCTCCACAAGTTATACTGACATCAAATATAGTGAAAGCAGGGGTTATACTGTGGGGGAGGGACATACAAAGCAACAAAGAAATAATCTTATAAATGCGTTAGAGACACATGCATGAAAGAAAAAAAAACATTAAAATAAATATCTAGGGGTTCATTTTCCTAACATCACCATTATCTGACCTTTTCCACTAGACTCATACATACCCTACATATTGCAAATAAGGGAAACCATGGGGCCTATGTTTCTTTGGGCCTGGCTTACTTCGCTTAATATAATTTTTTTCCAAGTCTTTCCATTTCCTAACAAATGGGGCAATGTCATTCTTTCTGATGGAGGCATAGAATTCCATTGTGTGTATATATATACCACATTTTTTTGATCCATTCATCTACTGAAGGGCATCTGGATTGGTGCCATATCTTAGCTATGGTAAATAATGCGGCAATAAACATAGTTGTGATGGTAGCTTTAGTGTGCTATTGTTTGATCAAGCATTATTACCTCCTCCCTTGTTTCCCCTTTCCATCCCATCCCATCTCCCTTTATGCCCCCCACAAACCACGCCCCCCCTGCCATGTACATGTCATTGTTGCAATGAGTCCACCTGTATCCCAAGTTGTTTTTCTGTTCCCCTCACCAAATTATACCAACATCAATACAGTGAAAATAGAGGTTAAAGCATAGGGGAGGGACAGACAAAGCAACAATGAAATCATCTTGTAAATATTCTAGAAACAATAGTAAGAAACAAAAACCATTTGAGTCCTTATCTTGGTGTTCATTTCACCTAACATGAACTTGTCTGACAGTTTGTGTTTATCTCCGACATATACTAGTTATTGCAATAAAGGAAACCATGGAACCTATGTTTCTTTGGGCATGGATTACTTCACTTAATATAATTTTTTCCATGGCTTTCCATTTCCTAACAAACGGTACAATGCCTGCCATTTTTCTCTGATGAAGGCATAGAATTCCTTTGTGTATATATACCATATTTTTTTGATCCATTCATCTACTTAGGGGCATCTGGCTTGGTTCTATATCTGAGCTGTTAAATAATGCTGCAAAAAAAATAGTTATGCTGGTAGATTTAGTATGGTCCTTTTTGTGATTATTTGGATAAAAGCTCAAAAGTGGGATTGCTGTGTCATAGGGGAACTCTATGTGGAATCTTTTGAGCTCCAAACTACTTTCCAACGTGGTTATACAAGATTATAGTACCACCAACATCCCGTCCAGCTTCTGTTATATTACATTATAGCCATTCTAACTGGGGTAAGGTAGTATTTCAGTGTAGTTTAGATTTGCATTTCTTTTATTGCTAGGGAGTTTGAGCACTTCTTCATGTGTCTATTGGCCATCCTTCTTTGCTCTTCAGAGAGGTTTCTTTTTAGTCTTTAGCCCACTTATTTATTGCGCAGTTGTTTCTTTGAGGATTTGTTGGAGGATTTAATTTTTTTGAGTTCTAGGTATATTTTAGATATGAGACCCTTGTCTGTTTTATGGCTAGTGAAGATCTTCTCCCAATCCATGTGCTTTCTATTGATTTTGCTAGTTTTGTCCTTTGCCATGCAGAAAATCTTCAATTTCATACAATTACATTTGTCCAACCTTTCTTTGATTTGTTGTGTTTCTGGTATATATTAAGAAAATTTTGGCCTGTGCCAAGGAGACATAGGTTATATCCTAGTTTGTCATGCAATGTTTTCAGGGTGTCTGCTTTGACTCCGAGGTCTTTCATCCATTTGGGGTTGATTCTTGTGCAGTGTGATATATATGGATCTAGCTTTAGTTTTCTACAAGTGATTAACCAATTTTGTCAGCACCATGTACTGAAGAGGCTGTCTTTCTTCCATTCTATTTTTTTAGCTCCCTTATCGAAGATTAGGTGGCTATAGGTCTGTTGGTTCATTTCTGGCTTTTCAATTCTATTCCATTATTCCTGAGGTCTGTTCTTGTGCCAATACCTAGCTCTTTTGATTACTATGGCTTTGTAGTACAGTTTGAAATTTGGTATTAATATTCCTGCAGCACTGTTCTTTCTGTTAAGGATCATTTTTGCTATCTGGGGTCTTTTATTGTTCCACATGAATTATTAGATTGTCTCTTCTATTTTCTTGAGGAATGAGTTTGTAAGATTGATAAGTATTGAACTGAATTTTTAGATAGCCTAGGGAAGTATTGTCATTTTCACGATGTTGTTTCTTCCAATCCACGAGCATGGGAAGTTTTTCCACTTTGTAAGTTCCGTTTTGATTTCCTTTTTCAGGCTTTTAAAGTTTTCATCATAAAGATCATTCACTTCTTTGATTAATTCCTAGGTATTTTATTTTTTGTGGGGCTATAATGAATGGAGTTGCTTTCCTGATTTCAGCCATGCTTTTCTCATTGTTGGCATACAGAAAAGCCATTGATTTTTGAGAGTTAATTTTTCCCCTACTATTTGCCAACGTTCTGAATCAGCATGAATAATTTGAGAGTTGAGTCGGTGGGATTATTTAAATACAACATCATGTCATCTGCAAATAGGGAGAGTTTTATATCATCTTTCCCTGTTTGGATCCCTTTTATGTTTGCATCCTGTCTTATTTCTGTAGCTAGGCATTCTAAGAGTAAATTGAAGAGAAGTGGAGAGATTGGACATCCTTGTCTTGTTCCTGAGTTAAGAGGAAATAGCATTATTTTTTCACGATTAAGTATAATGATGTCTGTAGGTTTGTCTTATACAGGTTTTATTGTATTGAGGAATGTTCTCTGGATTCATAGGTTTTCCAGAGCCTTCATCATAAAGGGGTGTTGGATCTTGTCAAAGGCTTTTTCTGCATCTATTGAGATAACCATGTTCTTATTCTTGCTCTTGTTGATGTGATGAATTATATTAATTGATTTGCAAATATAGAACCAGATTGGCATCCTGGAAATAAATCCTGTATGATTATTTGGAGGAATTGTCAAAGGCGATTGGCCAAAATTTTGTTGAGAAGTTTTTCATCAATCTTCATCAAAGAAATGGGTCTATAATTCTTTCTTTGTTGAGTCCCCGCTTGCTTTTGGGATGATGGCTTCATAGAATGAATTTGGTAGTGAACTTTCCCTTTCAATTTCATTGAAGAGTTGGAGGAGTATTGGTGTGAGCTCTGCTTTGAAGGCCTTTTGAAGGCCTTTGAAGTTCTGCTGTAAATCCATCTGATCCTGGGCTTTTCTTAGATGGGAGGTCTCTTATTGCTGTTTCTATTGCTATGCTTGATACGGGTATATTAAGTTGATTTAACTCATCTTGGTTGAGTTTTGTCATGGAAACTCAACGGCATGGAAACGGCTAGGAAAAGGTCCATTTCTGCCAGGTTCTTAAACTGATTAGCATAAATGTTTGAGAAGTATTCCCTTATAATGTTCTGAATCTTGGTTGCTTCTCATTCCCATTCTCATCTCTGAGTTTGTTTATTTGGTATGTTCTCTTCTTTTTGAAAAGATTTGCTAAGAGAATGTCAATTTTGTTATTTTTTTCGAAGAACCAACTCTTTGTTTTGTTGATTCTTTTTATGGTGATTTTGGGTTCTAATTCATTTAATTCTGATGTAACTTTAATTATTTCTTTCCATTTACTTAATTGGGGTTTATCTTGCTGCTCTTTTTCAAGGAGGTTCAGATGTCTTATTAAATTGTTGGTTTCAGATCTCTCTAATTTGTTGTTGTAGGACCTCAGAGCTATAAACTTGCCTCTGAGTACTGCCTTTGCTGTGTCCCAGAGAAGCTAGTAATTTGTGTGTTCATTATTTTTGAATATCATGAACATTTGCATTTCCTTTCTGATCTCTTCCATGACCCAACAGTTGTTCTGCCTCCATGTTGTACAGGACTTTCTTAGTTGGCTTTCGGTGTTGAGTTCTAATATTATTCCCTTGGATGCTGTTTCTTGGCTCTTACTGTGCTCTTGATGGTTTTCAATGTGTAGGATAACTGTAATGTCTCTTAAAGGGCTGGATTGGTGGAGATATACTTTTTTAATTTTTCTTTGCTATGGGCAGTTTTTATTTGACCTTCAGTTATGAAGGAGAGTTTAGCTGGGTTCGGTATTCTTGATTGATAATTGTTTGTCTTTACAGCATGGCATCTCCCATTCCAGGCTCTTCTTGCTTTAATCGTCTCTGCTAAAAATCTGGGGTGATTCTAATTGGTTTGTGTTTATAGGTGATTGTTCTTTTCTCCTTGAGAAATTTCAGGATCCTTTCCTTGGTCTGAATTGATCCTGTGCAGATTATAATGTGACTGGCGGGATATCCTGCTCTGGTCTGGTCGATGTGGGGTTCTATAAGCTTCTTATATATGAATAGGCCTACCTTTTTGCATGTTTGGGAAGTTATTTGCTAGCATTCTGTTAAATAAATTTCCTAGACGATTAACTTCTTTCTCTAGGACCTCCTCTACACCCATTATCCTCAGATTATGATTTCTGATGTTGTCTTCCAAGTGTTGAATAGATCTACCATATTTCTTGATTTGTCTTGGATATTTGTATGTTCTTTCTCTATAATATCTAGGCTGTCTGCAATCCCGAGATTCAATCTTCTGCATGGCCTAACCTACTGTCAAGATTTTCTACTTTTTTATTCATTTTCCTTATAATTGGTCAGCTTGGATGGCTTCAAATTCTTTGTTGGAGCTTTGTTTTAGATTTTGTATGAACTTTACTTCCTTAATTTGATGTCCAGTGTTTATTCTCAAATCACTTAGTTGACTGGTTATGGTTTCCCTGGACACCCATTCTTTCTGTCGCGCTACATTCAGCATTCCATTTGTGGTCTACCTGAATTGTTTCAGCTGTCTATTTATGGATTCCATGAATTCCTCTATTGATATTTATCTATTCTCATCCTGCTCTCTCAATCCCTGTATTACTCTTTGATTATCTTCGTCACGTTCATGCAATTCCTGTAATTCTCTAGATTGTGCTCAGCCTACTCACGCATTTCCTGTATTTCTCTTTTACCCTTCTCAACAAACTTATGCAATTCCTGCATTAATCTTTAAGTAGCTTCTTAAATTAAATCTCCCAACAACAAATCCTCAAAGAAACAACTGCACAATTAATAAGTGGGCTAATAACTTAAAGAGAACCTTCTCTGAAAAAGAAAGAAGCATGGCCAATAGACACATGAAGAAATGCTCAACCTCACTCTCCATGAAAGAAATGCAAATCAAAACAACATTGAGATACCACCTCACCCTAGTAAGAATGGCAAAAATCAAGAACTCTAATAACAACAGATGCTGGAGGGAATGTGGACAGAAGGGAACCTGACTGCATTGTTGATGGGACTGTAAACTTGTTCAACCACTTTGGAAAGTAGTATGGAGGTTCCTCAAAAGACTCCACATAGAGCTCCCCTATGACCCAGCAGTCCCAGGTTTGGGCATTTACCCAAATGTTTACAAACAAAACCACACTAAAGCTACCAGCACAACTATGTTTATTGCAGCATTATTCACCATAGCCAAGATATGGAACCAACCCAGATGAATGGATCAAGAAAATGTGGTATATATAAACAATGGTATTCTATGCCTCCATCAGAAAGAATGACATTGCCCCATTTGTCAGGAAATGAAAAGACTTGGAAAAAATTATATTAAGTGAAATAATCCAAGCCCAAAGTAACATAGGTCCCATGATTTCCCTTATTTGCAATATCTATTATATGTATGAGTCAAGCAGAAAAGTTCAGATAAGGTGATGTTACGAAAATGAACCCTAAGATATGTATTTTAAATGTTTTTTCTTTCATGCATTTGTTTCTAACACAATTATAAGATTATTTCTTTGTTGCTTTGTATGTCCCTCCCCCACAGAATAACCCCTGATTTCACTGTATTTGATGTCGGTATAATTTGTGGAGGGGAAGGGGAAAAAAATCATTTGAATAAGGATACAGGCGGACCTGTTGCAACAATGAGAAGTGCAAGTTTTCATGTCGAAAACGAACATTATAACTTGGGTGAGGAGGATTGTGTGTGGGGGTTCGGGGAGAGGGGAGGATGGGAAGGGATGGGAAGGGTAAACAAAGGAGGATGCTAAAATGCTTGATAAGAAATGTACTCACTATCTTGCCCATGTAATTGTAACCCCACTGTACAGTATTTTCACAAAAAATATTAAAAGCCTTAAAAAAATCTTTAAGTAGCTTCCTAATGCTGACAAGATTCCTGTATTAATCCTTGGTTTGACTCCTCTCGCTCCTTAGCATGCTCACACTGAGTCCTTTTCAAGTTTTCAATCATTCCATTCACCATGTTTACCAGTAGAGTTTGCACAGTTTTTTGGGAACTCCTCTGGATTATTCATTAACTATTCTGTCACCTGATTATCATTAGTGGGAGGTCAGATACCTGGACTTGCCTTTTTCTTGTGCTTTTCGGCTTTTTCTGCCCATTTGGTATGAAAGAAACACAAATTTTGTACTAGAACACTATTTTAAGGCAAGCATCAACCAGAGTTCTCTAGTTGCATAATTAAAATGGCTGCAGATACAATCTAGTTCAACAGATACAATCTATTCAACATCAAACAACTATGTATTAATGGGCTACAAGCAGCAAAAAAGGATTTGGCAAACCAGAAATTATTAGCTTTAGGAAGAAATGTGGGGACAAATAGGACCAGAGGGATATGGAGAGGTAAAAGGAGAGTAAATTTAACCACGTCCTAATCTCAGAGAGGGAAATGGATTAGACAGACTGATAGGAGAGAATTAAAAATTAACAAGTAAATTGGAAAAACAAAATTTATATTTAAGAAGTGAAACACTTAAAAATTATGTAAGTTTAAAGAAATGATATCGAGAGAAGAACAGGATAGGATGAGAGGAGAGAAGGGATAGAAAGGAAACATAAAAATTAAAAAAATTAAATTAGTTATTTGATAATTATGTAGGTAAAGTGAAAATACTGCTCTTAAAGAAGTTAAGCCTAAGAAGTTGTGAATTGAGTAATAAATTTCTGGATTAAGTATGTACACAATGGGTGATAAGGTCTAATAATAGATGACAGGTATATGTCTGGGGATAGCAAAACAGCAATTAAGTCATGAAAAAAAAAAGAAAGGGAAAAAATGAAAACAATAAAAAGGACCAAAAGGTCAAAAGAGATTAAACACCCACACAAATACATACACACACATACACCAAAAATAAAAATTATGAGAAAAAAAGATCAACAGAAAAATAAAAATTATGAGAAAAAAAGATCAACAGAAAACACTTTAAAAATAAAAGTTTAAGAAAAGTTTCAAAAAAGAGTTCCTTGATTTTTTGTTTTTGTGTGTGTGTGGGGGAGGGGTGAATGGGAAGACCTGTATCTCCCCTGTGTCCATAACCAGTTTCTTGGTGGAGTCTCTGGTCTGCTAGTGATATTTGGTTTTCCTATGGCTTGATTGGTTTCTTTTCTGTTTGGGCAGGCAGAAACTGCTCTGTGTTAGGCATGATTTTGTGATCCTCCTCCCAGGCTAGTTCAGTGGGAGGGAGATCAGTTTTGACTATCACAAAAGTGGGAGATGGCTGTTTCCTCTAGTATGGAGATGCTGTGATGAGGCTAGGTTCTGGGTAGGGTTGAGGCCTTTCAGCAAACAATAGCATTTCCCTGATGAGCTAGCTCCTGAGACACTCACAGAGCCCAGCTTGGATCCTTTCTTGGGGTTTATGTTTGCTGAATTTCAATTGTTTGTCTAGGCCACTGTAGGGAGTGACAGCCTCTGGCTGACATCATAGACCTATTGTGACATATTGTGTCATCATAAACCTATTGTGACCTCATCACCAACTAATTATACCATCAAAATATTATTATAACTTGATATTGTGATGTCATATTGGTATTGAAATATCACTGTCCCTTTGGGTTTTTCAAACCTATTATGACTATATAACATTTTTCAAAACTCGTGGCCTTTGAGACTATTAACTTGTGAACTTGTATACTTATGATGCATAAAACACAAGACAATCCATTGAGGCACATTGAAGATAACTTTATTTACACTGGAAATGGGCTTGCATTTACCTTGTTCTGGGATGTACACTCTGTGACAGGCCAGCCCAACCACCAAATCTCAGACGTCCAATGGGCAGCCCCGCACATAGTTAATTGGTTTGCAAACCACCAATCCCCCAAATTATCATCTCCACGCTCCAAACTTCAATAGGTAAGCCTTTTTTCTTTTCCCTTTCCCCCTCCTTCTTTATAGATCTTTCCTTCATTTCACTTTTTTCCTTCCATCACTCCCTTCTTCTCTTTAGGCCTCTCCACTATCCATAGGCCTCCAATTCTCTGGCCTGGTGGCCCATTGGCATCCTTCCCCTCCTGCTCTCCCTCAAATAACTCTTCTCCCACTTCATTTCCTCCTGATGTCTCACCACTTCCTTCCTTCCCTGGATTTTCTTCAATTCCATTGCTCTGACCATGCAGCATATATATAGGTTGAACCCCTCCATCACTCAAGTGATTCACCTGCCTAACAGTTTTGAACCATCACTTCACAAATTGCTGTTCCCCAATCACTTCTTCACAGCTCATCATGTGAGGATGACATCCTACCCCCTCCAACAGCATGCCCTGCCCACTTGGGTGGCATGCCCCATGCACTCCAGTGGGCTAGGTCATGGGGCCACATTGATTAGTGGGCCCTGCTCATTATTAGGACCATGCTGCTTTATACATCAACCACAAATTTTCATGTCCAATCAATTCCTTGATTCCTTTTTACCAAATCCTAAAAATTCCCTTCTCTCCTCCCAATGAACAGGCTTAAAATGTAAATTTAATAGAAAATAAGTAAATTATAGAAACACACAGATTAGCACTAATTAACACTTAGTAAGTCTTATTCTTAAGGGATCCTCTGTCTCTGAACAGTCCATCTTGCAGCCTTCTCTGTATATTCGTCCACTAACTATTCCACTTGAGACTGATGGATCCAATGCTGTTTATCTGCTAATTTAATAGCTGACAGTGAAGATAGCACCACCAAGTAAGGTCCTTGCCACTTCGGTTCCAATTTAGGACCAAGATGCATTTTTACCCACACCAGCAGTCCAGGCAAGAAAGAGTTGGTGGAGTTTCTTTTTTTTTTCTTTTTTCAACTCCATTTCTTAGTTTATTTCACTTACCTGGAGTCTAGTTTTTTAATTTATTTCTGAAGTAACACTTGCTATAGAATAAACTAAATTACTCTCCCCAAAGAAATTTTCCTTCCAACTGGATTTAATTTCTTAATTGATATTTGAAATTTTTATTTTCATCCTGTTTATTTTTTAAACACATTTTATTATTATTATCGCTAAGTAGTTGTACAAAGAAGTTCGCATTCTACAAAACAGTACACGAATATAAGTTGTCTGACAACATTGTCACCCATCCCTTGTAATCTTTCCCTTCTCGCACCGTTTTTGTAAAAATTGAGATAGGTGATTACATATATTTCGCAGTATTTTGGAATTGTGATACTTAGTTAAAGTCACAAACACATTTTAACCTTGACAAGGCACATTATTGTTTTCATGGTCTAAAGTTTGTTAATTCTATGAGCTTTGACAATCAAAATTATTTTTCTCACCTCAGGTGATGTTTACACTTTTTTCCTTTTGCTTAATGTAGGCTATTCCCTCTTTCCCTGTTTCCCTCTCATTCCTCCTTTCCCATCACTGTGTTTGGGTTGCTTAGTTATTTTTCTTCTATGTCCAGTGCAGCTCATGGGCCCCTTTGTTGTATGTTGTTCCATTTACCACTTATTGTGTTCTTCCTCCTGGCTTCCCTCCATTGCGTGCATCTTTCTACCATATACATGGTCAAGAACATGGAGTCATTAATGGTGATACAAAAAAATGAGTGGCTGTCCTATGTTTCTCGAGTCCTGTTTACTTTGTCATACCTTCTTGCATTTTGGCATCCACGTATCAGGTAGACCTTGTGCTGTTTGTGTCGTTGTTCTTGGCTTACCTCACTCAAATAATTTGGTCTAGTTCTATCCATTTCCCAGCAAATACCATCATTTTGTCCTTTCTAATGACTTCATGGTATTGCGTTGTATATAGGTCCGACAATTTTTGGATCTGCTTATCACTTACGGCTCATCTGGGTTGTTTCCAAATATGGGCTATTGTGAACAGTGCTGCAATAATCATAGATGTGTGTGTGTCTTTGTATACTGGTTCCTGTTGTTCAGAGTAGATGCTTAGGGTAGTACGGTCAGTTCATAGGAGAAGTCGATATTTAGCTTTCGTAGGTAACTTCAGACTGCTTTCCAAAGTGGTTGTATTAGTATACATTCCCACTAGCGATGCAGTAATGTTTCTTTCTTTGTATCCCTTCCAGCATTTGTCATTGGCTGAATTTAGGGCCATTCTAACTGGGGTAAGGTGCTATCTCAGAGCTGTTTTTATTTGCATTTCCTTTACAAACAAGGATAATGAACATTTCCTCAAGGCTTCTTTGCCTTTTTTATCTCTTCTTCTGAGAAGTCTCTCTTTAGCTCCCTTGACCATTTCAAGATTGGTTTGTTAGGTTTGTGAAGGGTTAGTTTCTTGAGTTCACCATATGTAATGGATATTAGACCCTTGTCTGATATATTGCTGGTAAATATTTTTTCCCATTTCTTCCCATTTCCTGGTAATCTCTATGATTCCCTTTTTTAGGCTTTTATAGTTTTCATGAAATAGACCCTTTACATCTTTGGTTAGGTTAATTCCTAGATACTTTTTTTTTTTTTTGGTTATTGCGAATGCAGTTGTTTCCTTGATTTCCCTTTCTACTGGTACATTGTTGACATACAGAAAGGCGACTGATTTTTGTGGGTTAATTTTGTATCCTGCTACTTTTCCAAATTGGTTTATAAGCTCTAAGAGTTTGGGGATGGAGCTTTAGGGATAGTTATTTTATAAAATGTTGCCATCTACAAAAAGAGATAGTTGATCTTCTTCCTGTCCTATGTGGATCCCTTTAATGTCTTTTTCTTGCCTTATTGCTCTGGCTAAGAATTCCAGAACTATATTGAAGAGGAGTGGAGAGAGTGGGCATCCTTGCCTTGTTCTTGTTTTTAGGGGAATTGGTTGTAGTTTTCCAATTAAGTATAATATTGGTCTTTGATCAGCCAGGTAAGGCTTTTATTATCTTATGAAATGTTCCTTCTATTCATATTTTTAGAGCTTTTAATGTGAATGAGTGTTGAATTTTATCAAAAGCCTTTTATGCATCAATGGAGATAATCATGTGGTTCTTGACCTTAGATCTGTTGATGTGATGAATTACTTTTATTGAATTACATATGTTAAACCATCCCTGCATCTCTGGGATGAAGCCTACTTGGTCATAATGTATTATTTTTTTGATATATTTCTGGATTCTGTTGGCTACAATTTTATTGAGCATCTGTCTTAATCAAAGAGGTTGGTGTGTAGTTCTTATTTTGTTGGGTCTTTGCCTGGTTTGGGGATGAATGTGATTTTGGCTTCTTAGAATGAGTTTGGGATTACTCCCTCTGTTTCTATTTCTCTGAAGAGCTTGAGGGTTGTGGGTATTAGTTCCTTTTTAAAGGCCTTTTACAATTCTGTAGTGAATCCATCAGATCCTGGGCTTTTCTTATTGGAAGATTTCTGATTATTTCTACTATCTCATTGTATGTTATAGAAATGTTTAATTGATTTATTTCTTCTTAGTTCTGTTTAGACAATTTGTATTTCTTTGTTTCTCAGGCAGGAAAATGATTTAATTTACTGAAGTGCTGCCCACACCATGCATGGTGGAGACACATGGCTGAAAAGGGAGGGGGGCGACCCATCTCTGGGCCAGGGACAGGAAGAGATGTGGCCAGGTGGGGAAAAGTTGTGGCCACACTGGTTCTGAATGTGACTTCATGGTTCTGGGACCCTCCTAATGTCAGATGGGACTCTGGTGACCAGAGGTGGCCCAGGATGTGACCTAGCAGGAGGCGAAGGTAACTGCTTCTAGGTCTGCCAGTTACCTATGTAACAAATATTGGGTGGAAACTTAGCCAAGAAGTGGGAGGTGTCCCTGTTCAAACCTTACATTCCAGCCTTTTGATAATTATGAAAAAGGTCGAAGATTCTCTCCAGCTACTTCCTCTTTGCAAGGGGTGTCAACAGTAGGTGTAAAAGGCTGAGATGAGATCCCCTCTGGGAGAAGGCAGAATCAACAGCTGTCACTTGGGCAATGAGTCCTTAGATGAAGTCTGGAGGAGACAAGTTTCTTGGACGAAGTATGGCTACGTTTCATGAGGCATTGAGGGACTGAAAAAAATACTAGAGAGAAAATAAATGGCAAGAGGAAGGACTTGGGGCTGGAAATGTTGGTAGAAATTTCCCTAGTTACTTATGACACCTGGCGACTAGGTAGAGAAGAAGTCAAGTGACAAAGGCAAGAATATAAATTCCTGTCCATTCGAAAGTTAGAGAGATATGGACATTAGATGGGCAGTCTTCTTTCTTCTCTTGACCTCCTGGCTCTGGTTTGTCTTGAAAGGGGAGGCACAAAATGGCTGATGTGATATCATCTCCTCTTACTCCTCTTCATGTTCCCTTGTTCCCCAGACTGGCTGAGTCTAGGTGCTCATTGCTGGGATGGTTTGTCCCAGTTGGTATACAAGGAGGTTTGATCTCAAGGCCTGGGCACTGTCCCTGAGCCCTTCTGCTGAAGGCTAGCACCCTACCATTTTGAGTTATAGAAACACTTGCAGTGTTTTCTGGTTAGAGATAAGAGGCTCGAGCCATTCTTCCACACTGGCTCTTTGCAGGTTAGTTGCGAGATGAATTTTTATGGATTTTTCAGCCCAGGCTGGCTTTGAATTGCAATCTTTACCACAAAAGGCCTTTGGTATTTCCCATTATAGCAACAAGGAGATCAAATGGAATAAGTAGAGCTTACCTGGTCCTTATGAAGAACTGACCAACAAATATTCTGCAATGACAAAATTGTTAGATGGGAAAATCTTAGCATACACATACTAATATGCTTGCTTTGCATGCATGAGGCCTTGGGTTCGATTCCTCAGCACCACATAAGCAAAAGGAAAAAAGCCAGAAGTGGCCCTGTGGTTCAAGTGGTAGAGCACTAGCCTTGAGCTTAAGAGTTGAGGGACAGCGCCCAGGCCCAGAGTTCAGGCCCCACAACCAGACCCCCCCAAAAAAAAGAGTCATGTAGTCAGTTCTAGATTACACAATACAAAACCAAAAGGGCAAAACTCAAAACCTAAAATTTTTGACAACAATGTTTAGACATCTTTGGTAACAAAGTACATCAGATGGTTGGGCCTCAGTTACCAAAGTCTGTGAAAAGAGCAACTTGTGAACAGGACAAATTTGAATAGATGGATGGAGAAGAAATAAGCTTGGTGGAAGGGTCAGGATTGGAGGGGGCCAAACGCTTAACCCACCATTTGGCCAAGATGGCGAACTCAAGATGGCAAATTTCTTAAAAAATGCAAAGAAAGCCTGAACAAAAAAATCAAGCCTAGTTTGGCTAGCCTTTTAGAGGGAATCTAGAGGGGATTCCTTGAACCTAGCCTATGTCACACTCTTCAGGGCACAATAAAAATAATTGTAGAAAAGAAAGGGAGAGATATAGAAAGTTGGACATGAATAGCAGAGAGCAAAGAGAGCCTGATAGTAAGCAGACTTCTGACCATGTACCGTTGCAGAGGCAAAAATTGTCTAAATCAGACAACAACATAAAAATATTAGGTGCTCTGCTATCCAAGGAGCACAAGAGGCATTTCAGAGGGGTTTCATAGTTCAGGCATGACTCGCAACACCCCATTAAATGTGTAGGATAGTCAGTCTGGTGAGTGAAGGAGAGATGAAGAGGCAGAAGCAGTGTCCTGACTTCTCCCATAGCCCACTAGAGATTAATGGTGATGGCCCCAAAACCAAGTATCCTCGGCTTCGGAAGTGACCAGCCTTTTGGCTAAAAGGCCATAGGAGTTCTCTGGTGTGGTGTCATATCTGAACAGAGATTGAGCAACATAGAACCATAGAGAGTAGTTTCACTCACCAGAGTAGAGAAGTGGTGTGGACATGGATGGGAAGGCCAGCAATGGTATTGGTGAAAAGTCTCGCGTGGTGTCTCAAGGCAGTTTGGTTCACAGAAAAGGGGTGGTTAGGAAATTCTAACATTTCCAAATCAAAAACCATATACAAGTCATGGCCCCATATGTAAGATATATTAAAAAGGTAGGTTTCATTCGGTAGCCTATGAAGAGAATGCCACACACTATTAAGGTAGGAAAAGACGTTTATTTACCGAACTGCTGCCCCCACCATACATGGTGGAGAAGCATGGCTGAAAAGGAAAGGGGGGATAGCAATTTCTATTTCTGTATATCCATCTCTGCTAGGTTTTCCTTCCTTTGTGAGTAGAGTCTGGAGTTATTTCTTTATGATTGTTTGAGTGTCCTGGATGTTTGTTGTAATTTTCCCTGTGGTATCTCTGATATTATTGATATGGGTCTCCTCTCTTATTTTGTTAGTTACTCATGCCAGTGGTTCATCAGGTTTATTGATTTTTTTCTTAAAAACAGCTTTTTAAAATTAATTTTATTTATAATTTTCTCAGTCTCTATCTCATTAATTTCAGCTTTTATTTCGATTATCTCTTTCTGCCGAGCAACTTTCGGTTCAATTTTTTCTTGTTTCTCTAGCAGTTTTGGTTGCTTCATAAGATTGCTTTCTTGGTCTCTGCTTTCTTGATATGTGCACTGAGAACAATAAATTTGCCCCTTAGGACTGCTTTTGCTGGGTCACATAGGTTTCTCTGTGATATTTCTTTATTTTCATTGAATTGTAGGAACTTTTTAATTTCTTCTTTAATTTCTTCTGTAACCCATGTATTGTTCAACTGAGTGCTGTTTAATTTCCATGCGTTTAAGTTTTTCCTACTTTATGCCTTGTTATTGAGAACTAGTTTGATTCCACTATGTTCAGATTGAATACAGGGTATTATGTCGATCCTCTTGTATTTGCTTAAATTCCTTGTGATCTATTGTAGAAAAAGTTAGGGGTTTGGCAAGAGTAAGAACCTGCTGGTGTAAATGTCTGTAATTCTAGCTACTCAGGTGGCTCAGATCTGTGTATTCAGGTTCAAAGCCAGCCCAGGCAGGAAAGTTCATGAGGCTTTTTCTGGGGTTGTTCAGCACCAAACTCTGCCTCATGTCTGGGTTTGTTCACCAACTTTGTCACCATGGGCTGGGCTGGGCTGCTTATGCAAGCCGGTATGGAGAGGCCCTCCACCCCACCAGGAGTCAGGTGTTAACCAGTGATGTTGCCTCAGGCTTGGCTGGGCTGCTTATGTGGGCCAGTATGGAGAGGCACAAAGCGACATGGGTCTAGATTTGTTCCCTGCAACTGTCCCTGTCCAACTATCGCTGAAGCCCTGGGCTGGTCTGGGCTGTTCCTGTGAGCTAGAGCCAAGAATCATTGTGCCCAGAGTCTGAGTGCTTTGCCACTACTGCCAGCTGCTGCTGCTGCTCCAGGGTAGGCTAGGTTGTTTATACCAGCAGGACAGAGGTGCCACGCTGTGTGCATAGGGTCGTTTGCCACTGCAGACAGCTGCTGCTGCTCCAGACTGGGTGGTGCTGCTTGCACCAGCCAGGAAGAGGCGCCATGCCAGGGAAGTTGAGGGGAGTCTTCATGCCAGCTCTGCCTTCTGAGATTTGTTTGTATCCTCTGGGTTGGCACCAGCTCGTGAGAGTCTTCTGGGAGTCTTGGAATGCTTATGGGTACGTGGTCCTCCGAGGGTCCAGAGCCAGGCCACTTAAGCAGCCTGGCAAGAAGCTCCACCACTTAAGCTGCTCAGCATTCAGCCCTATCACCAACAAGGGGTGGCTGAAGGTTATTTCCACTTGACTGTCTGTGTAGGTTTTTCCCTTTTCTTTTTTCACTTACTGTACCTCTCTGAGTAATCTCCTTTTTTTGTGGGTCACTTGGAGAAACTGAGCATTGAAATTCAAACTGTATTTGGTTGGGGAGAGCTGTGGTGTTTACCTACTGTTCCATCACCATCTTGGCCTCTCCCCTTCAGGTGGAGTTTTTCTTAGGTGGATGGTGGGCCTTAGTTACCAAAGGATAGGTACATAAAAGAATATGTTGTAAAGCATGCAGATTGTAGTTAGACATTTCTGTTAATATAGCCTTCCCAAATTTAGGAACCAAAGGGGTTGGTCTACCCTAAAATATTTCAAAGGGATTAAATCCTTTAACATAAGGGCTACATCTTGCTCAAAGGAGAGCAAAGTGGAGGAGGCTCACCTAGCCATGGACAGTCTCTGTATTTAATTTAGTCTCTGTATTTAATTTAATTTAATTTAACTAAATTAAATTATTTCAAATGCCTTGAACTCTGAGTTCTATAAATGGATTGTAACTTCCAATTTATTCCTAGAACGTTAGTTAATAATTGAGAACTTAGACAATGAATGCAGGGCCATCTTGGTACACCCCAAATAAGGGTAAGCCAAATCAAGAAATTATTACATGCCTCACCTCAGCCTGAAAAACTGTCCACTATTACTAACAGATACGAAGACCCATACTTTCCAGGCTTAACCTCTGTGAAGTCGACTTTCCCAAATTCACCATCTGAGGTTCCTCACATAAGAATTCTTTCCATATGTTCCAGCTTTTCAGCATTTACCTGTTTGGAAATTACACACACACATTACAAAGGATTGTCAGCCTGAGGCCCCACTGATTTTTGAACAGTTTTAGGCAGTTGCCTGGAGCAATTTACCAGGGTGCAAATATCTACACGTAAACTGAAAGAAAGCTTGAGAGGGTTTACATTTTTCACAAGTCCAGTGTCAACATTTGCCCACATATTACCACTGTTTTTGTTTCTTCCCTTAATCTTAACGAGTAGTAACTCTAGAGACCCCACTGGTTTTAGAGTGGTCTCCCAAGCTACCTGATCAGCTCAGATGTTTCCCTGTATCTTAAGGTCTCTAGGTTCTTTTACTCCTGTATAGTACTCTGAACCTTGGAGACTTCTTCCATGTTATTCTCCTTTTCTCTCAAACTTGCTTTCATGATCCCACTCTCCTTCTCAATGACCTCCTTAACCTACAAGTGTTTTCGCAGGGTCACAGGAGAGTTCGTTTGACTCACCAACTGCTTCTCCTTCTCACAACACCTTTGCTTGCTCTACAGCTCCTCACTTAAGTTCACAAAGATGCTATTGAGAGGTATTTTTTTCCATCTCTTCCTGTTCCATTGGGACAAGATGTTTCTGCATTACATTTATGGTGAAGATCTCAGCAGTCTTTTTGGCCTTTTACTCTATTAGTTTCCCTTTCTAGTTTTCGACTTCAGTGTATTTTTGCGACAGATCTTTCAACTGTTTGTTTAGCTCTTCTGTTTTTCTTCCTAATGCTCTTTCCTTTTGCCCGGCATTGTCTATCAGAGCATGTGGTCCTATAACTCTTTCTGAAGAGTATCAATCTCTTTCTTGAGCCTGATATTTTCCTGTCCACTTTTCTTGGCCTCATCTTCTATGACACAACACTTCCCCGTCTTCTCTGCTAGCTACTTTTTCCCTCTTTCTCTGTTGCTTTGAATTTCTGGTGACAGTCTTCAAGGCTTATAATAGATATTTACTTCACCCTAATACATTCTTATATTAGGTCGGGATCCATTTGCATGGCCAAAATTTCTTAATGCAGCATCAGGATCTCTTTTTGGCCTCACTTGATGTTAGCAAGGATGGCAGCATTGCTGTCTTGTGCTTCTGTCGACCTCTGACCTGTGGTCTCCTAATTTGCCTCATGCTCACCCAGGCTAATGTACCTGAATTTCATTTTATTCTAAGTGTTTTCTAGGTTCCTTTTGAGGATTTTCTTCTCATTTTGACTCTCACAAGTTTATATCTTCAAATCTTTTCTTCAGGTCAAACTATTCTCCCTGTTTTCACCAGTGTCCAGTGCTTTTAAACTCTTGGTGGGTTTGGACTGGCACATATTGGAGATTCAGTCTTTTATAAGCCTGTGTTTTGAGATAGAAGTGTGTGAATTTTTCTTTGCCTCATTTCTTAAGTTCAGAGGGCTGATTTTTAAATTGAACACAATTGGCATTCAGAGCCTCAAGCTCCTTTTCATATCTCCTGTTCTTATCTCCTCCAGAGATATGAACACATTTTCCAAGTGGTTAATGTGAATACATAAGCTGTCATTTTCTATCTTTCTCCTCCTTGGACATTGCTTTTCCCAATGTACATTTTGCTTGCAATAAGGACACTGATCTAGTCCTAGAGGTTCCCTACTGCAATTTGCAAATGAATTGTACTGTCTTTGCCAAGGGTTTCTTGATCCCTATTCTGGTACTTCTATCAAAACTCAACCCCCCTTCTTAGAGTCTTTTTTTCCAGGGTATCTCTGTTATCAAACACCTCCTGGCCAACCACTTCCAACTTAAAATACACCTTTCTTTCAAAACCTTCTAACTTTTGAAGCTTTCTTCTAATATCTGGGGCTGACTGGGTAACAAAGGCCATATTTAAGGCTCATTGATTCTCCAGGGCTTCAAGATCTATAGGCCTATAAGTCTTATAGAATTCTCAGAGAAATTTCAGAAGAGCATTTGGGTACTCACTGAGGAACTGTACCATCTCACTCACCATAGATTGATGACTTGGCTTTCTAGCCACTGTGGTATCCCTGCCAATCGAACCTGTCAATAATAGGTAAGCACTTCCATACTGCAATCACTGTTAGTCTCTGCTTGGGTAAGTATGTGGAAAGACTTGCTCCAAATGGTCTGGTTCATTAGTCGGGATAATGTCTGGTCCAAGGACCACCTTCAAGTCACCGAGCAGGATACACTCCCTTTTCTACCAGGTGAAAAGCACCTGTAAAATTTGCTGACACTCATCCAACATGTGCTTGTGTGTGAAAATTACTGTCTCTAATGAAGTAATGAGCCCCTCTTTTTTTCTGAAAATGATGCAGTTTTCTGTTTCCAGTTATACAGGTCACTAGTTGTAAAGGGAACATATATTAAAAAGGGGGCCTGCCCACCATCTCCTCCATGCTCCTATCTCAAGGGTAATAAGGGTAACTTACCACATTGTACCACCTCAGACTGGTACAAGTAACCACTTTTGGTATGTGAGGACTTAATATTAGAGGTGCTGATGGCAAAGAACAGGAGAGAGAGTACATCAATGAATCTTCCTCTGAGGGACTCTATAACCCTGGGGGAGAATATTTTTTGGATATGGCAAGTTTTAAGGCCTTGTTCCCCCATCCTGAGAAAAAGAGTAAGCAGAAGTGCATACAGGATACAGATAGAACTATCAGCATACACACACAGACCAATAGTCACAGACACTTAAATTACATGTCCCACACCACTCAATGTTGAACTCTACAGGAAGTCCCAGATGACAGAGAGAATGTCCCAGATTGCCTATTGAGAAGACCACAGATGACCTCTGGTGGATGTCACATATGTCCTCTGTAGGAGGCTCGAGATAACCTCTCATAGAGGTTCAAAATGGCCCCCGAAGATAGTGTCCTCTCAAGGAAGCTGAGATTACCTCTCAAGTAGCTCCCTGATGGCCACTCAAGGAGGATACATAAAAACTCGAGAGGAGGTTCCAGATATCTCTCTTGAGAAAGGCACAGATGACCTCCAGAGAAGGCCCTATATGTCTTCTCAAGGAAGTCCCACATGATGTCCGAAGATGGTCATACATTTCTCATCAAGGTACCCCGAGATGACCTCCCAAAGAAGTTCCAGATGACCTCAAGAGGTGGTCCTAGATTGCCTCTTAAGGAAGCACCAATGACTATTTTTGAAGAGGTCTCAGGAGGCCTCCTGAGGAAGCACCAGATGACCTCTGGATAAAGCCCAATATGGCCCCTGGAGAAGGCCCCAAATGACCTCCAGGTTAGGTCTCAGATGGCTTCTCAAGGAAGTCGCAGATGTACTATTGATAATGTTCCAGATGGCTTCCCAAAGAAACCCTACATGACCTCTCAAGGAGTTCCCAGATGGCTTCCCAAGGATGCCATAAATGACCTCCAGAAGGGGTCCCCAAAACCGGCTGGCAAGCTTGCACAGACGCACCCCTAGTGGAGTCTAAATGACTTTTATCCATGATGGTCCTCCGGAGACAAAAACTCGAGGTAGACTCTCAACCCTGAGGGTTGACACTCTCACCTATGGGGATTTTTCCCTGGGCCTGATGCCATCCAAATGGATGATCTCGATGAGGTCTCTGAAAATTAGGAAGTCTATAGTTGAAGAGAATCCATTGAGACACATATAATAAATGTTCTCCAGACCACCAACCACCAAAATTATGATATCCAAAGCTCCAAACATCAATGGGCAAGCCTTTTTTTCCCTTTCCCTTTGTCTCTCCTTCGCTACAGAACTATACTTCCTTCGAGGTCTTTCCATTTTTCCCTTCTAACAGTTCCTTCTTCTCTTTAGGCCTCTCCACTCTCCAAACGCCTGAACTGCTTTGCCTGGATCGTCAGTTGTCATCCTTCACCTCCTACCCCCTCTCAACTTCCTCTTCTCCCAGGTCTTTCCCCTTCTGCTATCACACCACTTCCTTTCTTCCAGGACTTTCCCCTTTTTCTCTTTCCTTCTATTGCTCTGAACAACTAGCCTGTAAAATATCTGTACCCATCCTACACTCCATCTGCCTAACAGTTTTCAACTGTCACATCTGAAACTGCCCAAAGCCCAATCACTTCTTAACAGCTCAATAGACGGGGATTAATGCACCAGCCCCTCCCACAGAATGCCCCACATTCTTTGGTGGCATACTTTGTCCTCTCCAGCTGTCCAGGTGATGGTGCCTGGCTGATTATCGGACCCTATAGATTATTGTGGCCCTGATGGTTATTACAGTATCCTTCTTGTAAATTAGTTGCAATTGAAATTGGAAATTTGATTGTGATATTACAAACTCATTATGACATCACAAACCCATTTTGACATCATCATAACACGACATCACAAACCCATTGTGACAATGTTGTCATTGTGACATCATGATTCCTTTGTGACATCTCAAATCTATTATGATCAATTAGCTCCTTTGAAAAATCACATGACTTTTTCAACATCATAGTCACTTTGTGTACCCATATCCTTGTTGTTAACCAATGACAATTGAGATCAGACATGCCATTTTAACATCAAAAAGTGTTTGTGACATCCTCAACAGTGTGACATCACATTTTCATTATGAGAGCATCACCAAACTCAATGACATAATCGCATTATGACAACAATTCTCATAGTGACATCAAAGACACATTGTGAATGCCTGTTCTGTGATTTCATTGTATTTCAAATGTGGCATGAGAGTTGATATCAAAAACGCATGTTTGTGCCTACACAATCATTTTGACATCATAAACACTTTGTGATAGCACAGGGCCATTGTGATATCACTAACACAATGTGACATCACAAAACTCTCCTGTCCTTATAACTTTTGTGACATGCTAACATTGTGATATCTTAGACCTTTTTGCCCTCAAAATTTGTTTTCAACCTCATATTTCATGTATGACATGAGATACCAGAAATCCACTAACATTATGACCATGTGTCATCACACTGACAGATATCATGTTCATCGTGTCACATGACATCACAAAAGGTTTTGATGTCACAATTAGTTGGTGATGCCATACAGGTAAGGGGTCACAGTAGGTCTTTGATGTCACAATTTGTTAGTGATATCCAAAATGGCATTAAGGATCTCATTTGTCATGAAATCACAGAGAATATGAGTTCACAAATGGACTGTGGTATCTTCAAAGGCATGTGTTTTCACAAGTGTGATGAAGTCCTAGGAGGAATATGATATCACAGTGTGACACAATGTGCATGATATCTGTCAGTATGATGTCACAATTGTCATGATGTCACAGTGGATTTCTGATATCACATATCATAACAAATATTATAAGGTTGAAAACAGATTACAAGCTCATAAAGGGCCTAAGTCAAAACAATTGCAGCACGTCACAAGACTTATGAGGACAGGGCAGGTTTGTGATGTCACAGGGTGTTAATGATATCACCATAGCACTGTGATGTCACAAAGTGGTTGTGATGCCATATATTTATGAGATAATAATGGTTTTTTCATATCAACCCACATGCCAAATTTGAAATAGAATGAACTAAGATAATAGGCATTTACAATGTGTCTATAACCTCACAATGACAATATAATGTCATAATGCTATGAGGTTATTATAAATTGGTGACATTGCAAGGACATAATGGTGTCATAATGAATATTTGTTGTCTTATTTGTGATGGGGTAACAAATGGTGATGTTACAATGGCATGTATGAATTCCATTGTCATGTGTTCACAATGAGGATATGGGCATACAAAGGGACTGTGATGTCACAAATGCCATGTGTGTTTTCAAAGGTACTTAACGGTCATGATAGCTTTATGATAAACTGTTGTGATGAGGTCACCAAGGGTTTTTGATGACATAATAATTTTGTAATATCTCAAACACAGGTCCAATTTCAATTGCTAGTATTTCACAATGTGCATACAAGTTCACAGAAGGATCTTGAAGTCCTAATGGACATGAATTTTTTTAAAGTGATGGGGTCATATTAGGTTTGTGAATACACAATGGGTCAGATAGCATCATGGCAATATCAACTCACTACATCATGTCAAAATATTGTGTTGTTGTCACAATTGGTGATGAGGTCACAAAAGATTGGTGATGTCACAATGTGTTGGCATGTCACAATGACATGATGGTTCCCAATGGTCTTTAACTTACAATAAGTATAGGATTTCACTAAGGGATTGTGGTTTCTCCAAAAGTATGTGTTGTCACAAATATATTGAAATCCTAAAAGGTTTGTGAGGTTAAAATTTGACACAATGGTTATGAAATCTGGCAGTGTGATCTCGCCATAGTCATGATGTCACTGGGAATTTGTGATATCAAGTGTCATATGTGAAATCTAATGAGGTTGACAACAGATTATGAGGACAAAAAAGCCAAAGGTATTAGAGTTGCAGTATGTCACAAAAGTTATGATGACAGAATGGGTTTGTGATGTCACAGTGTGTTAGAGATATCCCAATGGAAATGTGATGTACAAAGGGATTTTAATGTCACAATGGTTAGGAGTTCTTGATTTGCTTATGATATCAACCTACAGGCCACATTTTAAATAGAATGAAATACGAGAAAAGGCATTAATAATGTGTCTATGATGTCACATGACAAGGTGAAGTTATAAATATATCATATCATTTTAATTTTGTGATTTCACAATGAACAGATGGTGTCAAAATGACAATGTGATGTCACAATTGTGATAAACTCACAAACTGTTTTTGATGTTAAAATGTCATGTCTGATTCTTAATTGTCAATATTTCACAGTGGGGATATGAGTACACAAAGGGAATGCGATGTCACAAAGCTATGTATTTTTTCAAAATGCATAAGAGGTCATAATAGATTTGGGATATAACAATGCGATACTGGTATTAAAAATATCAATGTGCTGTCACAATGGGTTTGTGATGTCACAGTGGTGATGAGGTCACAATGGGTTAGTTATGTCACGAGTTTGTAATATCACAATTATTTGTCCAATTTCACTTGCTCCTAGTTCACCGTGAGGACAGTGTAATAACCATCAGTGCCCGTATAATCCACGGGAACAGATAGTCATCATGGCCTCTTGGTTTGGACCACCAGAGAGAGAGGTGTATGATGCTGTTGAAGGAGATAGGATGTCAAGCCCCACATGGTGAGCTGCCAAGAAGTGATTGGGCATGGCCATTTGGGAAGTGATGATTGAAAACTGTTATGTAGGAAAAATATTGCAGTAGGGGAAGGGTACGGCCTAAATATAGGCTGCATGTTCAGAGCAACAGAAGGGGACAGAAAAAGGGGAAAGACCTGGAAGGAAAGAAGTGATGAGACTGCAGGAGGATAAAGAGCTTGGAGGAAAGGAAATTGAGGGAGAGCAGGAGCTGAAGGATGGCACCTGGACACCTGGATAGGGCACGGCAGGCCTGTCAAGAGTGGAACAGCCTGAAGAAAAGAAGGGAATGGTGGAAGGAAAAAAAATAAGACCTGAAATGTCAGACAGGTCTGTAGTGAAGGAGGATGAGGAGATAAGAAAAAGCCTTGTCCTTTGAAATGTGGAGCTTTGGATATCATTATTATTGGGGTTGGTTGTTTGAAGACCAGTTAACAAATGGCTGTGCTGCTCTGTGGAGTTCTGAGGGTTCATGTTTGAGGCTGCATGGTTGAGGCTGGGCATCCAGCCCAGGTCAAGGTAGTAGCTTGTTATAAAATGTATAAGGACAAGACAGATTTGTGATGTTACATTGCATTAATGATATCACAATGTCAATATGAGGTCACAAAGGGATTGTAATGTCACAATGGTGATGTGGTCACAATGGGTTTCTGAAATCAACCTATATGCCACATTTGAGATAGAATGAAATCACAGAATAGGCAGTCACATTGTCTCTAGGACATCACAATGAATATGTGATGTCATAATGCTATGGTGTCATTGTCATTTAGGGATATCACAATGGGCTCATGGTATGCTATCAACAATGTGATCTCACTCTGGAGATGATGTCACAAAACGTTTGTAATGGTACAATGGCATGTCTGATGTCAGTTGCTAAGAGGTGCTAAGAGGTCACAACAGATTTGGGATATCACAAGGTGATCGTGATATCACTGTGGAAATGTGATGTCACAATGGGTTTGTGATGTCACAGTGGTGATAAAGTCACACTTGGATAGTGATGTCACAATGAATTTGTAATATCACCATTATATATCTAATTTCATTCTACTAGATCACAATGAAGATACGCATTTACATAAGGAGCAAGAAGTCAGAAAAGCCATGGATTTTGTAAAATATTATGCGGACATAAGAGATTGGTGAAAATGCAATGGGACAGAGATATCCCACTGGCAATGTGATGTTACCATTACATGGGATAGTATTGTTTTGAAGTCACAAATAGTTGGTAATGCCATACAGCTGATGAGGTCACATAGATTTGTGATTTCACAATGGGATGTTGATGTCACAATCTCATGCCAGGTCTCTAACAATAAATACCTAAGTTCACAAGGCATAATGTATCCAAAGGCATATGTTGGCACAAGTGGAATGAGTATTAACAGGTTTGTGATGTCACAATGTGACTCAGTGGTCATGACATCTGTCAGTGTGATGTCACAGTGGTCGTGATGTCACAGTGGATTTCTGATATCACATGTCATACCTGAAGTATTATGAGTTAAACAATTTATGAGCTTAAAGAGGCCAGAGTTCACACTGGCAGCATGTCAAAACATTTATGAAGATAGGAGAGACAGTGGGTTAGTGATATCATACTGGCAATGTAGCGTCATCGAGGTATTGTGATGCCATAATGGTTATGTGTTCACAATCTATTTCTGATATCAACACACCTGTCACATTTGAAATAGAATGAAATCACAGAATAGACATTCCAATGTATCTGTGACATCACAATGGCCATGTGATGTCATAATTCTATGATGTCATTGTTGTTTTATGATGTTACAATGGGATGATGTTGTCTTAATGACAATGTGATGTTACAGTGGTGATGATGTCACAAAGGTTTTGAGATGTTAAAATGGCATGTCTGATCTCAATTGTCATTAGCTCAAAATGAGGATTTGGGTAAACAAAGGTCCTGTGATGACACAATGGCCATGCTTTCTTTCAAAGCTTCTGAGGTCATAATAGGATTGGGATGTCACAATGTGAGCATGGTGACACAATGGCAATGTGATATCACAATGAGTTTGTGATGTCACCACGGTGATGAGGTCACAATGGGTTAGTGATATCTCATCAAGTAATATAACAATGACATATACAATTTCAATTTCTTCTAATTCACTATGAGGATACTGTAATAACCAGTGAGGCCAGAATTATCTGTGGGAGCTGATAATCATTATAAATTCTTGGCCTGGCCCACCGGAGAGTGTGGGGAATACCGCCAAAGGTGGAGGTGTCAAGCCTCACATGGTGAGCTGTCAAGAAGTAATTGAACATTGGGCAGTTTGGGAAGTGACGGTTGAAAACTGTTAGGCAGAAGACACATTGGAGTGAGGAGGGGTACAACCTATATATGAAGTGCATTTTCAGAACATTGGAAGGGGACATAAAAATGAAAGCTACCCAGATGGAAGAAAGTGGTGAGACAGCAGGAAGGGAAAAACTTGAGAGGAGAGGAAGTTGAGAGAGAGCAGAAGGTTGGCAAATGTTCACTGGGGCAGAGTAGGGCAGGCCTGTGGAGACTGGAGAGGCCAGAAGGAAGTGGTGGAAGGGAAATAGGGAAAGACCAGGAAGGAAGAACAAGTCTGTAGTGAAGGAGGGAGGAATGGAAAAGTAAAAAGCCTTGCCCATTGAGGTTTGGAGTTTTGGAGATCATAATTTTTTGACTGGTGGTTTGCGGACCAATAAAGAAAGTTTGGGGCTGCCCATTGAAGGTCTGAGGTTTGGTGATCAAGGCTGCTCTTGGACCTGTGTATCCGGTCCAGCATAAGGTAATCACAGTCCGCTTTCTAGTGTAAACTGGATTATTATACTAAATGTGACTTGCTGGTTTGTCTATTTGCCTTAGAAGTTATAAGTACACGAGTTCACAGAAAGAGCTTGAAGTCTCAAAGGCCATGAATTTTCTAAGATGTGATGTGGCCATATGTTTGTAAAAACACAATGGGACAGTGATATCACAATGGCAATACCACAATATCATGTCAAAATAATGCTTTGATACCACAATTAGTTGTTGATGCCATTCTCGTGATGAGGTCACAATAAGTTTGTGATGTCAGAAAGGGTTCATGATGTCAGAGTGGCATGGCAGATCTCAATTGTCATTAATTGGCAATGAATATATGATTTCAAAAAGGGACTGTAATGTTTCCAAAGGCATGTGTTGTCACAAATGTGATGCCGTTCTAACAGGTTTGTGATGTCACAATGTGACACAATACTCATGATATATAGCAGTATGATGTCACAGGGGATTTCTGATATCACATGTCATAACAGAAATATGAGATTTAAAACAGATTATGAGCTAACAAAGGGCTTAACATATGACAATGGCAGCATGTCACAAAACTTATAAGGACTGGTTTGTGATGGCACAGCAGATTAATGACGTCACAAAAGATTGTGATATCACAATGGTTATATGGTCAAAATGGGTTCCTGATATAGAATGAATTCACAGAATAGGCCTTCACACTGCTATGACTATGATGTAACAATGTCATTGTGATTTATCATGCTATGATGTCATTGTTGTTTGGTGATGTCACAACGAGACGAAGGTGTCATAATGACAATTTGATGTCACTGCTTATTTATGATGTTACAATGGTTATGAGGTCACATTATGTTTCTGATATGAACACACATGTCAAATTTGAAAAAAAATGAAAAGGCCGGGCGCCAGTGGCTCATGACTAATCCAAGATACTCAGGAGGCTGAGATCTAAGGATTGCACTTCAAAGCCACTTTAGGCAGGAAAGTCCATGAGACTATCTCCAATAAAAACCATTAGAAAACCAGAAGTGGTGCTGTGACTGAAGCGATAGATTGCTTGCCTTGAGCTGAAGAGCAGAGACAAAACCCAAGCCCAGAGATCAAGCTCGACAACCGACAAAAAAAATAAAAAACAGGCCTTCACAATCTCTCTATAACATCACAATGACAATATGATCTCATAATGCTATCTTGTCATAGTTTTGTGATGTCAAAAGTAGTTAATCCTGTCATAATGAGAATGTTATGTGACACTGGTGATGTCTCAAAGAGTTCATGATGTTACAATGGCATGTCTTATATCAATTGTCAGTTCATAATCAGGGTATAGTTACACAAAGGGACTCTGATGTCACAAAGGCCATGTGTTTTTTCAAATGTGCTGAGAGGTCCAAATAGGTTTGGGATGTCACAATGTGATAGTGATATCAAATGGCAATGAAAGCTTACAATGGGTTTGTAATGTTATATTGGTGATGAAATCAACGTTTTGTGAAGTCACATCTCATACTCACATGTCCAATTTCAGTTGCTACTATTTCACAATGAGGATATGAGTTCACAGAAGAAGACTGAAGTATAAAAGGCCATGAATTTTCTAAAATGCTATGAAGACATACTAGGTTTTTGAAAAAACATTGGAACAGTGATATCGCTATGGCAATGGGATGTTGCAATATGATGACTTAATAAAGTTTTGTTACCACAATTGGTGATGCCATACTGGTGATGAGTTTACAAGAGGTGTGTGATGTCATAATGGGTTGGTGACATCAAAATGACACATGTGATCTCAATTGTCAACTCACAATGAGTATATGGGCTCACAAAGGGACTGTAATGTCTCCAAAATCATGCATTGTCTCAAAAATGATGAAATCCTAACAGGTGTGTGTTGTCAGAATATGACAAAATGCTCATAACATCTATCAGTGTGATGTCACCATGATCTAGATGTCACACTGGATTCAGGTATCACATTTCATACCTGGATTGGGTATGAGAGGATTGGAATTTCACAGTGGGTTAGTGATATCACTATGGAAATATGGGGTCAAAAAGGGATTGTGCTACCACAATGGTTATTATATCACAATGTGTTTCTACTATAATAGGTTTGTGCTGTCACAATTGGTTTGAAATGTCACAATGACATGCCGATTCTCAAATGTCTTTAATTCAAAATGAAGATATGAGTTCACAAAAGGACTGTGTTGTCTCCAAAGTCATGTGTTGAGGCAAATATGATGAAGTCCTAACACATTTGTGAGTTCACAATGTGACACCATGGTCTTGATGTCTATCAATGTGATGTCACAATGTTCATATTGTCAGAATCAATTTCTGATATCAGATGTCATGCCTGAATTATGAATTTGAAAACAGAATATAAGCTTACTAAAGGCCTAAAACATCCTAATGGCAGCATATCACACGTTATGACTAACAGTTCATGGTCTTTGGAGCTTCAGATACTTTCTTTGAAATTGTATCCTCATTTTGAACTAGTAGAAATTGAAATTGGACATGTCATTGTAATACTACAAACTCATAGTGACATCACAAACTCATTGTGACCTCATCATCACTGTGACATCAAAAACCCATTGTGATATCACATTACTGTTGTGCCTTCACAATCACATTGTGACATCACAAAGCAATTGTGAATTCTTAGCACCTTTAAAATACACATGACCTCTGTGTCATCACAGACCCTTTGTGTACCCATATCCTCATAGTGAACTAATGAAAATTGTGATCACACATAGCATTGTAGCATCACAAATACTTTGTACAATAATTATGACTGTGAAATCACATTGTCATCATGACACCATCATCTCATTGTGACAACACAAAACCGCAATGACACAATACCATTTTTTCTCTTTTTTTCTTCTGTACGTTTTTTTATTGTAAGTGTACTGTACAGAGGGATTACAGTTACATGAGTAAGGTAATGAGTACATATCCTATCGAACATTGCTGCCTTGACATCACCTTGTCACTTTAATGTCATAGACCCATTGTGAATGCCTATACTTTGATTTCATTCTATTTCAAATGTGCCATGTGGGTTGATATCAGGAAATCATTATGAACTCATAACCTTTGTGACATCAAAATGTCTTTGTCACAGCACTTTGCATTTGTTATATCATTAATCCACTGTGACATCAAATACCTCTCCTGTCCTCATAACTTTTGTGAAATGCCATTGTGATATCTTAGGCCCTTTGTAAGTTGAAAATCTGTGTTCGACTTCATATTTCAAATATGACATGAGATATCTAAAATCCAATGTAACATCATGATATCACACCCCTGGACATCATAACCATTGTGTCACTTTGTGACATCTCAGACCTGTTAGTTCTTCACTTTCTTGACTGCATTTATTTTGGTGACATCAGAATCCCTCCCCAAACTCATATACTCATGGTGAGTTAATGAAAATTAAGATCCCACATGCCATTGTGACATCAACCCCTTGGGACATCTCAAATCTATTGTGACCTCCTCATCAGTATGGCATCACCAATTGTGACATCAAAACATTATTATAACATGATGTTGAGACATCACATTGTCATTGTGAAATCACTGTTCCATTGGGTTTTCACATAGTATGAGCACATACTATGAAGCTCCTTCTATCACCCGGTATCCTCATATTGAATTATGAGTAATTGAAATTGGATGTATCATTCTGATATTACAAACTGTGACATTACTAAACCATTTTGACCTCATCACCATTGTGACATCAAAAACCCAATGGGACATCTCATTTTCATTGTGACATTATGGATCACATTTTTCCCTTTGAAACCTGTTATGACCTCTTACCACCTTTGAAAACACACATGGCCTCTGTGACATCACAGAACATTTTTGTATCCATATCCTCATGGGGAACTGACAACTGACATCAGACATACCATTTAAACATTAAAAAATCCTTTCTGACATTATCATAATTGTGACATCATGTTGCCATTATGACACCATCAGCTCATTTTGACATGTAAAACTACAATGACTTCATAGCATTGTAACATCTCATTGTCATTCTGATATCATAGACATGTTGTGTTTGCCTATTATGTTATTTGATTCTATTTCTAATGTGGCATGTCGGTTGATATCAGAAACCCATTGTGAGTTCATGACCATTGTGATATCATGGTGCCTTAGTAGCATCATATTGCTATTGTGATGTCACATTGCCAAATTGATGTCACAAAGGGATTCTGATGTGACAATGGTTATGACATCACAATGAGTTTCTGATATCAACCCACATGCCACATTTCAAATACAATGAAATCACAGATTTGGCATTCATAATGTGAATATGATGTCACAATTACATAATGGCAAATGCTATAATGTCATTCTCATTTTGTGTTGTCACCATAAGCTAAAGATGTGATAACAAAAATATGGTGTAACAATGGTTATGACATCACACAGGGTTTATAATGTTACAATGGATATGAGGTCACAATGTGTTTCTGATATCAACTATTATGACACATTTGAAATAGAATGAAATCACAGGATATATATTCACAATATGTCTATGACAGCAAAATGGCAATGTGATGTCTTAAAGTTATGATATCACTGTAGATCGGTGATGTCACAATGAGCTGATGATATCATAATGACAGTTTGATGATGTCACAAAGGATTTGTGATGTCACAATGGCATGTCAGATCTTAACTGCCATTAGTTTATAATGAGGATATGAGAATGAAGTCACGATGACATACACAAATGAACTGTGATGACACAAAGGCCATGTTATTTTTGTCAAAAGTGCTAAGGTTCCTAACAGGTTTCATTTGTCAAAGTGTTAATGATATAAAAATGTGTAAGTGATGTCAAACGAGTTTGTAATATCACACCTTATTTCAAATTTCAATTGCTACAAGTTCACAATGATACAAATTCAGAAAAGGAGCTTGATGTTCCAAAGGCCATGCATTTTCTAAGATGTGATGAGGTCGTAATAGGTTTGTGAAAGCATGATGGTACAGTAATATCACAATTGTAATATGATGTCAAATTATAATGTCATGAGTGTTGTTATAATCACAATTAGTTGGTGATGCCATAATAGTGATGAGTTCAAAATAGTTTTGTGATGTTGCAATAGATTGGTGATGTGACAATGGCATTCGACTCCTCAATTGTCAATAGCTCACAGTGAGTATATGAGTTTAGAATGGGATTGTGAAGATTCCAAAGGCATTTGTTGGCATAAATGTGATGAAGTCGAATAGATATGTGATGTGACAATGTGACACAATGGTCATTACATCTAGCAGTGTGATGTCACAATACTTAAGATGTCACAGTACATTATTAATATTTTATGTCATACCTGAAATAATATGAGGTCAAAAATAGAATGAGCTCTCAATGGTCCTAACATAACACAGTGGCAACATGTCAAAACTTATGAAGACAGGACATGTTTGAGGTGTCACAGTTGTTTAGAGATATCACAATGGCAACATTTTGTCTCAAAGGGATTGTGATGTCACAATGGTTATGAAGTCAAAATGTGTTTGTGATATGAACCCACATGCCACATTTGAAATATAATGAAATAACATAATAGGCATTCATAATGTAAATATGATGTCACAATGAAAATGTGATGTCATAATGGCATGATATCATTATAGATTTGGGATATCATAATGACCTGATGTTGTCATAATGACAATGTGATGTCACAGTATGATTATATTGTAAATGTTTGTGATATCACAATGGCATATCTGATCTCAATTGACATTTCACAATGAAGATATGGATACAAAAAGGGACTGTGGTGTCACAAAGGCCATGTGTTTTTTCAAAGGTGCTAAAGAAGTCATAATTGGTTTGGGAGGTCTCAGGGTGATAGTAATGTCACAACAGCAATGTGATATAACAATGGCTTTGTGATGTCACATTGGTGAGGAGGTCACAATGGACAGGACAGCTTTGTGATGTCACAACAGGTTATTGATATCACAATGGCACTATGATATCACAAAAGGATTTTCAAGTCACAATGGCTTTGAGGTCACAATGGATTTCTGATATCCACCAATATTGCTTGCTTGAACTAGAATGAAATCACAAAATAGGCATTCACAATATGTCTATAATTTCACTATGATGTATGCTGTCATAATTTTATGATATTTAAGCTTGGTGATGTCAAAATGGCATGTCTAATTTTATTGGTCATTAGATTACCATGAGGATCCCAAAGGGTGTTATGTGCTGAGTCCTTCAAAAGGCGCATTGTGCTGAGTCCATTACACAGATTTCTTTGTGATATATTTTTAAAGTATGCTGTGTGCTGTCATCCAAAAGGGTGCTATGTTCTGAGTCCTTGTGAGGTAGGTATCCCTGAAAATCACACACACACACACACACACACACACACACACACACACACACACACTAACAGAGGGTAACTGTGCACCTGCTTAGTGTGTGAGGTGGATAGAGAAGAGTCTCTCCCAGCCTTTGGGCAGAGGGAGGGGTTCGATGCCATGGGCAGCTGCTGGGTTTGGGAGGAAGTCCTGAGCTGAGGTGAGGCTGCTTCTTCCATGGCCTGTTAGCCTTAGGGCAGTCAGGGCACCAAAAGGTCAGGGATGGGGGGTGTGGTCGAGTGGGGAGGGGGCATGACTGAGGAGAGGAAAGGATGTGGCCGAGGGGACACATATCTGCTGCAGCCAGGGGCACATGGGGGCTGGCTCACTTGTGCAGCGTGGGTGTGGCAGCCCAGGAGAAAAGTGGGGGTCAGAGAGAGACAGCAGAGAGAAGAGCAGGAACAAGCACCAGGGAAGGCGGCATCAATGGCTGGCTTCTGCTGCTGTAGGATCACAGGTCTGTGCCAGGAGCACAGAGCACACAAAGCCAGCACAGCAATCACATCCCTCCCACAGGCCCTGGGAGGCTCAGAGGCCAAGGAGGCACTGAGTCTGAGATTCCAGTGCCATGAGCATAGCTGGGCCTAAGGTGGGCTCAGCCCTGCCACCTGCCAGCCCCTGTCCTGGACCCCTTTCCTGCTGTCCCCGTGGCATCACGTTTCAAACATGGGCTGCTGGCTCGGACCGGCAGGGCCTCTGAGTCATCCAGTGATGTGCCCCAGGCCAGCTTGTGGCCCTGACAATGTCCTGGACCCCATCCTCTGCTCTGGGCCTGAGCATCTGCCATGATGCTGCCATTGCTTCCTGCTACACCCAGAATGGCAGGCTATAGCATCTGCCAGCAGCACACATGAGTGGCTGTCCCATAGGCCCGCACCTTGTGACCTCTCCCTTCCCCACCCCACCCAGACCCGCGACTCCCACTTCCCTTCTCACATCCCAACCTTGCCTCACCTGTGCCAGGGGCCAGCCCTGGTTATGCCACAAATACTCCCCAGGAGTGGGGGGGGGAGTGGGTGTCATCCCAAGGATCCCACCCCCATCCCTAGTGTCAGTGTCCCAGGAAATGGGGAGATGGAGGGTTGGGTGAGAAGGGGGCATCACCAAACTCCTGGCCTGGAGCAGTGGGAACCACATAGCCCCACATCTTCACACTTCCTCTCCTAGGTTGGAATTTTGTGGCTTTATAAAGAGGTGGGGAGCAGCAACTCCACACCTGCCTTCTCAGGTCTTTTCCTTTTTTCTGGGGGTGGGGGGTATTGGATGCCAAAGATAGGGGCCATTTGCTGTGTGAGTTCTTGTCCTCTGTTCTCAGTCACCCTCTCACCTGAGGAGGGTATCAGAAAATCCCACTAGGTAGGTTACAGCGCTGGGGGTCAGATGAAAGGTGAATATCTGGGAGGAACACACTCTCTCTGACACATATACACCTGGCCTGTACCCCCCACCCCAGCTGTCAATAGTACTCACAGTTTGGTCACATTTCCCAGCTCTTCCAGCATCTGCTGGTGCTCCTGGTCAATCTGTTCTCCTTGTCCCTCCAAGAATCCACCCAGTCTCCCAGAAGCATCTAGGCTGGAAGTAGGGAGTGTGTCCATGTGTGTAGCCTTTAAAACCCCATCCATTTCCTCAACACCATGCCCACCCCAGGTTAGACATTCCCTTGGGGACCCCATGACCCCCTGCTTGTTTTCAGTCCTTGCTCTGAGGAGCCAGCTGTCTGGGGATTCCTTCACCCAGTGTCCTGGCTTAGGGTTTTGGTGAATGGGGATATAAGGCTAGTTGTTCCCAAGGGGAAGAGTTTGGCGCTGGAGAAGGCGAGAGGCAGGGTGGTGCTGTGTCATTACAGTGGTGCTCCCCTTGGGTGGGAACCCTTGGTTCTGAAAAGGGAATGGGGAATGGGAACATGCATGATCTAGCTGTACATTGCCCCAGATGAGTAACCAACAAACTTAAGAGAGGCACTACTCTGAGTCTGAGTGTGTGTCTGTGTGTGTGTGTGTGTCTGTGTGTGTGTGTGTGTGCATGAGAGAGAGAGAGAGAGAGAGAGAGAGAGAGAGAGAGAGAGAGAACGAGAGAGAGAGAGAGAGAGAGAGAGAGAGAGAGAGAGAGAGAGAGAGAGAGAGAGAGAGAGAGAGAGAGAGAGAGAGAGAGATCATCTTTCTCCTTGTACAGCCTGACTGTGCTCAGGTGAGTGATCATTTGGCAAATTGTAGGTGCTGCATGGAAGACACTTCTGTCACTGTTCTGGATTTGTGTGTGTGTGTGTGTGTGTGTGTGTGTGTGTCACCATGTCTAAAAACAGCAAAAGCATTTTATTTCTCTGTGTGTATGTACTTGTTGTTGTTCTTTTTTCATCAGTACCAAGTATGAACCCAGCCACAATTTTTGTTTTCTCCTTCACAGTTTCATGGGTCCGTTATGGAAGATTTCAGTAGACATTCCTTTCCTCCCCTTTCCACCTCACTTTTCCCCTTTTCCTGTAGCCCACAATAGCTGCTGGGCCTGCGTGGCCCTCCCCTAGGAGACCTGTGTGAACTCGAGTGGACACCTGTCCTTCTATCCCAGGCCAGAAGCTTGGTGAGGCAAGTGTGTCCACAGCCACATTCTTCCAGACAGACACTTTGCTCTCAGTGTATAGTTGGAGCTAATTTAAGGGTTGGGAATGTGTCTGCCAAACATAATTAGGAAAGGAGATGGGGGAAAGGGTAGGGCAGGGGCTGTGAAGCTATGAGGTTTTGGGGGCTGGAGTACAGTATGACATGGCAGATGTTTCACCATGACCGAGGATGAGAGGGGAACCTTACCTAGGGCGATTATGGTCTCTGTGGGCATCCAAGCCCAGGGCTCCGGGGCCCCACTGGTGGTATGGATTCTCTCCCGGGGCAGTGCACCAGTGGTCAATCCTCCCTGGATTCCTGCAGACTCCAATCTGTGTCCTGTCTGGGACGTTTCATGCTGGTGGTAGGTTATTCCATTCCCCCTGCTGGAGCCCGCTTGGTATCAGGATATGGCAGTTAGATAGGGATTGATGAATGCCAGTTTCTGTAACCTGCTGTAGGCTGTCTGGAAGCAAAAGGGGACCACTGATTTTGGAACCCTTTATGTTTGATTGGGACAATTTAAATGCTACATTTTCCAGGTTTTTTTTATTTAAGCTGGCAATTTCCACGAATGCCTTGGATGAATGCCAAAAATGTCATTCAAAGTGTCACAGGCAGAGGTCCCAAGCCAGATTATTTTCTTGCTTTGAACCTTGTGCCTTGATTAAGCTTTTCTCTGGCAGCTGCTGAATCTCCTCCAGTTCTCTCTAGGGTGACCACCTAAGTCGGGGACGTCCTGGGGAGCAGAGATTGTGACCTTGCCATCCCCAGCCTGCCAGCTGTGAGTAGAGACGATTCCCAGCAACTGCACTGGATTATCGGAGATTCAGAGACCCCAGGCTGCCTCAAAGATCCTTTGTCTGCAACATGAATCTTGGGGGCGGGATGTGGTAGACCATCCTGGCTGGTCCCAGGGGGAGGAGAGGAGGCCTCTTGAGCCAGTCATTCAGCTCATGGCAAACTTGTTCATACCTGAGTGGGGAATTGAGTGCCACAGAGCTGGTCAGCCGCTGGACAGAGATCTTTGAGAAGATAGGCATCCTAGAGGCCCTGGAATACAGTGAGTACATCATAGCTCACATCCTATGAGTCAAAACAGTTAAGTGTGGTGCCACCAGGAGGGCATGAAGAGGGAGGAGAGAGAACTGTGAGAGAGCTACATCAGGCTTCATCAGAGGAATAATTACAGGGGATAGTTACCTGAATCAGATGGGACTTTTCTGTAGTATTGTCATAGACAGATGCTCATTTATTTATCCAACAAACATATACAGTGTGCACCATGCTCTGGGAGGTCTTAGACAATGAAAGGTTCCAGGCTGTTTCCACAGAACATCAAGAAACCTTGGTTTGAGCTGGATGCTGGTGCTTCAGGCCTGTCATCCTACTTACTTAGGAAGCTGAGATCCAAGGATGGAGACTTTTGGCCCAAGCAGGAAAGCCTGTAAGACTCTTGTCTTCAATTAACTACCAAAAACAAAACAACAGAAGTGGATGTATGCCTCAAGCCATAGACTGCTAGCCTTGAGTAAAAAGGCTCAGGGATAGCACCTAGGCTCCGAGTTCAAGGCACATGACTGACACAAAGAAATGAAAGACAGAGAGAGAAACAGAGAGAGAGACATAGACAGAGACAGAGAGAGAGAGAGGAGGGAAGGACAGAGGGAGAAAAAGAGGAAAGAAGGAAGAAGGGATAACATGCAAGACTTGGTTTGGTGTCCCTGGATCAAGGGAGCCAACCATTCACAAGCTCTGTAGGGACAGTTTCAGAGATCAAAGCCAGTATGTTGGATCAAGCGACTGACCCCTCAGCAAGTTCATGACATCCAGGAGCTGTGTGCTCAACCGAGTGCAGAGCAGCCTCAGTAGACCCTAGGGATCAGGGTGGGTTACCAGATTTAAATCATCCCTGGCCCCAACGAGTTTATTTTCTGGTCAGATAAGAAGAAAGTGTCCAAGGGCTAGGGAGGTATTGGGGTGAGGGAGTGTAAAGGGTGGGGGCAAGTGATAATTAGGAAGATGAAGAGGGAGGATGATCCCAGGTCAGGTGTGTCAGGATATTTTAGCTATGATCTCACCTGACAAACCAGACTACCAGTGATCGAGCCTTTGATCCAGCCACAATGCTGTTAAAATTCCTGGCACCTTGGTTTCACCGTTGACGACCTGGCTGTCGTTCACTGCAGGATGCCTGTGCAGTACAACCTTGGGGGCTGGGGCTTTCGAGTGCTCAATCGGGCTTCATCTGAAGATGACACCCCTGGTGTTCATTCCTCCATGAGAGTCAGAGGTAAGCATGCCACTGGCACAGGACAGCCTGGGAATGAGGGCGGGAGTTGGGACCCATGTTGCTCTGAGACTTCATATAGAAGGTGCTAGGGCCCTGTGACTGCCATTCTCAGTGGCAGAAGGGGGTCTCTTTGGTGGCTCAGTCTTTAATCTAGATGGCAGATTTGGGATTCAGAGAGGGCAGGCTGAAGGTGGGGCAGGGCTGGGTAGAGACTGGTGGGAAAACCAGAGGCACTAGGATCTGAGCAGGGTTGCTTTTTTGATAATACTCAAACAGAGGAACATTCCTGGGATAGAACAGCCCTTTTCACCTTCCCAAGAGAGAGGGAGCTAGAGCTCCCCAGTCTCAGTCCCTTGACCAAGAAACCCTTTGGTTCCCATATCATGTGTTTGGATTACTAGATCTCATTTTACTGTCCAGTGTTGAGGCAGGACTCTGAGAGATCCTGAGTCTTTGATAATGTCCGGGGATCCTCAGTATGAGATCATACTTGAACGTCCTAATTTGTTGCATGGTCAGTCCCATCTAAGACTGCCATGGTGTAGGACAAATTATCTAGAGAATCATAGCAGGGTGGGATCTTTTCTGAGAGTCTTGATTATTACGTGTGAGCTTTGAGCACCCGTGTGCCCACCTGCTTCCCTTTCTTGAGTGGATCTTTGCTAGGAAATGCTTAAAATTAGGGGTTGTCTTGTCTTTTATGCTCCAAGATAGGACTCTAACATTTGAACCAGAGCTTTACTTCTAGCTTTTTTGGGTTTAATTGGAGATAAAGAGTTCTCATGGACTTGGTGCCAAGGGTGGCATCCAACTGCAGTCCTCAGATCTTAGTCTCCTAAGGAGATAAGATGACAATCATGGAAAAGTATCTTTAGCCAGGTGCCAGTAGCTTATGACTGTCATCCTCGGTACTCAGGAGGTGAGATCTGAAGATCACAGTTCAAAGCCAGCCTGGGTAGGAAAGACCCTGAGACTCTTCTTCTTCTTTTTTTTTTTTTTTTTTTTGTCATTCGTGGGGCTTGAACTCTGGGCCTGGGCACTGTTCCTCAGCTCTTCAGCTCAAGGCGAGCGCTCTACCACTTGAGCTACAGCGCCACTTCCGGTTTTCTGGTGGTTTATTGGAGATAGGAGTCTCACGGTCTCTCCTGCCCGGGCTGTCTTTGAACCGTGATCCTCAGATCTCAGCCTCCTGAGTAGCTAGGATTACAGGCATGAGCCACCAGTGCCCGGCCCTGAGACTCTTATATCCAACAAACCACCACAAAACCAGAAGGGGTGCTGTGGCTCAAGCCTTGAGCTGAAGAGCTCAGGGAAAGCACCCAGGCCCAGAGTTCAAACCCTACAACCAAAAAAAAGAAAGAAAGTAAACCATCTTTGCCTGCAAAAATGTGGAGGTGTGTGTGGGGGTGCTGTGGTTGAGAGACCAGGTGTTGGCCTCACTGTACAGACATTTCTAAGAACTCCCCAAGTTTTCCCCAGTTTGAAGCCACAGTAGGATGGGCAGTCCCTTACCAAGTACTCAAGAGGATGAGGCCTTTGGCAGGCAGTGAGTGGGTGAATGGGTGCAGAGGTCGGATTGTTGTGCCTGTATTTTCTCCATTGAAGGATGGATTTGGATGCTGAGTGTCAAAGTTTGAAGTCAAGGGCTGCAAGAAGTTCGTGGCCTGACAAATTGGGTTTCCTCTGGGTATATGAATGTAGCTAAAGCAGGGTGCTGCTGGTGGCTCACAACTGGCATCCTAGCTACTCATAAAGCTGAGATGTAAAGACCAAAGTTCAAGGCCAGCTTGGTGATACTTCATATCCAATGAACCACCAGAAAACAGGAACTGGCGCTGTGGCTCAAGTGGTAGAGTGATCATCTTCAGCTGAAGAGCTGAAAGTCAGTGCCCTGACCCAGAGTTCAAACCCCATGACCAGCAATAAACAAAGAGGTGGCTGAGTTTTCAACATAGCAGTGTGTATGGTAGGAAATTCCATGCTAGGTTATGAGACATTCCAGATATGTTAGAGGCTCAATCTTGTGTCGACAGTTGGAATGAGTACGATAGTGCCATCTTCTCACAGGTCAGATATGATCCAAATGGAGGGAGTTCGAGGTTCTGTTCACAGGAACCGCTGAGGCCTAGGAATGTCCATGTGTGTGCGTGCGTGTGTGTGTGTGTGTGTGTGTCTGTGTCTGTGTGTGTGTGTCTGTGTGTGTGTGTGTGTGTCTGTTTATGTGTCTGTGTGTCTGTGTGTGTGAAATTTTCCCTCATCTTTCTCTGTCCCCTTCTTAGGTGCCTATCCTCCTCTTTCTGACTTCAGATTGTGCCCTTCCTCCACACCGACCTTGCCTTTAGCTCCCTATCAGGGTCTACAATGAGTCGTAAATTGCCAGTGGCCTGTGTTCCATATTTTCTCTGGGGCACAAGTCTGGCTGTCCAAATATTTGGCCGCCTCCAGCAGATTCTGGTACAGCAGTGCCAGCTGGCATAGGGTCTCCCATGCCTCAGAAGGAGGGCCTCAGTCATATGATGTCCTGTCCTTTTCCTCAGCTGGGCCTATGACATCCCTCTCAACAGGCTGGCAGTGGACTGGGGAATAGGGGGTGCTGGTGGCTCTGGCTAACTCAAGCTTGACATCTGACTGAAGGCCACCCGAGCAAGGAGGATCCAGGGCTACATGGGAGGTGAGACTAAGGTGGCTTGGAAATATTGGTCAGTTTCTAGGAAATGTAAATGTACTTTATCATAGGAAAGTCTATCTTCTGGCCCTACCTGGGCCTTCTAGACAATTCCGGATGCCCAGAATACAGAGGCACAGACTTTAGATTCCAGGGCCAGGGAACTGGGGGATGAGAGACTGGTATGACCAAAAACTCAATGTTCTGGGATATTAGTCTTGACCTGGCTATGCCCCTCCCTCCTTGTGTACGTTCACTTCTTAACCCAGTGTTGGCCACACACTGGCCACATGTGTCAGTACTGTGGAAGTGACGGAAGTGGAGGTGAGATCTAGGATGACCAAAATCTGGATTTATGGCCTGCGGGGCTGGCAAAGGGTGTATTAAAAAATCTTTGAGCTGTAACTCAGGACCTAGGCACTGTCCCTGAACTTCCTTTGCTCAAAGCTAACATTCTACCACTTGAAACACAGCTGAACTTTCATCTTTTTAGTTGTTTAGTGGACATAAGGGTCTCATGGACTTTCCTGCCTGGGCTGGCATCAAGCTGCCATCCTAAGAGCTCAGCCTCTTGAGTAGCTAGGATTGCTGGCACCTGCTAATGATGTTAGTGTGTATGTGTGTGTGTGTGTGTGTGTGTGTGTATGTGTGTGTGTGTGTGTGTGTGTGTGTGTGTGTGTGTTTACCAGGACAAGAACTCAGAGCCTAGATGTTATCCTTTAGCTTGTTTACACTAGGTTTGTGCTGTACCACTTGAACTACAGTAGCTCAACTTCCCAGCTTTTTGGTGAGTCATTGGAGATAAGATTCTGCCCAGCCTAGCTTTGAATCTTGATTGATCCTCAGGTCTCAGCCTTGAGTAGCTAGGATGACAGGCTTGAGCCACTTTCACCCAGCTGATAATGGCCTTTCTCCACAGTGGACTTAGAGCTTCTGAAATCTTCTTTATTTTTTCTGTGCCTGTACTGGGGCTTGAACTCAGGGTCTGGGCTCTGGTCTCTTAAAATTTTCCCTCAAGGCTGGTACTCTACCACTTGAGCCACAGCTCCATTTCTGGCTTTTGGTGGTTCATTGGCAAGAAGAGTCTCACTAACTTTCTTCCCCTGAGCTGGCTTTGAACCATGAGCTCTGATTTCAGTCTCTTGAGTAGCTAGGATTTACAGAGGATGAGCCACTGGTGTCATTGGGTAGAAGCTTTTCTTAAGCAAGTGTTCTTCCCTGCGTTTGCCCTGACTCCTCCATGCAAAGGAGGCCTTAGGGTCAGGAGCTGTGAAAAATAGGCGTTCAGCCACAGGAAATGGCTGGGGTCCATTGCGAAAAGTCAAGCTAATCTTCCCCTGGGCCCCATTCTGGACCCTACCCTCTGCCCTACCTGTGACTCAAGTACAAATCTTGACCCAGCCTTGAGTGTTCAGCCAGACTTTTCTGAAGACACAGAACCTTCATTCCCCCCCATACCACCTGCTCTACACCACACCTCAGGACCTTTGCCCATGCTGTGTACCTTCTGCCTGAGGCACTTTGTCCTGTTCCACATCTTAGAATTCCAGTGGAATTTTGGCACTAGTTATATCACCTCCTGGAGCAAGTCCTTCCTTCCATTCTCCCTCTTTCTAAAATAATATTGAGTTCCTAGAGATGGAACTTGGTAGGCTGACTGGCAAATGCTCTATATTGGTGTGTGTGTGTGTGTGTGTGTTTGTGTGTGTGTGTGTGTGTGTGTGTGTGTGTGTGTGTGTGTGTGTGTGTGTGTGTGTGTTTGTGTGCCAGTCCTTGGGTTGAAATTCATGGCCTGGATGTTATTCCTGAGTTTTTATGTTCAAGGCTAGAACTCTACTACTTGGAACACAGCTCTACTTCTGGCTTTTTGGGTGTTTCATTGGAGAAAAGATTCTCATATAGACTTTCCTGCATGCACTGTCTTGCAATTATGATCCTCAGATTTCAGCCTCCAGAGTAGCAAAGAGTATAGGGGTGAGCCACCAGCACCTGCCATCTCCCTCTTCCCTATAACCTCGGCCCTCCTCTGAGTCCCAGAAGAGTATGTCTCACCAAGCTCACATATTTTGCTAATCATGGACTTGAACTAAGGGTCTGGGCATGTTCCTGAGTTGCTTTTCCTCAAGGGTACATTCTATCACTTAAGCCACAGTGCCACTTTTGGTTTTTTCTGTTTATGTAGTACTGAGGAATCGAACCTCCGGCTTCATGCTCTCTAGGTAAGCACTCTATCACAAAGCCACATTCGCAGCCCAAGGCTCACTTCTAACAGGATCTAGGAGGGTGGGATTTCAGCACAGAAATCGATGGCCATTTTATATCTTTGCCAGGATTTGGGACCAGCCTGAGACTCGGCAATGAGGAATGATGAATGTGTGATAGCCACCAGGCCCCAGAGATCTAAGCTCACATCCTACAGAGGGATAGGAAATATGGAGCCAGAACCTTCCACAACTCCTACAGCCTAGGAACTGTGGCCTCCCTGGAGGTAGTGGTTGGCTGTTAGATGTCCCAATAAGATACCTCAGCCAGAATGTAATGCACCTATTGCATACACCAGCCCAGGCAAGCCTTCGGGGTTTCACTTATTAAATGGCAGAGAAGGATGCTTTGTTCACGCTACTGACTCATACTTAGTACTCTCTGAGTGCTTTTCCCAGCTTGCCCAGGTTGGGGGTCTGGGTAAGGGCAACCTGCTGAAAGCCCATTGTTCATACATCATCCAAAACTATACATAGAGACATGGAGTTACTGAATTCTTTTATTTCATTGGCAGGTCCGAGGTTGAAATATGAGACTAGGCCCTATTACTGATCTCCTTTTGCTCAAGGGTAGACCTCTGCCCTTGAGGCACAGGCCCAACCCATGGGCATATTTTCCTGTGATCTCTTAGAAATAAGAGTGTCTAGGACTTTCCTGCCCTGGCTGAATTCAAATTGGCATTCTCTACACCTCAGCCTCCTGAGGAGCTAGCATTAAATACAGGAGCCACTGACACCTGGCTTTCTTTTCTTCTTGTTGTTCTTTTTTAAAATCATGACAATCTGAAATCTTCACAGTGTTATTCCAATTGTTTACATTTGAAATAAATCATCTAGGCCTGGAGTTAGAATGCCAGGACTGCCACTCACAAATGGAGGGAGATCCTGACAAACTCATTCCTATTTATGTGAATGCTAATGGAATGTTATCAAAGTAATCAAAGTAATAATTAAATTTGCAGTTAATTCATGATTCTATTTTAGAATGCCACAGAAAAATTATTGAACTTAAATCTTCCATTCTAGCACCATGGTATGATTCCTCAAATGGAAGGATATTGACTAATTTTTAATTAATGCTTTTATAAGTATTCAGCCATTATATTTCATTAAATGGAGACATAACTTAAACTAATAATTGGTAACTATATATATATATATATATAATTTAATGATATACTCACATTCTCTCTCTAAGTGTGTGTGTATATGTATATATACACAGCTATCAGTATATATATTGGGCACTATTGTGGCTTGATCACAGGTCCTCAGCATTTCCTGGCAGCTCAGTTTGCCAGAGGATGGTGAGCTAGGACTGTGACCTCATTTATGGATTGGGCATTCTAGGCCATAAGTTGAAATCCCAGCATGGCCAAAAATTTATTCATGGAATAAGAAGCCACTTTTGACACATTTTTTTTCCTGAAAAATATCCTGGGTCTCAGTATGATATATAATCTATATGCAAATATATCCTGTGTGATAGGATGTAATAAATGAAATGTTATGTGTGTAATAATACTACATAAATAAGTGTAATAAACGTCATACTCACTAAACCCATGCATGTAAATAAATCTCATATATGAATATTATTTTTTTTCAGTTCTGGGGCTTCTATTCAGGCCCTGGGAACTGGTCTAAAATTTCTTGTCTTCAAGGATGGTGAGCTTCCCCTTCAACCACAGTGCCACAGAGTTACCCAGACCCTGAGTTCAAATCCCAGGCCTGCCAGAAAATGGTGCAAATTCCAAGCCAGGGCAATTTTCCTTTGGCCATGCACATGGCTTGAACTCAGGTTTTGGCATCTCTGCCACACTTGACCCTTGGATCCTAGGACCCAAGTTCAAATCTCTGGGTTGGCAAAAAATAGAAAGAAGAAGGATAAAACAGAGAAGATCTATAACGTGGTTTTACATTTTTTCCCCTTTGCATTCTGACAATCCTGGACCTAAATGAAAAGGCCCAGAAAGTGTACATGACTTTGCATGCTGATGTTTGCCTGGCTATTAGGGAAGCCATAACCAAAACTTCAACTTAGGCCTGGAGGTCGAATCCTGAGACTGCCACTAATGATTGTTGGGAGATTCTAAGAAATGCATGCCAATATACATCCATTCAAATGGAATGTTATAAAAGTAACAATTAAATTAGTAGTTAGTGTATGAGTATACTATAAAATTATACACAATAATTATACTACTTTGACTAATTTTCAATTAATACCTTGTTATATATTCAACCATGGTTCTTAAAACTTGAAGGAATAATTTATTTGTTAATAATTACTAGTAATATATGTAATTTCATAATATACAGACAACTTCCTCTTGTTTTATACATATGTATATATATATATATACATATATATATATCAATCTACATATTTATCTGTTTATACACTTGTCATTCCTGGGGCTCAGTTGTATAGTGATGGCTTGTACATACAAAGCCCTGGATTCGATTCTTCACTACCACATGCACATAAAAATCTGGAAGTTGTGCTGTCACTCAAGCAGTCGAGCACTAGCTTTGAGCATAAAAACATAAGGATTGTGTCTAGACTCTTACTCAAGACCCAGGACTGGCACCAAAGATTGAATGTTGTGACTGCAACTCTATAAGTATAGGACTTCAAATACCTCATCACAGAGCAAGCCATGAGTCTGGTGCTGACAGCTGCCATCTAACCTGACTTAGCCAGAGGTATGCCACTGCAACCCAGCTCCACAGAACCACATGCTGCTGGCTCGCTCACCCCTGTCATCCAAGATATTCGGGGGCTGAGATCTGACATTGATGGGTTTAAAACGCAGCCCTGGCAGGATGTCTGTGAAGCTTCTTTGTCCAAGGATAGTGGCTTACCACTTGAGCCATTGTTCCACTTCTGGTTTTTTGGAGATAATTGCATGTATTTTCATGATTGGACTGGCTTTGAATAGTGGTCTTCATATCTCAGCCTCCAGAGTAGCTAGCTAATCTTACTCAGCCCCCAAGTAGCTAGTTAAAATTCGGCCTGTCCTCTATACTTCACTGCTTTTTTATTCTTGTCCTGAGGTGTTCATATGCCTAAGTCATATATATGTCTGAACTCTTAACTACTGAGGAGGCTTGAGAACAGAACCCAGGCCAAAAGTTTAGTGGACTTCTTTCTCAATCTATAGTTGGGTGCATTGGATCATTTCTACCATCCTGCACTATCTACAGGTTAAGATTGGAAGGGCTGCCGAATCCAGGCCAGCCAGGTTAGGAAGCAAGACAATTTGGTGTGCAACTCTTATGCCCTTGATAATGAGAAGGTTAAAAAGTCAGATCAGATGCATGTTCTTTTGAAAGGGAACCCCTATCCTAAAATTAACCACTGATATGACACCACTCTACAAAAACAATACCCAAGTTGAACACAATTTCCCACAACCAAAATAAGCATATACTTTAACATGCAAAAACTTAGTACAATCTGCTCTTTGCTCTAATATCAGCTTCATCTAATTATCATATCATGTGACAGAATAGTTTCTTCATTAAACTGATTATATATTTTAAGAAACCTAGAAAATTCTTTCTCACATATTAAATCAAACGAATGGCAAATTGCCTCATTTCTTACCTATTTGACTACCACTATAAATTCATCTTATGACTATTATTAATAGTAATATATTCAGATTTATTAATTTACTTTGTAACAGTTTTTAAACTTTTGGCTTCTCTGCTGAAGTTGAAGTATTTAAATAGTATCATCAAATTTTATTACTTGGGTACTTAGGGCAGTTTTTTAAAAAGTTTTAAACCAATGGTTTCTAGTAATTCTGTTTTTTTTTTGGGGGGGGGGAGGGTGTCGGATCATGGGACCTGAATTCTGGGCCTGGGTGCTGTTCCTCAAGGCTAGTTCAAGGCTAGCACTCGACCACTTGATCCACAGCGCCACTTCCAGTTTTTTTTTCTGTTTATGTGATGCTGAGGAATTGAACCCAGGGACTCAAACATGCAAAGCAAGAGTTCTACCACTGAGCCACCTTCCTAGCTCTCTATGAATTCTTAATTGGTATATTATTTAGTTTATTTTTAATTTCAATTTAATTTTATTGTAAAGGTAATTTACAGAGGGGATACAGCTACCTAAATAAAGTAATGAGTACATTTATTATGGAAGGAACATATTTATCGCTTCCATTGATTTTTTTGCACACTCAAAAAATAAAACTACTGATGCTTTTCCTGTCGATATTGACCAATGGGTACTTTTATTTCTTCATGCATTTTTTATTATAAAATTGATATACAGAGGGCTTACAGTTATTTAAGTCAACTAAAGAGTACACTTCATTTTATTTTCTAAATTTTGAACTTAATTATTTTCTTTTGTTTCTTTAGGGTAATTCTTTTTTCAGAGTTGTAAGATTAGTTAATTTAGTTTTGCATAATTTTAACACATGTAAATTATTCAGAGATATATTTTTTGCTTTCAAAATAGTTAACATGTGAATATTTAAAAATTATTTTCTTAAATTTTATATGGTTGATGAATTTAAATAAATTTAATTTCTTAAAGTTCTAAACATATTTGTTCAGGTAATGAATACTGTATTTTCAAGAAGCACATACTTAATAAAAAAGGCTGCATTACATGGTCACTTTTTGGAAATATTTATACTTGAATTAAAAAAAAAAACTGAGCTGGGCATAGTGATTTGTAGTTTCCATTTTCTAACTATGGTGGGAAGTGTAAATAGGGTTTGCAATTCGGGAGAGACTGGGAAAATATGAGACCTTATCATAAAATTTCCAGAGTGAAATGATTAGAGATATAGCCATGCCTAGCAAGATATAAAGCACCTGGTTATCATATACTAAATCTTGAGTTAAAACACCAGTAACATCAATCTTTTATCAAAATAAAAGTATACATGTTTCAAAATGTTTATTATTTAAAACTTGTTTGCAAATTTCTCATGTCTTTTATTTCTTAATTTTCAATTTACTTAATCTATAAGAATCCAAGTATCTTGTGACTTTTATTTCTACTAAACTTTTAAATAGTATGAGCAATATTATGATTTCATATATTAAAATACTTTTACTGTTTGTGATAATTTCCTCTGTTTAATATGATAATAACAGTATTCCAAATGTGTGTATGTGCTATGTGTGTGTGTGTTTATGTGGGTTTTGTGTGTGTGTGCTTTGTGTGTACTTTGTAATGCTTGGGAGATCACACAATTGTTTCACATATGTTAGGCCAAAGTTTTATCACTGAACTATACTGTCTAGTTATAATACAATTTGTGTTTTAAGTTATGACTTTTTAAAATTTTCATTCCTAGTATGCTTTTCAAAATTATATATGATAAAATGTGATCCATCTTCTATCCACATTAGCAACTGTTAGTTTTATTCTTTCTCTTATTTCTTTGGAAATGAATTATATTCCTATTACAACTTTTTTACATTGTAACAGCTCTATACAATGCTTTGTTTTCTATTTTATTTTTTCCATGTTATCTGACTTTCAGTCCAAACTATCAGGTGGATTAAAAAGAAACTTGATTCAGAACACTTTATTTTTCTCCTTCTCTTCTCTGAAGTCTTTCTGTTTTTTGAAACAATACCAATGACATACAGCTCCTATGTGATCCACCATTCTTCCCCATCTCTCTCTCTTCTGCAGTACAGCTCAAGTCGTTATCATTCAGCTTTATTATGCTATAATGTTATCTAAAGCTTAACTCATTCCTAAATTAATTTTAGTTGCTTTGAGCAATCTCTAAAGACATTTATCTATATATAATATCAGGGGTTTGTGTTTCCACAATGTGCGAAATATGAGTGACTATCAAACATCCAGATATCTCTGGAGAATATTGGTCCACCTGCTCAATAATACCGTATGTAAATTCAAGGAATTCATAACAATCTTGTAAAATGGTGTAGCTTGAACCTTCATACAAGCTTTGAATCGTATTACCATGTTTAGTGAAGATAACCTAGTTCTATTATAAGAACAGACGCATAGAAGAAGGTAACAGATTTTTCAAAAATAAATTCTTAGTTTTATGTTCCACAGATAATGAAAAGGATGCTATGAGACTTTATGAAATAAAAACAGAATCTTAAATGGTTGTATTGGCACTATTGCCTCTCTAGATTTAAAGAATGATCTTAGAATATTACCTCAATCCTTTGTTTGTGTGTATGTATGTCGGTCATGGGGTTTGAACTCTGGGCTTGGGAGTTGTCCATGTGCTCTTCAGCTCAAAGTGAGCACTCTACCGCTTGAGCAACAGCAAAACTGCCAGTTTTCTAGTGGTTTATTGGAGATAAGATTCTCATGGACTTTCCTGCCCAGGATAGCTTTAAACCACCATCCTCAGATCTCAGCCTCCTCAGTAGCTAGGATTACAGGCGTGAGCCACCGGCACCTGGCCTACCTGAAACCTTATAAAGAATGATTATCAAACTAAATGTGAGATGTAAAAACCTGTAAAACATAAATGTAAATATTCATGACATCGGATTAGTAAAGGTTTCTAAAAATTTGACATGGAAAACATTAGTAGCTAAAGAGAAGCAAGAACTGGATTATATCAAGTGATAACCTTTCATAATTCAAAGGACACTATAACAGAAACGAAACCATATCCAACAGATAGAGGGCATATATTTGTTAATGCTACAATGTTAATGCTACAATGATTCTGAAACTTAAGTGTTTTTTGGGAGGGGTCCGGTTGTGGGCCCTGAACTCTGGGCCTGGGCCCTGTCCTTCAGCTCTTCAGCTCAAGGCTAGCGCTCTACCACTTGAGCCACAGATCGCTCTACCACTTGAGCCACAGAGCAACTTCCAGCTTTTTGTTTGCTTATGTGATGCAAAGGAATCGAACCCAGGGCCTCAGGCATGCAAGGCATCGCTCTACCACTGAGCCACCTTCCCAGCCCCTGAAACTTAAGTATTTTTATATCTTCTAATTCTATATAAATTTTTTCCTGAATAGTATATTTCGTTAAATAACATATGCAAATTAATAGTCAATAGGAGGAGCATATGAAATAAGCTCCTTTTTAGTGTCTAAGAAGTAATAAAAACTCACTAATAAGTCCATAATATAAAAAGAGGACACAAAATATAGTAATGCATTTGTGGAGAAATTGATATACTTCTGACAGTGATCGATTTGTATAAAACTACAATCATTTTAGCAAATAAGATTTCAAGTCTTCAAAAGGTGAAAGAGAATTTTTATAGGATCCAGGCATTACACTTCTATGAATGTATTAAACAGAAGTAAAAAACTTTTTTGGATAGAGAATGTAGTTAATTGACAGTGAACTTGAAAAGTATGTGTGAGACCCTGGAAATGATCCGCAAAAAACAAATTTGGAAAAGACACACTATAGAGGATGTATGCTGGGCAAATTCCTGTAACTGAATTTTATATCTATTTTTAATGTCTGTTCTAAAATTTACAGCATTTCTATTTGAAGGAATGCAAGTTTGTGAAAATCGGGCTTTGAAAACCTATGAAGGCACAATTCACTTCCAAAGCACTAAAATGTATACAATAAAAGGAGATAATATATTGTAAGTGAATTGCATGTCAGGAAAAAAAAAACTATTGTTAAAACTTCTTCACACAAAATGCAGAATAGCTAAAAAGATGTTTTGGTGTTGGCTAAAAACTCTTTGTAAACTACTGCATTTAAAACAAAGATGTGATTTCTGTTTATTTTGAGGGTATTTTGGCGGTTTGGATTTATACAGAGATAACTCAATCCAAAAGTATATGTGATAACTGGAATACCTAGGAATTATGCATCAATTCTAAGTAATTTTTTTATTATTTTTTATTGTGAAAATACTGTACAGATGGGTTACAATTACCTGGGCAAGATAATGAGTACATTTCTTATCAAGCATTGTAGCCTCCCCCTTTGTTTCTCCTTCCTCTCCCTTCCCATCCTCCCCCTGTCCCCCCACCCAATCCTCCCTCTTCCCCCCCAAAGTTGTAAAGTTCATTTTTCAACATAACGACTTTTACATCTCATTGTTAAAATGAGTCCACCTGTATCCCTATTGTTTTCCCATGGTTTCCCTTATTTGCAATATCTAGTATATGTCTGAGTCAAGCAGAAAAGGCCAGATAAGGTGATGTTAGGGAAATGAACCCTAAGGTAGGTATTCAAATGTTTTCTTTTCTTTCGTACGATTGTTTCTAACACATTTATGATTATTTCTTTGTTGCTTTGTATGTCCCTCCCCCACAGTATAACCCCTGCTTTCACTGTAGTTGATGTCGGTATAATTGTGGAGGGGAAGGGGTAAAACGTCTAAGTAATTGAGAAACTTTTCTGGAAGAAACTTTTAGCAAATGACAAAAGACACAAATCTATGCATCTGCATTTTATGAAAGTCATATGTTACATGCTCAATCCAATTGCTTATCTCTAGTTTTCTAGGAAAAACGTATTCTCAAGATAAGAAACAAAAGCAGTGAAAATAACAAAATACACAATCATCTTGATTTATTTGTGAAAGTAACAAATGAAATAAAATAATTCCACTGAAGGGAATCCAATATTAGTGTATGTGAAGATCTTCCTAAATGCCAATATCCATTACATTTTTGGAATTTTAATTTCTACTAACATAGGAAAACTAGAACAAAAAAAACAAATACAGACTTAGAGTGAACGAGCCTTGAAATCATTTTCTTAATTGTTTTGAAATTACAAAAGAATTGATACTCCTTTGCTTTGGAAATCATTTAAAAATATTTATCACTTATGATAATTCAAATACCAAGCAAGAGTAATTTTATATAATCATTATAAATATCATTTTATTACTATTGTAAATTAGAATAAAAAAATCAGTCCCAATATATGACGTACCTATCATTATTCTTAACTTCTAATCATTACCTAAATATTTTAAACAATCTAAATAATCATGTCTTTAACATGGACGTAAATGTTCTATACTTTTTTACTTAACATTTTCCAGGGGTATGTATTCATGTTTCTAAGAAATGTTCACAGCAGTTAAAAGATGCTTTTGTGAAATTAATGTGCTTGCTACATTTTTTGTTGTGGGTGTTGTTTTTAGTGGTTAATTGGAGATAAGAATCTAACAAGTACTTTTCTGTCTGGGCTAGTTTCGGAAACAATTCTAAGATCTCAGCACCCAGACTAGCTCTTATTATAAGGGTGAGTTACCGGCACTTGATTTCATGAAGTTTTTTTAAATTTTAATTCTATTTGAAGATACTTGTTTCACTAAAATGTATATCATTCTACACATAAATTTAGATATATGTATATATTTCTGAGGACAAATATTCTCTGAAAATATACTATTCTACACATAACATTTATATATAGAGAGAGAAGACAGATATACATATATATATAGAGAGAGAAGACAGACTCACTCTAAAAATTATATGCGACTATTTTTGACCTTTTTCATTTCAAAGATATACAGTCTATTTTTCTAAAAGTTTTCTAGAATAAAATAACTAATATTTCAATAGAAAGTAGAGTTTATTACTTTCAAGGGAATTTTAGATATACACATGATATTATAGTAACATTTACAGTATATTACTTGAAAAGGTTCTGCCCAAACTCTTAAATATTTGATTGTAGTTAGGGGAAGAAAGGAAGTTAATTCATACTGATTAGGAAATTGCAATGCTTCAAAAAATCTATTCCATAATTTGTTATAAGCACATAGTCAAACTACCTGATATGGTTTAGGTTTTTTGTTTATTTGTTCAAAATTTCAATATGAATTAATGCACAGTGGTAACATTAAAATTATTAATCAAAAGACAAATAATAAAATCATAGACACATATCTGATGTTCAATAATTAGCACTTATGTTGCTAATAATAATTTTGATGGGGAGGATGATGACCACAGTGTAGCCTGATAATGACGATGTTGTGATTGAAAAGGAAAAAAAAAAATACGTAGATATCTTTGAAGCTGGATTTCCCACATTGAATGCATAGTTATAAACAGCGTTGGATTACATACAATAAGAATAAGAGGAGGAGGGCTGGGAAGGTGGCTCAGTGGCAGAGTGCTGCCCTTGTCTACATGAGGCTCTGGGTTTGATTCCTCAGCACCACATAAGCAGAAAAAGCGGGAAGTGGCACTGTTGCTCAAGTGGTAGAGTGCATTGAGCGAAGAGCTGAGGGACAGTGCCAGGCCAAGAGTCCAGGCCCCATGACGAACCAAACAAAACAAAACAAAACAAAACAGAATAACAAAAGGAGAGTTTGAATATCAAGAATTACAATCACATAAACAGGTACAGACAGTAAAAACCCTAATGTTATTCCAGCAGTCTTTCTAATGTATATACACTCACTGTTCTTGGTGGTATTATTTTCTTATAAATAAAATCGTTTATTTCCACATTTTGATGGACTAAGATGTAGGTTTCAACTTAGTGTGATTAGTTCAAATAACATTCTCATATAGATACCATTCAATAACCAATGTTTTCAAATGATATATTAAGAGTATGTTCTTCATTACAGCTGTAAATACATGACACAATTTACATAATACTACTTACATTTCTGCAGTTACCATAAAAGGACACAAGCTGCAGAGCCAGGAGTTAAAATTTATTTTTATTTCTGCATAAAACTATTTCTGACTTTATACCAACAAACTGAATTTGACACTTTCCTTATTTGTAAGCTAAGGTAGAAAATGTATTGACTGTTTACTTTCTTTTTCCTTGCTCTAGACGTCAACAAATATATTCTTCAATATTTCTGGCAGATTACATCCATTAAATGTAAGACCAACATTCAATGTTGTGAGTAATTAATGGTACTAGAGTTTTTGTCTGAGTTATTCACTCGGTGTGCTTACAAGGAGACTCATTGGGTGATAGAGAGGACCAATATGAAAAGCTAGAAGTCAACAAATATATTCTTCAATATTTCTGGCAGATTACATCCATTAAATGTAAGACCAACATTCAATGTTGTGAGTAATTAATGATACTAGAATTTTTGTCTGAGTTCTTCACTCTGTGTGCTTACAAGGAGACTCATTGGGTGATGGAGAGGACCAATATGAAAAGACTGGGGAGAAATGCATACTTAGTAAACAGTTGGTTTAGGACTGAGTGACTGGTGATGGGTATTTGCAATAGGCTGGTGTGTCAGGGTCATAAAAAGAAGTACATAGAAATTACATTAGTGACAGAAACTGAGAAAATCTTGATCATTCATCTTATCTAATGGATGGAGGTAGGGTAAGAGGAAATCTAAAGTTTTTCCACATCTCTGTCTCCTAACTGTGTTAGTTACATTCTTGGTGATAAGGATGGATTTAGATGGATTTATCTTGGTGATAAAGATGGATTTAAAGGAAAAAACTCTCTGATAGTTCTAAGATTTATGTTAAACAGATGCAAAGATAGGTCTGTTTGGACATCATCAAAATATTCATAACCATGAATATGAAAAATAATAAAATCAGGGACATTATTAAAGGGAAGAGGAAAAGGAATGTTTTGACGAAAGTGTGAAGAATGTGAGTACCAGAGTGGACAAGATTGGAGGAAAGTGATAAATAAGGAAACAAAAAAGGAATAAACACAGATTTACAGAAGAAAAGGAAGGAAAGAATTTTCAGGAAGATATTGAAGGAAACCTACTATTTGGATTTGAAAAGTAAAAGAACATAGACAAGTTCAATAAGAACAGTGTTTTGGTGAAAGTTATATTGATAAAATGTTGAGATGTGAATGTGTGGACAAAATTCTGGATCGATTAATTCAACAGATCCTGTTGATTCTAAATGTTGGGAACAAATGCTTTAATCCTGACCTTAGAAATATTATACAGATATAACTGTCATGAACTTTTCTTAGTGGTATTCTGTGAATATTTTTGAAAACTTTATTTAGCTAGGAGATTATAGATTGAACTACAGCACAAAAAAGCCTAATTTGTCCTACAGTTCCAATTAGTGACCCATCTATGCATATCATTTTGGGATTTTATTGAAATATATATAGATACGTTTGGATATCTTATCAGCCTACTCATTATAAATGTAGGACAAGTAACACCAAGTATTAGGTTGAATATACAACTTTAATGATGTGACTGAAGACTCCTGGAATTGATTCCTCTTTAGAATAGAAAATGCCTCAATAGCAATTGACACATCATAACTTCCATATACACTATTGAAATCTAAATCTTGCTAGGTATATCTCCATGCTAAAATAACACTGTCAACCAACCTGACACAAGTTCTTATACGTAGGAAAATGTTCTTATAAACTTCAAGCTTTTATTGAATGGAAAAATTCAGACATTACTCTCACCACGAGGATTAAATGCCTAACAAGATAAGAACTTTTGCTTTAATGCTTTTCTTTCACTTTCTCATACACATTGTCAAGTAGTGAAGGATTCTGATTTAACAATAAGACAATCGTGACTTGTATTAACACAACATCTAGGATCTAATGTTAATTTGGATACTTACTAATTAGCTCCAAATTTTGTGGATATATATATTTCTTCTGGGTAAACTAATGAACTCCATGAAAATGTCCCTAAGGAGCCTTTCAATTCTAATATCACTGTCTCAAAATGCTTTAAATTCTACATCCTTTAATGTGGGCATAGGGTTGAGTATTACCCTATTGCTTAACATGGACAAAGTACCTTCATACATAGACTGGGCGTGTACAAACAAGAAGTGGTAGTTGAACAATGTTCTTAGCAGTTTGTATAGATGAAATGGAAATAGAGCAACTATGAACTCAAAAGGAATGTGCAAAGAAGACAAAGGCACAAAGTAGAATGTTCCAAGAAAAGCTAAAGTATAATTTCAAATAATGTGCTCAGGTGTGAGGGTGTGTTCAAAGTACAGGTTCAGACAATATAGTTGGATATCTTGGGCGGAAAACTGCTTTAAACTGTTCTGGGATAATTGTACAAGTAGAAGGCCCTAATTTTGACTCTAATCAGCCACAACGTCATCAATTTACCAAGTGCAAAGTGAGAAAAAGAGGGCTGATCACAGTTAGTGTTGAAACAATGGCAATAACATAACTTTTCTTGTAAGTGTTCATTTATTTTGGAGCATTTAAGTAGGGAAAAGCCAAGTAAATATTTTGCATGTACCTAAATTAAGTGGGACGTATTATATTGGTATCTCTTTAACTTGGAAGTTTTAGATTATGTCTTTTTGTACTCTAACTTGGGATAATGATCTGCTGTCAGTTATTTTCTTCTCTTACCATTTTTTTGCCCTTCCACTTACATAATTATTATTTAAAGAGACATAGTTGAGCTTGCCCTTCTAAATTCTTCAAATTTATCTGAACTACTTCATACTTCTGGCAGCCTCCTATACCTTTCTCAAGGGAAACATTTTGTCACTACCATTTTTATCCTACATGATATTGGATATCTTCCTGGCTAATTCACGCAAGATATACATTAGACTCATCCTATATCTCAACATTTGTACCACCATAAAATACTATCTTACATAGAAATCATGATATTAGTATATCTGTTGAGGCAGCATCTGTCATTTTTGAATGACCTTAAGTGATACTTACATGCAATCATGTTTTAAAACAATATGCCACTTAGTAGATGAATGAATTGACAAAATGTGGTTTAAATATGTACGGAGTACTTCTATGCTTCCTATTCATAAGGAAATGGAAAGACTTGGAAAAATCCTACTAAAAAAATAAGCAAGACACAAAGAAACAGATTTCATGGTTTCCCTCATTTGTAATAACTAGGAAATATCTGATAGTCTTAGCAGATGAGCAGAATGAATCAGTAGCTATGTATAAATGACCATATAAAATGATGCTGAGCAAAATAAACTCCTAGATATGGAAAGAGAGGTTTGTCTTTGTGGTTGTTGTTTTTAATGTACTATGTGATTTCTTTTTTCTTTTGTGTTTTCCCATATGGTTTGTCCATTGTTGTATTTGGATTCAGTATCCTGTGTATTGTATATACATTTATCTTCATTTGGCAAGCGAAGCAGAACAATAAAATGGCGAGACAAAGGACAAAAGGCAAACCAATGCAGTAGCAATAGTCACAGGACAATATGTTGGAAATTTACATTACAATTTGTGAGTGGTATTGGGGTGAAGGAAAAGTGAGAAAAATGAGGGAGGGGGTAAAAAATTTGACATGTTATTTATTCAATACCTTACAATTACTGCAACCCCTTCTATATATCACCTTGACAATAAAATTAAGTTAAAAATGAGCTACATAAAATATAATTTCACTGTATTGGTATAGTAAATATTATTCTATGTGTATTACCTTTAAAAATGAACATTTTGGTTGCTAATTTGAATTACCTCTTTCTTTGTCAGACATCAACTGGAGTGTTATCAAACTATACAATATTTTCAGAATATACTTGGCATTATTTGGAAAAAACATCATTTTTAGTGTTGTCTCATACTAAAACAGAAAACCGTTCAATTCTATGGAAACTCCTAACTTTGAAAACTTACTAATTGTTAAGAGGAGAGAATATATCTGTTCCTCAACATTCCTATGACTACTAACTACTCATTTTCAAATTCTGAACATGCCATACCAGAGACATTCAAAAGAGTACCTGTTTGTATTTTATTTAATTCTGCAATAGATGCAATTTTCAATGAGGCATTACATATTTAAAAGTCAACAGAAAAAATAGACACGTTCTTGTAGAGGATAAAACTATGAAGTAACTATAATAATTAATTTTTTTTGGTAAGTCGTGGGGCTTGAAATCTGGGCTTGGGCACTGTCCCTGCACTCTGCAGCTCAAGGTGAACGCTCTACCACTTGAGCCACAGTGCCACTTCCAATAAAAATTCCGTAAGAGTAAACTTTTGTTCATCAGATTAACTATTATTTCTATGACAATCAATCCCAAGTTTTTATGCCGTAAAGTCATCCTAGTCCAACAGTTTCCAACTTGTAAGGTGCACGTTATGAATCCCTAAATTCACATCATGACTAGTTTATCAATATTGTGAAAAAATACTACACTTTTGCTAATGTGATGCCCTTCCTATTGTGGAAAGAATAATACACTTAACTTTGCTACATCATTTTCCCAACAGTGGTATTCTTGAGATCAGAACACTTGCAAATAGAATTTATTTTATTTTTATTTTATAATTATTTTACTATATATATATATATATATTATCTATCATAGATATTCAGGAGATCTGTATATCTTAATATTAAGATTTGAAGATTATGGTTGAAAGCCCACCCAGGCAGGAAAGTTCCTTGGATTCTTATATCCAATAAACTCATAAGGAAAAGCCAGACCAAAGTGGCACTGAGGTTCAAGTGGTAGAGCAGTAGCCTTGATCAAAAACAGGCTCAGGGACAGTGCCCAAGCCCAGGGGCTAAGCCCTAGGACAAACCAAACAACAAAATCAAAATTTAAAAACCCCTCAAACCTAGCATTTTTCTCATTGTATACAGATGGACATAATTAAGAAATTACTTTCTGTGTTATGTAAAGGTAGGAAAAAAAGATGTCACACAATTACTCTCTTCATACCATGTTACACCAAAGTCTCAAAAGATTGCTCTTTTTCTATATTTATAAATTAATATCATCAATTTGTTGACAATTTGTCTAGATTATTCACATTATCATTTTACACATGAACTGTTGGAATTATCTATTAACTAAGTTCTTATTATACCTCACTTGAAAGACTACTCTAGTCAATTAGAATGCCAGAATCATTTGTGAATTTGTAAATTAAATATTTTATTTGAAAAGAATTTTGCAGTATCCTATAGAATATTAAATTACAAACAAAAATTATCTATTTTAAATCTAATTCTAATTTAGGCAAGTCTACAAAGTCCTATATTAAATGAACTTTCCTATTTCTCCAGGCTTAAACTTTTGTAATTCTTCATCATTTCTTTGGAATCTAACAGAATGATGCTTACTTTTTCAAATTTTTGGTTGGGAATCATGAGCTCTTTTACATCTAGAAATGTTATGTAATTAAGACAACATTTAAAACACAACTGAGGATTATATATGAGTTGCATTTCTATAGGAAACTTGAATTCTCAAAACATAATGACAAAATTACCCCAAATTTCCAACTGTGTCTTCCTTTCTTGTTTATTTTTTATTCTTTTCTTGGTTGGTTTTATTGAGGCAAAGTTATATTCTGCTACTTAGCCAATGTTTCTAATCAGCTCAAGTAACTTGGGAATGGAGTCCATGGAGTCCATTAAATACAAGATAATATCATCTTCATGATTTTTTTTCTTTTTAAAAATTTATTATTTTTTCTTCTGAAAATACTGTACAGAGGGGTTAAAATTACCTGTGGAAGACAATGAGTACATTTCTTGTCAAGCATTGTATCCTCCTACTGTGTTTCTCCTATCCATCCCTTCATATCCTCCCCCGGCGCCTCCACCCAATCCTCCTCCCCCCACCAAAGTTGCAAAGTTCGATTTCGACATAATGACTTGTACATCTTATTGTTGCAATGAGTCCACCTGTATCCCTATTAAAACGATTTGTTTTTGCCCTTCCCCTCCAGAAATTATACCAACATCAATACAGTTAAAGCAGGGGTTATACCATGGGGGAGGGACATACAAAGCAACAAAGAAATAATCTTATAAATGTATTAGAAACAAGCCCATGAAAGAAAAAAAAACATTTGAATACATATTTTACGGTTCATTTCCCTAACATCAACTTATCTGACCTATTCTGCTTGACTCAGACATATTCTAGTTAGTGCAAATAAAGGAGACCATGGGAGCTATGTTTCTTTGAGTCTGGCTTATTTCACTTACTATATTTTTTCCAAGTCTTTCCATTTCCGAACAAATGGGGCAATGTCATTCTTTCTGATTGAGGAATAGAATTCCATTATGTATATATACCATATTTTCTTGATATATTCATCTACTGAGGGGCATCTGGGTTGGTTCCATATCTTAGCTATGGTAAATAATGATGTAATAAACAAAGGCGTGATGGGAGCTTTAGTGTGGTCTTGTTTGTATTTCTTACAGGGACACAATAATTTCAGGACATTGATTTAATTAATAGTTTATTAAGGATGAAAACAATAATATTAATTATATGGAAGCATAATAAATACCCAAGAATTGTTAGGAATTTAGTCTATATTACTGAATAATGGATAGACATCTCTGGCACACTGTAAATAGGATGTTTGCTAGTGGTGGGGATAGATTTCAGGCATAAGGAACAGACTTAAATTTCTTGACTTCAAGAAAGCAAGCTTCCCCTTCCTACACAGTGCAACAGAGTTACCCAGACCATGAGTTGCAATCCCAGTCCTGGCAGAAAAACATGGCATCTCTATGCTATGTGACAACCAATTCTTAGGTATTTCATTATTTCTCCTTTTAATGAATTTAATTTTTTAAATGTTTCATTAAGTATTGATTAATATCAATCAGTATCCTAGAATATAATTGTATATAATTTTATCATAGAATCATTCAAGAATTGCCCATTCAATCATGACAAATATCACATTCCATTGGTATTCATATGGATAAAAATGAGTTCCTTGGGACATCTTCATCCTGCAGTTTGCAGACCAGAGACAACCCAGGAACCAAGACTCGGCATAAGTAAAAGCCTGACGTCCTCACTCTTTCTCAGAGAGCAGAGGAGGGAAGGCTACCCCTCCCACCCCCAGTACCGGAGATCTCCATCTTGGATACCGACAAAGCTCGGCGGAGCTGCTAGCTTCAACTCAGTCCTTTGAATAAAACTAGAGTCATTTAGCAGGTCACAAGAACTTAACCTGACCTGCCAGACTCAGCTACACCCAGGGAAAAGTCACCCAGCTCAGGTGCCAGAGCTAGGAGTGGTTTTCTTCACTGGGTTATCAAATCCAGAAGCTGCCACTCCCTTTAGCAGCCTCGACAATCAATTGAAATTAAGTAAAGAGAAAACCTGAGAATGGCTCTATGCTTGGCTCTGTGAGCTTCTCACAAACTACTATCCCCCGGCAAAGCTACTGTTTGTTGAAGTGCCTCAACTCTACTCAGAACCTAGCCTCATCACAGTATCTCCAAACTTGAGGAAAAAGTCATTTCCCTCTTTTGTAATACTCAAAGCAGATCCTACTCCCATTGAACTACCCTGGGAGGATGATCGCAAAACCCTGGTTAAAGCAGAGCATTTTTCTGCCTGTTCGAACAAACTGACTTAAGAAACCAACCAAGCCACAGGACCAAAAGCAGACCAGAGACTACAACAAGAGGCTGATTACAGACACAAGGGAGATACAAGATTTTCCCCACCCCTCCCAAAAAAATTAAAGAACTATTTCTTCTTCTTCTCCTTCTTCTTCTCCTTCTTCTTCTCCTTCTTCTTCTTCTTCTTCTTCTTCTTCTTCTTCTTCTTCTTCTTCTTCTTCTTCTTCTTCTTCTTCTTCTTCTTCTTCTTCTTCTTCTTCTTCTTCTTCTTCTTCTTCTTCTTCTTCTTCTTCTTCTTTTGGTACCTTTTATAATTTTTTTTTCTTTTCTAAAACTTTTTTTAATCTATAATTTTTACATTTTTTGAAATATATTGTTTTCTAGTAACTTTATTTTCCTCTTATAATTTTTATTTCAGGGATACATATGTGTTTGTGTTTTTCTTTCTTTCTTGTTCTTTCTTTTTTTTTTAATTTTCTTTTTGTTTTTTGTTTAGCTCTACTGGACTTCTGTTTTTTTCTTCCTTTCTTATCCTTTTCACCTTTTCTTCTCGTTCATTCTTCTTTATATGACTTAATTGTTGTCCTGCACATGCTCAGATAAACCCGTAGTTGATTATTAGCCACTATCCCCCATTGGGTACACACTTAATCCACAAATTTATTACTCAATTTAAAATCTCTGAGACTTAAATTGCTTAATAGCAGTACTAACTTTTTATACCTATATAATATTTTAAGCATTTTTATTTTTAATTTTTTCACATCTCCTTTATATCCCTTCCCTTCTTCCATGATATTCATGTTCTCTTCTGAATAGTTTGTTTTCGATATGCATAGTATTATTAATTATTATTTTCCATTTTTCTGGTCTCTTTTCTTTTTCCTTTCTCTTTCTTCTTTTTTTCTCTCTCTCTACTTTCATCTTATCCAACCTATTTCCTGCTTTGATATAAGGACTTAGTTAACTCTACCTTTGCCTTCCCACATCACTCTATTCCTATTTATAACCCACATTTCTACCTAACCCTAATAATTTCTGGTTTTCCAAATTCATCTTTGCGGTTCATAGCCCATTAATATACAGTTGTTTGATGTTGAATAGATGTATCTGTTGAACTAGATTGTATCTGCAGAATATTGACTGTGCAAATTCAGATTTTGGTTGATGCTTGCCTTAAGTTAGTGTTCTAGCACAAAACTGGTGCTATTTTTATCACAAATGGGCAGAGTAAGCCGGAAAAACAGAAGAAAAATGGCAAGTCCGGGTATCTCAACTCCCACTCATGATAAGCAGGGGACAGAACAGATAATTAATAATCCAGAGGAGAGTTCCCAAATAGCTCTACAAACACTGCTGGCAAGCATGATAAATGAAAAGTTTGAAAACATACAAAGGACCCTGTATGAGCGTGATGGGGGGGGGGCAAACAAAAGGTCAATGCAGGAAAAGATTGAAAACCTACAAAGGACTCTGTATGAGCGTGATAGGGAGAGAGAGAAGGCAATCCAAAGGTTTATACAAGAATATCATGAGCGTGAGGAAGCTACTCAAAAACTGATACAGGATTTGCATGAGCAGCTTGAGAATACTCAAACAGAAAGGCAGGAATGGCGTCAACAGGCTGAGAACACTCAAAGAGAACTACAGGAATGGCATGAATGGGAGTGGGAGGAACCTAAGGAAAGAGTAATACAGGAATTGAGAGTGCAGCATGAGAATACACAAAGATCACTAAAGGCATTCATGGGATCCATTAACAAAGAGTTGAAGGAAATCAGGGAGACCACAAAGGGAATGCTGAATGGAAACCAACAGAAGGAATGGGAGCCCAAGGAATCCATAGCCCATCAACTAAGTGATTTGAGAATAAACACTGAACACCAAATTAAGGAAGTAAAGAAGTTCATACAAGATCTAAAACAATGCTTCAACAAAGAATTTAAAGCCATCAAAGCTGCCCAATTAGAAGGAAAAGAAATAAAAAAAGAAGTAGAAAGTTTGACAGCAGGTTAGACCATGCAGAAGATCGAATCTCGGGGATTGAAGACATACTGGTATTATAGAGAAAGAACATAAAACCATCCAAGACAAGTCCAAGAAATATGATAGATCTATCCAAAACTTGGAAGACACCATCCGAAGGCCTAATCTAAGTATAATGGTTGCAGAGGAGAACCTAGAAACAGAAGTGAATGGTCTAGGAAATTTGTTTAACAGGATCCTAGAAGAGAACTTCCCAAACATGCAAAAAGATAGGCCTATTCAGATATAAGAAGCATTTAGAACTTCAAATAGACAAGACTAGAATAGGACATCCCACCATAACATTATAATCCACACAGGATCAATTCAGACCAAGGAAAAGATCATTAAAGCTGTGAAGGAGAAAAGATTAATCACCAATAAAGGGAAACCAATTAGAATCACCTAACATTTCTCAGCAGAGACAATCCAACAAGAGTCTGATATGATATATGCCATGCCCTAAAATCAAACAACTATCAAGCAAGAATACTGTAACCAGCTAAACTCTCCTACATAACTGAAGGCCAAATACAAAACTTCCACAGCAAGAAACATTGAAACAATACATGTCCGCCAAACCAGCCCTACAAAAGATTTTTAAAGATATATAGAAAACCATATAGAAAACCAACAAGACCACAATAAAGACCAAGAATCTGCACCCAAACTGAGAATCCAAGAACTATAGGAAGGACCCAGTTTTCAAAACCCCCAAGAAGGTGGATAACATGGCAGGAACTCCCAAATACCACTCAATCCTATCTATCAACATTAACGGAATTAACTCTCCAATTAAGCCACATAGACTGTCTAGTGGATTAAAAAACAAGATCCTTCTATCTGCTGCCTTCAGGAGCATACTAATTAAGGGATCTCTCCTTCAGCAGGATATTAACATTCTAAATATCTATTCCCCAAACCATGGAGCACTCAAATTTATCCAAGAAACACTACTATCCCTCAAATCCCACATAGATCCAAAGACATTAATTGTTGGTGATTTTAAAACACCACTCTTCCCACTAGAGAGATCAACTCAGCAAAAACTCAACAGAGAAACCACAGATCTAAACAACTGCATAGATCAACTAGATTTAACAGACATCTACCGAATATTTTACCCAGCAGCATCAGAATACACGTTTTTCTCAGCAGCACAGGGAACGTTTTCTAAAATAGAACACATTTTCGGCCACAAAGCAAACTTGTCTAAATTCAGAAACTTGGAAGTTATACCTTGCATTCTCTCGGACCACAAGGGAACAAAATTAGAACTCAACACCAAAAGCCACCAAAAAAGCTCAGTAACACATGGAGGGTGAACAACACACTGCTGAATCACGAGTGGAAGAGATTAGAAAGGAAATTCAAATGTTCATGCTATTCAACAAAAATGAGCACAAAATTATCCAGCTCCTCTGGGACACAGCAAAGGCAGTACTCAGAGCCAAATTTATAGCTCTGAGCTCCTACATCAACAAATTGGGGAGATCTGAAACCAACAATTTAATGACACATCTAAACCTCCTTGAAAAAGAGCAGCAAGATAAACCCCAATCCAGTAGATGGAAATTAATTAATTAATTAATTCTGACTGATCTGAATTAAATGAATTAGAATCCAAAAAAACTATAGAAAGAATAAACAAAACAAAGAGTTGGTTCTTCGAAAAAATTAACAAAATTGACAGAACCTTAGCAAATCTTATCAGATAAAGAAGAGAATGCACCCAAATAAATAAACTCAGAGATGAGAATGGAAACATCACCATGGAAACAAACAAGATTCAGAACATTATAAGGGAATACTTCTCAAAACTTTATGCTAATAAGTTTGAGAACTTGACAGAAATGGACATTTTTCTAGCAAATACTGACATGCCAAAACTAAACCATGATGAGTTAAACCATCTTAACAGGCCCATATCAAGCATTGAAACAGAAACTGCAATAAGAGACCTTCCAGCTAAGAAAAGTCCAGGACCAGATGGTTTTACAGAGTCCAAGTACCGGGCTTGAACTCAAGTCTTGGCATCTCTGCCAAAGACGATCCTGGGATCTTAGGTCCTTAGTTCAAATCTCAGGACTGGCAAAAAAAAAATAAAAAGGAAAAGGATAAAACTGAGAAGTTCAATAAGGTGGTTTTACTTTTTTTCCCCTTTGTATTATACCATCCTGGGGCTAAATAACAATGCCCAGACAATGTACATGACCTTAACTTGCTGATGTTTGGCGGGATATTAGGGAAGCCAAGCCGAAATCAGCAACTTAGGCCTGAAGGTTGAATCCCGGGACTCCCAATAATGAACGGCTAGCGGGAGATTCTAAGAAACGCTTTCCAGGGCTGTGAAGGTGGCTCAGTGGTAGAGTGCTTGTGTTGCATGCTAGAGGCCCTGGGTTCGATTACTCAGCACAACATATGCAAAAAAAAAAAGCCACAAGTGGCGCTGTGGCTCAAGTGGTAGAGCGCTAGCCTTGAGCTGAAGAGCTGAGAGACAGCGACCAGGCTCAGAGTTCAGGCCCCACGACCGGACCCACCAAAAAAATTAAAACAAATTAAAATTAAAATTAAAAAAAGAAACGCTTTCCAATAGGCATCTGTACAAATAGAATGTTGTAAAAGTAACAATTACATTAGTAGTGTACGATTATATTATAAAATTATTCACAACAATTATACTACATTGACTAATTTTCAATTAATACTTTATTATGCATTTAATCATGATACTTTAAAAAGGAAGGAATAATTTAATTGGCAATATTTGTTAGAAATATCAAATATGCAATTTCATAATTTACAGACATCTCTCGTTAAATATATCTACATCTATCTATCTATGTATGTATGAATCTATCTATCTATCTATCTATCTGTCTGTCTGTCTATCTACCAATCTACACATTTATCTGTTTATACACTTGTCACTACTGGGGCTCAGTGGTAGAGTGCTCACCTAGTAAGTACAGAGCCCTTGGTTCGATTTCTCACTAGCATGTGCATAGAAAAATCCAGAAGTTTTGCTGTAGCTCAAACATTCCAGGACTAGCTTTGAGCATAAAGGCTTAGGGACTGTGTCTAGACCCTTACTCAAGACCGAGGACTGGCACCAAAAAAAAAAAAAAGGAAAAGAGAATGTTCTGACTACAACTATATAAGGATAGGGCTGCAAATACCTCACCACAGAGCAAGCTGGGAGTCTTGTACTGACATTTGCCATCTAACCTGAATTAGCCAGAGGTAAACCGCTGCAACCCAGTTCCATGAACTAGATGCTGCTGGCTTGCTCATCCTGTCATCCAAGATGCTCGGGGGCTAAGATCTGACACTGGTGGGTTAAAAACCCAGCCCTGGCAGGAAGTCTGTAAAACACTGAGCTGTGGCTTAAAGTGTTAGAGTTCTAGTCTGATCAAAAGACCTTAGGACAGTACCCCCAACATTTCAGTGCAATCCCTGTGCTGACTCCCCCCCAAAAACATCTCACCCCTCTAAAATTTAAATTTGGACTGTATGTGGCGTGTTTCTGAAAGAATGGTGATACTGATGAAAGCCCCCTATTTCTAATGACATTATGTGAGTTACAGCTATGTGATGAGTCTTTCATGAGTTGTGTGCTGAGTCCTTCATGGGGTGCAATTTTTCATTTTTTCATCTCGTTCTTTTAAGAGCTACACAAGTAAGATGATTGTGCAGATGAGAAATTTGTGGCTCAGATATGTCCTCATGTCAGGGCCAAAATTATGTATGTACCTAACTCTAGTGAGTTGTCTCCTGCAGACAATTGTTTTGGTTTATGTTTCTTGATCATGAACCTTGAACTCAGGGCCTAGCCACTGACACTTACCAGTGGGGATCATGGTTAGCGCCCTACCATGTGGAGCAAAGGACCCCCTTGCAACAGAGTGTTACAGTCTAGTCATGTAGTAGCTGAAGTCTGTCATCCTGCCTACTCAGTAAACTGAGATCTGATGATCTGGGTTCAAAACTATCCCAGACACAAAAGGTCCCATGAGACTATTATCTCCTATTCACCACTTAGAAACTTGAAGTGGAAGCTAGTCGCTGCTGACTCGTGCCTGTCATCCTAGGTATTCAGGATGCTGAGAGCTGAGGATCAGGGTCCAAAGCCAGCCTGGGCAGGAAATTCCTTGAGACGCTTCTCTCCAGTGACCCACCAAAAACGTGAAGGTGTGCTGTTGCTCAATTGGTAGAGCGATTGGCTTTCGCTAAAGAGTTCAAGGATAACACCCAGGCCTAGATTTAAATTCTTCCAATTTCCAACAAAAGAAAGAAACCTGAAGTAGAGTGCTGGGAATGTGTCTTAGGAGTACAGTGCTTTGCATGTGTGAATCCCTGGGTTAGATTCCTTAGTACTACATCTCTAGAAAAAAGTGTGAAGTGGCTGTGTGCCTCAAGTGGTAGAGTGCTATCCTTGTACAGGAGAAACTCAGGTACAGTGTTCAGGTCCTGAGTTGAAGCTCCAGGACAAGTATATGAACACACATACATGCACACAAACATACACACACAGATACCAGAAGTAAAGCTGTGACAACAAATGATAAAGAACTGAGCTTCTGCAATGAGTTCATAGTCAGTACCCAGGTCCTGTGTTCAACCCTGAAACACAGCCATCCAGGGCCCAACTAGGAGAGGTCAGAATTTCAAAATCAGATGAGTTTTACCAGCCCTAGATGACAGGAAGCATAGTGATATTACACATGTGCTTTGATTTAGCAAGCTTCTGAAAACGCAGGGAGGATCATTGCCAATAATGAATCATTTCATTAGGTTCAGCTCCCTAGTTGTCTGCCAGAAGGACCCTTGAATTAATTGTAGCAGGTTATTTCAACACTGGAACATAGTCTAACAAAGACAGGATAATTGCAGGGAACTTGGCCATGGGAGGTGCACAAATGAAGTCTTCCTGTCACAACAGAGCTCTCGGCAGAGAGATAGGTTGAGGTACATAGAGGCCTTTTTCTCCTGGCCTTCAGAGCCCACCCACACTCCTCACTAATTGGCCTAGAAGGAGTTTTTTTTTAAATCACTCAGCTGTACAGGAGTGAGGCCTGTTCCAACAACGAGGAAGACTATTTCCAGCAGTCCCTGATGTGGAGAAAACCTCAGGCTACAATGGGAACAGTGAGAGGAGCCCTGGAAGATGCACTGTCTTGCAAACTCTCTCTGTTCTATGAAATTATTCTATTCAAACTAAATTTCCTAGCTGGATACCTTTTATCATAGGAACTCTAGACCTTCACCAATAGAAATACATGCATACATACAAGGGGTGACATGTTGTTACTGGCTTTTTTTTATTGGAAGGTCCCGGGGTTTTACTATGAGCCTAGGCAATGTTCCTGAGCTCCATTTGCTCAAGTGTAGTGCTTTGCCCTTGAGTCATAGCCCCATTAATGGGAATTTTTATTCCTGTAATCCCTCAGAAATAAGAGTGTGGTGGGATTTCCTGTCCTGGCTGAATTCAAACTGGCATTCTCTACCTCTTAGCCTCCTGAAGAGCTAGGATTACAGGTAGGATTCACTGAAACTTTGCTTTCTTTTCTTCTCATTCTTTTCTTTCATCCTGACAATCTGAAATCTTCACAGTGTCATTCCAATGGTTTGCATTTTGAAGTAAAATACCCAGGCCTGGAGTTGAAGTGCCTGGACTGCCACCTACAAATGGAGCGAGATCTTGAGAAATCATTCTTATCCATGGGAATGCCTAATGGAATGTTATAAAAGTAACAATTAAATTTGCAGTTAGTTCATGATTTTCTTATAGAATGCCACACAAAAATTATTGTCTTCCATTCTAGCACCATGGTATGATTCTCCCAATTAAGGAATACTGACTATTTTTACATTAATGCTTTAATAAGTATTCAACCATGATACTTCATTTCATTCAAAGGAGGCATAATTTAATAACTAATAATCTATAATATATATAATTTAATATCCTCACATTCTCTCTCATATACATAGCAAACTATCTATCTATCTATCTATCTATCTATCTATCTATCTATCTATCTATCTATCTATCTATCTATCTATCTATCTATCTATCTATCTATCCGCCACTACTATTGCTTGATCTCAGAAGTGGCTGGTAGTTCAGTTTGCCAAAGGCTTTTGTTTTACAACTGGCCCATTCATGATTTGTGTATTGTGGGCTGTGAGTTCAAATCCCAACATGGCCAAAAGTTTATATGTGGAGTCAGAAGCCAATTTTGACCCATTTTTTTCCTTCTCTGTGAAAGTCCTGGGTCTCTGTATGATGTATAATCTGTATGCAAATAAATCCATGTCATAAGATGTAATAAATGAAATAAATGCTATATATGTAGTAATACTAAATAAAATAAATAAGGGTAATAAATGTCATGTGGAGTAAACACATGTATGTAAATAGATCTCATGTATGAATATTATTTTTTCCAGTACTGGGGCTTGAATTCAGTCCCTGGAAACTGGTCTGAAATTCTTGTCTTCAACGATGGTGGGTTTCCCCTCCCCCACAGTGCCAGAGAGATAATCAGACCCTGAGTTGACATCCCAGGCCTGTCAGGAAAATGGTGCAAATTCCAAGCCACGGTCTTAAATTTTTTTTGACAAGGAACATGCACTGTCTTGAAAGCACTCTCTGTGCTATGACATCATTCTATTCAAAGCAAATTTGTTAGCTGGGTGCTATTGTTCATAACGACTATGGATGTTCACTGATAGAAATACATGCATATATACACAGACACATGCAATTACTGGCTTTTTTTTAGTGCAGATCCTGAGGCTTGAACTATGAGCCTAGAAATTGTCCCAGAGCTCCATTTACACAAGGAAGCATTTTATTGTGCCTTAATCCATGATACTTCATTAAATGGAGGCATAATTTAATACCTAATAATTATTAGTAATATATTACATGTAATTTAATAATATATAGACATCTCACATTCTATAAATATATTTATATTTAAATGTACAGTGGAATATACATATACATCTCTCTCTCTCACTATATATACTTATATACACGTATTTGCAGCAATTTACACATCTATCTATTTATATATTGGACACTCATGTGGCTAGAACTCAGGTCCTGAGAACTGCCTGGCATTGAATTTATTTGAGGCTGCTCTCCTTAAACTGACCCCTTGATGATTTAGACATTCCAGGCCCTGAGTTCAAATCCCAGGAGTGCTGAAGTCAATAGGTGGAGTAAGAAGCCAATGTTGACCTGATTTCCTTTCTGTGGAAATATTGTGCCCTAGATACAATATGTAATATCTATGCAAATACCTATATATGATAGATATTATACATGTATATAAGTATTTTTTTGCCATTTCTAGAGCTGGAATTCACACACTAGGAAATGCTCCGGATTTTTTTTTCTTCTAGGAGGTTAGCTTTCATTTCACCCAGAACGCAATAGTGTTACCCAGTCCCTGAGTTCAAATTCCAGGTATGGCAGATAAAATGGCCCAAACTCCTAGCCAGGACCTTAACTTTTTTGGGAGGGCAGGCATGGGGCATGAACTCAGGTCACCACAACTCTGCCTTAGCCTTGATTACCCTAGGCTGGGGTGCAGCTTTTACACCTACAGATGATCCAGGGATCCTACGACCTGAGTTCAACTCCCAGCTCTGGCAAAAAAAATAAAGCAACCAAGATGGAGGAGGAAAATCCAGGAAGTTTTAGACAATAGTTTTACCTTTGTTTCCTTTGCACGGTGACCACCCTGGCTCTCAATGCCTCGGCTTGAAAATTGTACATGTCCTTGCATGGCCGAAGGTTGGTGGGCTGTCAGTGAAGCCTGAGCCCAACCAAGACACCTAGGCCCTCAGTTTGATCCTGGGACTTTCACCTACTTGTTCCTATCTATAAGAACAATGATAGAATCTTTGTAATGTACCAATTGAACTACTAATTAGCTAGTCATTGTAGTCTAAGATTGTACACAATAAATATAGTTCATTGATTAATTTAATTAATACTTTATTAAGTCTCCTACCGTGATTAATTAATGGAGGCATAATTTTAGACCAAATAATTCATAGTAATAGAATATATAAAAATAAGATATAGGTCATCATTCTTTGTATAGAGTTATACACTAGAATCTACATAAATGTCTATTTGTCTCTCTATATAACTTTATTTATAGATTCATATACATATGTAAATACACACACACACACACACACACACACACACACACACGCTTTAATCTACACATATATCTGAATTTATATATTGTCCACACCTAGGGCTTCATCTCAGGTCCTCAAATTTGCTCAACAACTTCACTTGCATCAGACTGGTGGGCTAACATTGACCCATTCATGAAGAGTGCCTTCTAGGCCCAGAGTTCAAATCACAGAACTGCCAAAAACTTAATCCTGGTGGAAGAAGGCAAGTGTCCCACTTGTTTTCCTTATCAGTGAATGTCCTGGGTCTCAGGAATGATGTATAATACATAGGCAAATCTATGTTCTGTGTAATAGGTTGTAAAAAATGTTATACATGTAATCATACTCTCTAAAATATATAATGAATGAATAAAAAACAAAATAAAATGAATAACTACACTAACTGCAATATGCAGTAAATATGTGTATGTAGGTATAAATCATGTATTTAAAATGTATACAAATATTATTTTTACGAGTGCAAGGAACAGGCCTGTCTTTCTTATCTTCCAGCACTGTGAGCTTTCCCTTCCCCCACAGTACTGCAGATTTACCCAGACCCTGAGTTCAAATCCCAGGCCAGGCAGAAAAAATGGCGTGAATACAACTCCAAGTAGCCTAATAATTTCTAAATATTTTTAATATATATATGTACGTATGCATGTATGTATTACGTATTTTTATTTTGCCAAGCACAGGGCTTGAACTCAGGGCATGGCAACCCTTCTCAGCTTTGATCACTCTAGCCTGGGTTGCAGCCACTGGACCCACAGCCGAACCTAGGTTCCTGGGCCTCAAAGGCTGACAGGAAAAATAAATAAATGAAAAGACACAGAAAAAAAAAACCCAGTAACTTGCAGATGGCTGCCAGTTTTACATTTGTTTTATTTTCAAGGTGACCATCCTGGGTCTAAATGACAGGGCTGAAAAGTGTTGGTAACCTGCCATTGCTGAATGCTGTCGTTCTTCCAGAGAAGCCATGGGCCAACACCACAACATAGGCCCTGTGTTTGAAGCTGGGTCCTGACCCGTACCAATGAAGGGAGATCCTAAGTTTCTCATTCCTATTCATAGGAATACCGATGGAAAGTTATGAATGTCAAGGTTGTATTACTTGTTCCTGAATGATACTAGCATAAAATTACAGAGTGATTTTAGGAGTCCAAAGGATTTTAATGAATATTTTTAACACATTAAAAGAATACTATTAATTACATGGACACAACAGTTTCTGGACAGTGGTCGATATAATTAATAATTCATTAAGGATGAAAACAGTAATATTAATTACATGGAGGCATAATAAATACCCAAAAATTGGTAGGAATGTAGCCTATATAACTAAATACTATATAGACATCTCTGGTACTCTATAAAGATCTATATTTATTTGTAAACTACCATCTGCAGGTCCATCTGTTCTTGTTTTGTCAACCCCTGGGGCTAAATCTCAGGGGCTGGGAACTGCTTGTCAGTTCAATATGCCCGAGGCTGGCATGCTGACACTCACCCATTCATGAATTGGGCCTTGTAGGTTGTGAGTTCAGATGCCAGCACTAACAAAAATTGAATCATGCAGTAGGACACAGGGTGACACATGTTTTCTTTTTCTGTGAAAGTCCTGGGTGTCAGGTGTAAAGTTTCATGCATAGGCAATTCTATATCCTATGTAATAAATGTAGTAAATATTCCATGTGTTATAGCAGTCAATAAAATTAATGGTAAATGAATAAAAAAATAAAATGAATAACTACTTTAAGCACAATTTGGAGTCAACGTACAGGGCTCAATCTCAGGACCTGGGCACTGCCAGGCAGCTGAATTGGCTAGGGGCTGCTGTGCTGGCAGTCACCCATTCATGAACTGAGCCTTCTTTGTCCTGATTTTAGATCCCAGCACTCCCAAAAATGTAATCTTGGAGTGAGAAGCTGAGCACGACACATGTTTTCCTTTTCTTTGAAAGTGCTCAGTGTCAGGTAGGATGTATAATTTGGATGCAAATCTATATGCTATGTAATAGGATTTAATAAAGGTAGAAAACATCATAGGTAGAAGAGTTACCACTACAGTAAATGATAAACAGATTGAATTAGTAGTGAATCATTCTAGGATAACATTACATGCAATAAGTGTAGGATGTGCACTAAGTTTAATTAATATTTTATTAAGCATTAACAAAATAAAAATTACAAGGTGACATAATTAAACAACTAATAATTGGGAGTAACACATGATGCATAATTTAATAATATATAGACATTGTTCTCATTCTATGAAATATCAAATTATATGTATGGATATATGTATATATATGACAAACAGTTATGGGATATTGAGTAATTATTAATTAATGCTTTATTAATTGTTAACTGGGACACATCATTAAATGGAGACATAATTTAATACCTAAGTATTGGTAGCAATATTATCTATAATTTAATATTATGCAGAAATCTCTTTTTGTGTATAAAATATTTATATACAGCAATCTCTATCTATTTATACCTCATTCACTCGTGAGGCTCGGTGGTTGAGTGCTTTCATAGTAAGCACAAATTCCTGGGTTTGATTCCTCAGTGCCACAAAACAGAAAACTCAGAAGTTCTGCTGTCTTTCAATCAAGTGCTAGCCTTGAGCACAAACGTTCAGGGACAGTGTCTAAGCTCTTACTCAAGCCCCAGGTATGATGCCAAAAAAGGGTACGATATTCTATAGAAGGACAGAACTTCAAATACCTCATTACAGAGCAAGCTAGGAGTCTGGTGCTGACAGCTGCCACCTAACCTGACTTAGTCACATGTAAACTGCTGCAACCCTGCTCCACGGGTTACCCATGTCATCCTGGCTTATGCCCGTAATCCTAGCTGCTCAGGGGCTTTAAAACCCAGTCCTGGCAGGAAGTCTGAGAGACACCTCAAATGTGGCTCCAAGTGGTAGAGCTTTGAGTTCAAGCCCCATGGCTAACACCCTCTCCCCAGAAAAACACCCCACTAAACCATTAAATGTGAACTTTTATGGTTTGTAAATTTTCCTCAAAGAATGGTGATACTGATGAAAGCACCCTAATTCTAATGACAGCTTGTGGAATGGAGCTATGTGCTTAGTCCTCCATTGGGTGCTCCATTCTGAGTCCTGCACAGGGTGCTATGTGCTGAGTCTTTCACAGGATGCAGTGTACTGAGTCCTGCATTGGGTGCTGGGTGCTGAATCTTTCACAGGATGTTGTGTGCTGAGTGGTGCAAAGAGTGCCATATGCTATGTCCTTAACCGGGGGCATTCTTTCATCTTGTCTATGTAAGAGCTCCACAACTTAGATGTTTATATAGACAAGAATATTGAGGCTCAGATAGGCCCCCATGTCAGGGACAAAATTATGTATTACTGAAGACTCGTGAGTTGTCTACAGCAGATAATGGTTTGGTTTGTTTTTTCTTGGTCATGAACCTTGAACTCGGGGCTGAGGCACTGACCCTTATCTCTTGGGCTCATGGCTAGCACTCCACCACGTGGAGCCATGGACCCCCTTGCAGCAGAGGCTATGGCCAAGGGGTCAGTAGCTGAAGTCTGTCATCCTGCCTTCTCGGGAAGCTGAGTTCTAAAGATCTTGGTTCCAAACTATCTCAGACACAAAAGGTACTATGAGACTATTATCCCCAATTCACTACTAAGAACCTGAAGGGGAAACTGGGTGCTGGAGCTCATGTTGGTTATCCTACCTACTCAGCAGGATGAGATCTGAGGATCATGGTTCAAAGCTAGCCTAGGCAGGAAAGTCCTTGAGAAACTTAGCACCAATGAACCACAAGAAAACCGGAAGTAGCTGTGTGGCTCAAGTGGTAGAGCACAAGACTTGAGCTGAAGGGGTCAGGGACAGCACCCACACCAAGACTTCAACTCCTTCAATTGACAACAACAACAATAAAAAAGACAGAACTAAACTAACAAAGCTGAAATAGAGGGCTGGGAATGTGCCTTAGTGGTAGAATACTTTGCATATATAAAATCGTGGGCTTCATTTCTCAGGACCATATGACTAGGACAAAGCCTGAAGTGGCTCTGTGGCTAAAGTGGGAGAGGGATATCATTGTACAAGAGAAACTAGGTACAGTCCTCAGGTCCTGAGGTCAAGCTTCAGGACTCATGTATATGTGTGCACGCACACACCCACCCACGCACACACACACCGTGGTGTACACACATACACACCCACACATACACGCACAGACCAGAAGAGATGTTGTTACACAAAATGGGAAAGCACTGGGCTTCTGCACTGAGCTCATGGTCAGCACTCAGGCCCTATATTCAACCCCAAAACCTGGCCACCCAGGGACCAGCTAGGAGAAGTCAAAGGTTTCAAAACCTGATGAGCTTCACCAGTCCTAGATGACAGGAAGCTTTGTGATATCCAACATGTGCTTGGATTTCCCAAGCTTTCGGAAATATAGGAAAGGCATCATAGACCCAACATTGCTTGCAATGAATCATTTCATTATGTTTAGTGCCTTAGTTGTCTGCCTGAATGACTCTTGAATTATATTGATCACTGTAACTGAACAACAGAATATAGTCTCACAAAGGCAGGATAAGTGCACAGAACTTGGCCTGCCATGAGAGGTGGCACAAATGAAGGTCTCCTGTTAAAACAGAGCACTGAGGAGAGAGATAGCTAAGGGTACAAAGAGGCCATTTTTTCCTGACCTTCAGAGCCAACTCACACTCATCCTCACTAACTGGCCCAGGTGGAGTTGTTTGTTACCCAGCTGTACAGGAGTGAGGACTTTTGTGTTCCTGTCCAGACAATGAGAGAGACTTCCTCCAGCAGGCCTGTGTTGCAGAGAAACCCTCAGGTTACACTGTGAACAGTGAGGGGAGCCCTGGAACATGCACTATCTTGAAAGAAGTCTCTCTGTTACGAACTCATTGTACTGAATACAAATTTCCTTGGTTGGTGCCATTCAGTATAGCTACTCGGGAATTTCACCTATAAGAATACAAAGACATGGAAGTACAGGCTCTTTTTGAGGGGGCAGGTCCTGGGGTGGAAGTATGATCCTATTCATGGTCCCTGGGCTCCTTTTGCTCAAGGGTACTGCATTAAGCTTGAGTTACAGCACCACTTCTGGGTATTTCTGTGATCTCTTAGAAATAACTGTGTCATGGACTTTCCTACACTGGCTGGATTCAAACTCAGTTTCTCTACATCTCAGCCTCCTGAGGACCTGGAATTACAGACAGCAGCCACTGGCACCTTATTTCTTCTCTTCTTCATTTTTTAATCTGGACAATCTGACTTCTTAACAGGGTCATTCCCAAGGTTTTAATTTATAAGCAAACTATCCAATGTTAATTATAGCTGCTTTCCCTTAGAAGGATTTTCTCTCCTCATCTTCCCCTCTGGTCACAGGTTTGAGGCCAAAAGGGAGAAATGAGTGTCACAGGATTTGGGAGCAAATATCCACAGTACATGCCAGTTCTGTCACTTAGCATTGAGCTGCTGTGAATTTACTGTCTCAGGATATGAGGACTGAAACCTGGAGTGATCCTCATACAGTCTGCATTGCTCCTTTTGCCTATAAAATGATCTAATAATTATGAGTGTTTTGTGTCTCCAACATTAAGTGTCTAGAACACACTAGTAGCATCTTCATGTGAAGGGTTAAAGTTTTGAGGCAGTGACCACTTGTTGCTTGTTTCTAGCAGAGCAACACGTGGTGGTAATCCAAACACCTGGTTGGTTGTGTGCCTTTATAAACCCTGCAAAACTTTAGCTCGGGGTTCTCCTCCTAGGCTCCACTGTGTTGGAGTGTAGGATGAGACCCAAGCTGCAGCCCGTTTAAATAAAACCTTAAAACAGCTGTAAAGTCTGACTCTCGATGGTCTTCTTGGTGTGGATCCTGCGACCTGGGTATACTATATTAGTGAGGGCTTGTCCTGGATCCCCCCAAAGACCCTTGAGCTCTCAGTCTCCAAAGGTAATACAGAGCTGTCTTTGTTAATTTGTCTTGTCCTGTCATTTGTCTGTTTTACTTTCGTTTTCCTTTGTGAGGATGGCCACTCCGATTTGTAAAGGGTTGTTGAGGCAGATGCGCTTGCACCACAACCGTGGAGGAACTGGGAGATGTCCAAGATCCTCTTGTGGGGCAGGGGTCCTTGGAACCCCACTGTGTGGGGCAGCGGGGGGCAGTCCTTGGAACACCGCCGTGTGAATTGTGGGGTGGGGGTCGGTTCAGTGTTGGGCTGGAACTGACCAAGAGGGCCTTCTAACAGTGGCGCAACTCGCCCACTCTGGCTCTGCTCTTTCTCCTGTGTGGCCTGGGTGTGGAATCCCACACTGTAGTCAGTGGACCAATTTGGGAGATCTCCACTTTGTAAGCCCTTTTTTGTAACTGTCAGGCCTGCGTGTGTTTTGTTTGTACTGTTTATTGTTTTTTGGACTGTACGTCTGATGGGACTGGAAACCATAGGCACCACTCCATCTAGCCTCCTAGACTTACAAAAAGTAACTGAGACAGAGGGAAAGAAAAGGTACCCCCCGGTTTTTCAGGGAGATAACTTGGAAGAAGGAATGTTTCCTCCCCCATATTCTCCTTTCCAGGTTCCTTTCGCAGAACCTGAGAATGGTCAAGAGGAGGAGGGAGCTATAAAACACTCAGCACTTGCCCTTAAAGTTTCTGAGTGGCCAGTCACTCCACGACAAAGTGGGATCAACCCCCCTTCTAATGCAGCTATTTATCTCATACGAACCATAGGTCGTGTGGATGCAGATGGTCAACAGCAACTCCAATATTGGCCATTTTCTACCAGTGATCTACACAATTGGCACACCCAAAATGCCCCCTTTTCTGAGAAACACCAGGATTTAATTTGTTTGCTTGAAATTATTCTCTTTACTCATCAGCCCACTTGGGATGATTTTAGTCAGTTTTTACCGGTCCTTTTTACCACCGAAGAGAGAGACTATATCCAAGAGGCAGCCCAGAAACATATCCCTGGCCCCACAGGAGCACCTATCACGGATCCTGCCCTGATCACTGCCTATTTTCCTGAGATCCAACCAACAATTGAAACAACAATACAGTTGAAAGTAGGGAGCGACTCCTCGTCTATCACCAGGCTCTGTTGGCATGTCTCAAGGTGGCAGCTTGCCAACCTACTAATATGGCCAAAGTTTATAATGTTAGACAGGGAGGAAGTGAAAGTCTGGCAGCATATCTTGAGTGGCTCATGGAAGCTTTTAGTCAATATACCCGTATGATCTTGAGACCCAGGAGTTGGCTCAGATGATTATGTTTGCCTATATAAATCAAGCTGCACCAGACATAAAGCGAAAGTTGCAGGCTCTAGACAGACTTAGTGAAAAGTCTATTAGGGATCTAGTAGCTGCAGTGGAAAGGGTTTACAATAAGAGAGAGACCGTAGCAAAGACAGGAATGGAAGGGCAAAGAACATGAAATTGAGTGTGAAAAGAGCGACCAGGCCAAAGAAAAGAGGCTAGACTGGTTGGACTTGCCACTATCGCATGCTGAGCATACCTGGTTCACAGATGGCATCAGTTTCATTTGAGAGGGAAAAAGGTACGCCGGTGCAGCAATCACCATGGACACTGAGATAGTGTGGGCAGAAGCACTCTCCCAGGGAACGTCTGCACAAAGAGAAGAAAACAAAAGCCCTACAGATGGGATAAGGGAAGAGAATAAACATTTACAAGGACAGTCGGTATGCTTTTGCCACTGTGCATGTCCATGGAGCCATTTACCAAGAGAGGGGGCTGTTGACAGCTGAGGCAAAGGTTATTATAAACGAAAAAGACATTTTAAGCCTCATTCGGGCCTTATGGGAACCAGCAAATATTGCCATGCACTTTCCTGGCCATCAAAAGGTAATTGATTCAATAACCAAAGGAAATAACTTGGCCGATCAGGCAGCTAAGGAGGTGGACCTCCAGCCCAGGGCCACAAGGTTTGCCTCCTGAGCCTCAGTACTCCCAAGAAGACTTGGAGTGGATAAAGAAAATTTCCATGGCCTATAAACCCCCAAACAGAAAAAGAGAAAAAGATTGGTGGAAAACTGGTGAGGGAAAGCTTATCTTGCCACAAAGATTGGGCAAGAGGTTTCTTATGAGAATCCATCGGGTCTCTCACATGGGAACCCAAAGAATGGAGAACTTGCTCCTACTCTCAGAAGTAAAAATCAGGCAAGGAAATCAACTCATTGAGGACATTGTTAAAAATTTTAAAGCCTGTCAGCTCAACAATGCCCCTAATCAACTGGTTACAAAAGGAGCTCATCTCCATGGAGATAGGCCAGGTGTGTATTGGCAAGTAGACTTCACAGAAATTAAAACTGGAAAATTTGGATATAAATATTTGTTAGTTTTTGTAGACACCTTTTCAGGATGGGTAAAAGCCTACCCAACAAAGCATGAGACTGTGAACGTCATATCTAAGAAGATCCTGGAAGAAATCCTACCCAGGGATGGCTTCCCAACCACAACTGGGTAGGACAATGGACCAGCCTTCGACTCAAAAGTAAGTCAGGGAATAGCCGCGGCACTGGAGATGGATTGGAAATTGCACTGTGCTTATAGACCCCAGAGTTCAGGGCAGCTAGAAAGAATGAATCGGACTCTAAAAGACACCTTAACTAAATTGGCCTTGGAGACTGGTCCAGACTGTGTATCGCTGTTACCTTTTGCCCTGTTTAGAGTAAGAAATTCACCCTATCAGCTTGGCTTTACTCCTTTTGAAATAATGTATGGACACCCTCCACCCATTATCCCTACCCTTCAGACTGAATTGCTTGCTGATTTGGATGATATTGAATTTCTGTGTAAGCTTGACTACAGATGGTGCATAAGAGGATGTGGACCCAGCTTAGAGCATTATATGATTCTGCTTCTATTCCTACCCCCCCCCCCCCCGCCATTTGTTTAAACCAGGGGACTGGGTGTTTGTTGGAAGACACAACCTGATATTTCTGGAACCACGGTGGAAGCGAACTTACATGGTGCTACTGGCTACACCTACTGCCCTTAAGGTGGATGGCATTGCTGCTTGGATCCACTGCTCCCACCCCAGACCAGCTGACCCCTTTGCCCTGGACAACCGTGGGGAAACATGGGAAGTCTCCAAGCATCCTACCCAACTACTCTGCATAAAACTCAAGAAAAAATGAGCTGATTTTTATTGGTATTGTTGTTTAATAGTATGGCTAAGGTCAGTTAGGGACCATACCCATTCAAGATCAAGAGCTGTTGGAGTTTAGTTTGAGGCTGGAGCCACAAGACCATTAGTCAAGGTGGGGAATGAAGGGTTAAAGTTTTGAGGCAGTGACCACTTGTTGCTTGTTTCTAACAGAGCAACACGTGGTGGTAATCCAAACACCTGGTTGGTTGTGTGCCTTTATAAACTCTGCAAATCTTTACCTTTGGGCTCTTCTCCTAGGTGCTGCTGTGTTGGAGTGTAGGATGAGACCCGAGCTGCAGCCCGTTTAAATAAAACAAAACAGCTGTAAAGTCTGACACTCGGTGGTCTTTTTGGTGGGGGTCCTGGGACTGGGGTATAACAATGTTTCCATTTTTCTCTAGTAGTCCTCGAGATTTAGACTAAGGGTTTGTGTGGAGTGGCTCCTCAGTGAATTCCTCAGGAAACCATTTGAAGCCTTCTCAGGAGAACGCCATTCAAGCCAGCAGAGCAGGAGAGTCTCTGAGACTATTTTCTCCAATAAACCACCAGAGAACCAGAAGTGAAGCAATGGCCCAGAGGGTAGAGCTCCAGCTTTGAGAGAGAAAACTGAGTAGGAGATACAATCCAGACCAGGCAGGAAAGCCTCGGAATTGCTTAGGTCCAATTAACTACCAGCTGGCAGGAAGTGGAGCTGTGGTGGTGGTAGAGACTCAGCCTTGAGCAAAACAGCTCAGGAACACATCGGGCGCTGAGTTTAAATCCTGGGATGGCCACAAAAACATTCAAAAAGAGAAGGCCAAGTTTATGTATCAGTGCCCTTCCTACTTATGTGTGTATATATATATTACCTCCCATAGTGCAAACTCTGCTTTTATTTACTGGTTTATTTTTCAGATATGCTAGTTGTACATACTGCATCATTCTCTTCATTTCAGGCCCATTGCTTTTCTCTTCCAGGGTTCTAGGCCTGTGTCTTTACATGATGCACACTGAAGCTCTCAGCAGCCTTTATTTACATTTTATTATGAGGGCAATCCAGGAACAATCACAAATCTGGCAAGGGAAGAGATCAGGTTTCTTAGAAGTAACCGGTATTCAGAAAATTAAACTTGAGAACATAAAATGGTAGCATACTTATGTAAAAACTACCATTAAGAAAAAAATGAAGGAGCTGGGAATATGGATTAATGAGAGAGTGCTTGCCTAGCATGCAAGAAGCCCTGGGTTTAATTCCTCAGGCACCTGTACACAGACAAAGCCAGAATATGTGCTGTGGCTCAAGTACCAGAGTGCTAGAGACAATTCCCAGGCCTTGAATTCATCCCAACCACTGGCAAAGAGATAGCTACCTAGGTAGGATGGTAGGTAGATAGATAAAAAGAAATAGAGAGAGAGACAGAGAGAGAGAGAGAGAGAGAGAGAGAGAGAGAGAGAGAGAGAGAGAGAGAGAGAGAGAGAGAGAGAGAGAGAGAGAGAGAGAAAGAGAGAGAGAGAAAGAAAGAAAGAAAGGAAGGAAGGAAGGAAGGAAGGAAGGAAGGAAGGAAGGAAGGAAAGAAAGTTGATAGATGAATCTGTTTTTGACGTCAGAAGGAAAGAAGGGAACATTCCCAGTCATGAGGCTTTCTGCAGTGTGCCAGGACACCAGCATCGCCTTCACACAAATGCAGAGCAGGATTACTGTCTCTGTCCGACTTCTCAGGCATCCAAGAGCCCCAGAGTCAAGAGGGCAGAGCCAGGTTCTAACTCAGGTGCTTGGAGACAGAAGAGAAATGGCCCTGCCCCTCCTTGGACTGGGGATTTGCATTAATGATGTAGAGAATGAAGTAAGGAGAATGGAAGGGCCTTCAAACGACAAATTGAGAGTCAAAAACCTACTCCCTAAGACCAGAGAGCAGGGTTTTCTACTCTGTTCCTCCCCTCTCCAGCACTAGACTGGATCTCTATTGGTAATCTAAAGATAGCCTGAGGCTCCCTTCACATGAGGAAGGAAGGTTAATTAGTCATTGTTTGAAGAGAGTGAGAAAAGCCTGATCCTGCTGTAACTCTAACAAATGTTTCAGGTTGCCCCCATTGCTGGCTGTGCCTGGAATGAATGAAGTGGTTTTGCAGCTCACTTCTGTGATGAATGTGTATATTCTGCCTCCTAATCCTGGAGGCCTAGTTCTCTGCACCTAGCCTGGCTTTTGAAACTGTTTTCTGTCCTTCAAATACAGTGTTACACTGGAGTTCTTCCTGCTAACAGAGTTAGGGCTTGGATCCTGAGAACTTCATTTGAACCCTGATTGGGTCAATAATATTTCTTTCCTTCTTCTGTAGCTCAAGAACTCCAAGAACATTTAGAGTGCAAGTAACTTCTCATCACCAAGTGAAACAGGAATTTCTTAAGCATCTGACCTTTCAGAACAGGAAATCAGAATGTCCTAGACTTCCCTTCCTTGGCTGGTTTCACCCAATGAGAGACCTAAGCCTCCTGAGCAAGCTTGATGGGCGTGAGGTATTGGTTCTCTGCTAGGGTCAGAACTGTAATGACATTGACAATACAAGTCAACTGCTTATCACAAAGTGCTTGGGGAGCATATTAACACTTTCAACAATGTGCCTTTCAGAACCCTGTAGGACATAAGTTTATAATGCTAGAGTCTGAGAGGCTGGGCTTATGGATGTGCTACACTTGAACCTTGAGGTCTGACTCCAATTCTGGTGTACATCAGCATTCATTTTCCTAAAAATATTTTCATAAGTAGCAAATAGGAAAATTATTTTGATTATCCCTCAATCTTTTTCTAGTTGTGTGTCTCAAACTGAAGCCTGGGTGCTGTCTCTGAGCGCTTCAGCTCAAGGCAAACACTCTACCACTTGAGCCACAGTGCCACATGGGGTTTTTTGATGGTTCATTGGAGGTAAGAGTCTAACAGGCTTTCCTTCCCTAGGCTGTCTTCAAACTGTGATCTTCAGATCTCAGCCTCCTGAGAAAGTAGGTTTCCAGAGCCACTGGAATCTGGAGTATTGTTTTTGCCAGACCTGGAGCCTGAAATTAGGGCCTGGATACTGCCTTTGAGCTTCGTTTTCTCAAGGCTAGCACTCTATCACTTGAGCCACACCACAGCTTCTGGCTTTTTCTGAGTATGTAGCACTGAGGATTCAAACCCTGGCATTCATGCATGCTGAGCAAGATCTCTACCACTAAGCCACATTTCCAGACCCAACCTTACGATTTTATCCCTCAACTTGCCTATCCACAAGAAAAGGCTTCTGAGTATAAATCATCTAAACAAATCCGTATAGGAAGTTGTCCAAAGATAAATAAGACAAAACTCATACTGGGGACAGACTCTAACCATGTGATGACTTGACAAATGCCTCCATTTAATTAAGTATTATATTTCAAAACTTAATAAAGTATTAATGAAAATTAGTCAATGTACTGAATTATTGTGTATAATTTTATAATATATATACACAACATAATAAATATTATGTGTATAATAATACTAAATACAATAAACAATAAAATGAGTAAAATGAAAATTAAATACAAAATTAATAATAATAATCATAATATGAAATATACATACTTATTTACCTATATATCTTATATTACACATGTATACAAATATTTTTTCTATTGCAGGGTCTTAATTCAGGCCCTGGGAACTCTAGCTTGAAAATCTTTTCCTCAAGGACAGGGATCTTAGCCTTCACCCAAGGTGCAAAAGAGTTACATGGACAGTGAGCTCAAATCCCAGCAATGGCAGAAATACTGGCCCCAGTTCCAAGACAGTGACTTAATATTTGTAACAGAAACAGTTATGTTTATTCAGTTACATACTGAACACTGAAAAAAAATCAGTATAGAATTTTGTACAGCTGTTCAGACATACATCCCTTAACCACAAAGTGCTTTTTGAGCACTACATAAGTTTTTGTACGTTTTTTATTTTAAAAATGTTGTACAGATTGGTCACAGTTACATGAGCAAAGTAATGAGTACATTTCGTATTGAGCATTGTTGCCTCCTCGTTTGTTTTTCCCCTACCATCCATTCCCTCCCATCTTCACAACTAACTTCCCTGGTGAGGTCAGTGACTTATTTATTTTAGGCTTGGCATGGGGATTCAACTCAAATATTGGACAACTCTGCGCATTCTGTCACATTGCTATGGATTCATCAAAACTCTGAGTTCAAATCCCAGGCTATTAAAGAATACTGGCAGAAATTCTAAACCAAGGAGCTTTATTATTTCAATTTAGTTAGTTAGTTAATTAATTAATTAATTAGTTAATTAATTTTGCCAACCATGGGGCTTGAACTCAGGTCATGGTAACTCTGACTCAGCTTCACTCTCCCTAGGCTGGGGTGCAGCCTTGAGACCCAAAGCTGATCCTGGGACCCTAGGCCCAGGGGGCTTGCAGAAGGAAAAAAAGCAGAACAGCACAAAAAGTGGGGAGCTGTAGAGGGCTCAGGGTTTTACAATTTTTTTCTTTACATGGTGACCGTCCTGGGTCTGAATGACATGGTTTCAAAGTGGACCTGGCCTGCCATTGCTGATGGCTGGCAGGCTATCAGGGAAGCCATAAGCCAACATGTCAACATAGGCCCTCGGTTCAAATCCTAATCCTTACATTTACCAATGGCAGGAGATCACAAGAGACTCGTTCCTATGCATAAGATTACAGATTGAAAGAGTAGTTCATGCATTTGTCTAGTCTAAGATTGGATGCAATAATCCTAGGATGCTGTTTGACCTTAATTAATAGTTTATTAAGCATGAAAAGAATAATATTGTTTCAATGGAGATATAATAAATACCTAAGAGTTGGTAGGAACGTAGTAGATGTCATTCAGTTATAGATAGACAGCTCTGGAACTCTTTAACAATATATATTTATTTGTATACCACCTCTGCCTAGCCATGTATTGCTGTTTTGGCTAAACTTGGGGCTTGATCTCAGTGCCTGGGAACCACCTGACAGCTTCATTGGCTAGAGGCTTCTGTGCTCACCCTCACCCAATCATGAATTGGGCCTGCTAGTCCCTGAGTTCAGATCCAAGCACTGCCAAAAATTTAATCTTTGAGTAAGAAGCCGAGTGTGACACATGCCAGGGTGTCAGGCATGATAGAGAACACATATACAAATCTAGATGATATGTGATATGATGTAAAAATTGTAATAAGTGGATAAATGGTATAGGTGTCATCAAAGACAATAAAATAAATTGTAAATAAATGGATAAAAAAAGAAATAAAATGAATAACAACACTAAATGTGATATGGACTGAACATCTGTATGGAAGTATAAATCCTACCACACCAAACAGTATCTACTGAACATCTGTATGGAAGTATAAATTCTATCTCTAATATTTATATAAGGAGTATGTTTTCCATGCCTGAGGCTTGAATTCAGCCCACCCCCATGAGAAAGCAATGGCAGGAAATCCTGAGAAACTGGTTTCTGGACCAGGAAAAGTCATGGAATGTGATCGATCTCATCGAATGAGTATTTCATGCATGATGTGACTAGGAAATGATAGGCAAGACTCATGGGGTATCACTTATTTGTAAAGCAGTGTTGATTAAGCGTGACAATAATCATCACAGTCATGAAATGAAGACATCTGGAAAGATCCAAGAATCAGTATACACATGGTAGATTGGATTCCATCACAGGTTATCGTCTCTCCTAATCTATACAAATGTGTACTCATTTGCATACTACCTTCAACTTATGAATGGATGACTACTGTGTACCCTCCTCCCCCCCCCACCTGGGGGTCCATCTCAGGTCCTGGGAACGGCCTTACTCCTTAGTAGCTCACGGGCTGGTGTGCTCACATGGACCCATTCGTCAGTTGGGTCTGCTAGGGCTTGAGTTCAAATCCCAGCACTGCCATAAGATTCACCTTGATTTGAGAAGCCAATCGATCCACCTGTTTTCCTGTCCTGTGAAAATCCTGGGTCTCAGCGAGGATGGAAATTCTATATAGACAACTCTATAGGCATTCGAATAGGTTGTTATCCATGTCAGCATAGTTATATCTATCACCATACTCAATAAAATACACAATACATCCATGAATAAGACACAAAATAAAAAGAATAACTACACTGAATGCAAGATGCATACCAAAATTGTAGGTAAAGAGAGATCCTATGTTTAAAAAAGGCGGGCTTGTTATTTTGTCCAGTACTGGGGCTTCAAATCAGGCCCTTGATGAGGCCTGACATTCTAGTCTTCAAGGATGGTGAGATTTCCCTTTCCCCAAAGTGCAACAGAGCTACCCAGACCTCAATTCAAATCCCAGCACTGACAAAAGTTTCATTCTGTTGTCAGAAGCCAGTCGTTGAACATGTTTTCCTCTCCTGTGAAAGAACCGGGCTTTCACTAGGATGTAGAATGCATAGGAAACGATATAACTATGGGAACAGATTGTCATCCATGTCAGCACAGTATACCTGTCACCATACTCAGTAAAATACACAATAACTCCATGAATTAGACACAAATTAAGGAGAAGTGCACCGAATGCAAGATGCTGTCCACACATGTATGTAAATATAGATCCTATATTTGAATTACGAATTTATGACTATCTGGACCTCCCTGGGACTCGATGTCAGTTCCTAGGAATGGCCTATCTCCTTCGTTGCTCACAGGCTGGTGTCCTCACCTTGACCATTTCCCCAATTGGGCCTGATAGAGTGTGAGTTCAAATCCCAACACTGCCAAAAGATGAATCCTGATGTGAGAAGCCCATTGATTCACCTGTTTTCCTGTCCTGTGAAAGTCCTGGGTCTCAGCTTGGATGGAGAATGCATAGGAAACCCTATAGCCAGGGCAATAGGTTGTCTTCCATGTAAGTTCTGTTATATCTGTTACATTATTCAGTAAAATACACAATACATACATAAGACAGAAAATCAGGAGAAAAGTACTCCAAAGGCAAGATACTGTCCACACATATATGTAAATATAGATCCTATGTTTCAATCATTAGTTTATGACTATCATGGCCACCCTGGGGATCAATGTCAGATCCTGGGATGGCTTAACTACTTTGTTGCTCACAGGCTGGTGTGGTCACCTTGAACTATTCACCAATTGGTCCTGCTAGGCCCTGAGTTCAGATCCCAGCACTACCAACAACTGGATCATGCAGTAAGAAGCCAAGTGTGAATTTTTTTCCTTTTCTCTGAGAGTCCTGGGTGTCTGGCATGATGGAGAACATGTCTACAAATTTAGATTCCAAGTTAAGAATGAAAACAATAACATTAATTATATGGAGGCATTATAAATACCCAAGAATTGGTAGGAATGTAGTCTATATAACTGAATAAGGTATAGACATCTCTGGCACTCTATAAAGATATACATTTACTACCATCTGTATGTCAATCTGTTCTTATTTTGTCAACTGCTGGGGCTCGATCTCAGGTACTCGGGACTGCCTGTCAGCTCAATTTGCCACAGGATGGCAGGCTGACACTCACCCATTCATGAATTGGGCCTTGAAGGCTGTTAGTTCAGATGCTAGCACTCCCAAAAAATGAATCGTGTAGTAAGAAGCTGATGATGACACATGTTTTCCTTTTCTGTGAAAGTCCTGGGTGTCAGGAAGGACGTGCAATACATATGCAAACCTATATCCTATGTAATCAATGTAATCACTGTTCTATGTGTCATAATAGTTAATAAAATGAGTAGTCAGTATATGAATAAAACAAAAAATAAAATAACTACACTGAATGCAATATGGAATCAACATATGTTTAAAAATATAAATCATATATTTAAAATGTAAACAAATAGTATGTTTTCTAGTTGTGGGCATCGATTTCAGGCCTAAAAAACAGACTTGAATTTCTTAAATTCAAGGAGGCAAGCTTCCCCTTCCCACAAAGTGCAACAGCAGGGTTACCTAGACCATGAGTTCAAATCCCAGTCCTGGCAGAAAAAAAATGGCATCTCTATGCTATGTGATGCCCAATTCGTCGGTATTTCATTTGGCCTCCATTTAATGAAGGTGATTGTTTAAATGCTTCATAAAGTATTAATTAATATCGACCAGTGTCCTATTATGTAATTGTGTATAATTTTATCCTCGAATCATTCAAGTACTGCCCATTTAATCATGATATACATCACATTCCTTTGGTAATCATATGAATAGGAATGAATTTCATAGGATCTCCTGCCATTTGTTGGTGGCAGCCCAGGATTCAAGCTGTGGGCTCCAGCTCCTACCACTTAAACCTGAGGATAGGGAACTCACAGGTCTGTCCAAGATCATCAGCAAAACCAGGCATCAGTGGCTCTCAGCAGTCCTCCTTAAAACTTACAAGGCTGTGAAACTCAAAGTCACCCTAGGCAGGACAGTCCTTGAGACTCCTGTCCAACTTGTGCCATCAAAGACAGAAGTAAAGCCGTGTGGCTTCAGTGGTAGAGAGCTAGCCTTGATCAAAAACAACTCAGATTGTGCCCTGATCCTGAATTCAGGGTCTGGGAACAAACAGACATACACAACAATCTGTGCAGCCATCCGGCTAAAGTGGGTCACTCTCTTGTCCCCAACTGGATTGGACAGAGTTCCCTGGGAAAGGGGCTGCCTTCATTTTGACTCCACCCATTCTGCCTGCATCAGAAGATTCCAGCCACACCTCTATTGTTTCATGGTTCTTTCTGACCAATGGGATACAAGAATGTGGCCACGCCCACATTCCTTGCTGCCCAGTAGCACCTTGATTCTCTCTGTTTGTTGACACCACTACCTCCCCTCCGACTCGGACCTCGCCTCCCCTGTGCCCCACAGTCTGGCCCACGCCCTGCCACAAATGTGCCCCAGGGGTGGGGGTGGGGGTTGACCCGAGGATGCCACCCCCATCCCCAGCGACTAGTGTCCAGGATACGGGGAGATGCAGGTTGGGTGAGGAGTGGGCGCCAAAGATCCCCTGGCCTGGAGCAGTGGGAGCCACACAGCAGCACATCTGCGCCCTTCCACTCCCAGGTGGGAGCCCAGTGGCTTTAGTCAGAGGTGGGGAGCAGCATGTTTACACCTGCCTTCTGGGTTTTTTTCCTTTCTTTCTGGGATGGGAGGTGTTGGATGCAGAAGATAGACACCCTTGCTGTGTGAGCCCTTCTCTTCTGTGTTCAGTCAAACTTTCACCTGAAGACAGAGAGACAGAGAGACAGAGAGAGAGAGAGAGAGTGTGAGAGAGAGAGAGAGAGAGAGAGAGAGAGAGACAGAGACAGAGACAGACACAGACACAGACACAGACACAGACACAGACACAGACACAGACACAGACACAGACACAGACACAGACACAGAGACAGAGACAGAGACAGAGAGACAGAGAGACAGAGAGACAGAGACAGAGAAAGAGAGATAATCATTTTCCTTGTACAGCCTGACTGTGCTCAGATGAGTGATCAGTTGGCAAATTGCAGGTACTGCATGGAGGAGTCTTCTGTCACCTGTCTGGATGTGTGTGTGTGTGTGTGTGTGTGTGTGTGTGTGTGTGTGTGTGTGTGTGTAGAACTGGGTTGTAACAAGGAGGCCGAATGCTTTGGTAAATTCTACCTGTTATCTTTGGGGCATGTATGGGCTTCACAGCTGAGGTCTGGGGGCATGGAAGGGTGAGAGGCTTGAAGGGGACACAGCACAATTAAATTACAAGAACAAGGGATCTGTGTGCAATGGAGCTGTGTACTCCCTTGGGCCTGGTTGGTGGCAGTGGGAGCTTGGGAGGATCTGGAAGTGTGACCTGCAGGGGATGGCTTCCCAGGAGGACAGAGAGCATGGCCAACTCTTAGTAAGGATATGAGTTCTGCTAGTATGGAGCGCAACAGCATAGGTCAGTCTCCGGGTCTTCTCATAATGATGTCTGATGGGCAAGGCCAACCCTATTTTAAATCTTGAGCTGTGATCTTCAGATCTCAGCGTCCTGAGTACCTAGTATTATAGGCATGAGCCTCTGGCACTGGGACTCTGGTTCTTTTTGGTATATTAGGGTTTGACCTCATAGCCCTAGGCTTGCCAGTCAAGTCTTCTACCATGCGAGTCAAGCTTTTCTGTCTTGGGCATTTCTGAGATGGAGAATTAATATATGCTCATTCTGGGCTGGATCATGGTCCTCTGATCTGTGACAGGCCTGAGCCACGAGGCCCGTTCTTCTGTAGTTGGGATGGTAGATATGTAGCGACATGCTCAGTCATTGGTTTAGATGGATTGTTCCAAACTCAGTCCACGGCAGCCAATTCTTGACCAGAGGTGAATCTCTGGGTTGGGCCTCAACCATTGGACTTCAATCTCTTCATGGGACAGTTTTGTGAGGAAACAAGGGATTGATACAGAGGGATCTCTGGAGCAGGGACAGGCACAGAGGGAGGGGCCATCTGATACTGTTCTTGGCAATTCTGTGAGCATATGATAGGAAGATACCCGGAAAGATCTCAGATGGTGTGTGTTATTAACAGTGCAACATTTATGGGATTATGAAAAAAAACATGGCTCTCTTTCTTTTTTTTTTTTTATTTGTATTTTATTTTATTTGAGAACATACTGTACAGAGGGGTTACAATTACATGGGCAGGATAATGCATACATTTCTTACCAAGCATTGCAGCCTCCTCCTTTGTTTACCCTTCACTTCCCTTCCCCGCCTCCCCCCTCCCCCCACCCAATTTTACCCCCCTCCCCCCACCCAATTATACCCCCCTCCCCCCCCACACCGACATTGTAAAGCTGGTTTTGACATGACATTTTGTACTTCTCATTGTTGCAACAGATCCACCTGAATCCTTAAACGACTTGTTTGTCCCCATCTCCTCCACATGTTATACTGACATCAAATATAGTGAAAGCGGGGGTTACACTGTGGGGGAGGGACATACAAAGCGACAAAGAAATAATCTTATAAATGCGTTAGAAACACATGCATGAAAGAAACGAAAACATTAAAATACATATTTAAGGATTCATTTTCCTAACATCACATTATCTGACCTTTTCCGCTTGACTCATACCTATACTAGATATTGCAAATAAGGGAAACCATGGGACCTATGCTTCTTTGGGCCTGGCTTACTTCACTTAATATAATTTTTTCCAAACCTTTCCATTTCCTAACAAATGTGGAAATGTCATTCTTTCTGATGGAGGCATAGAATTCCATTGTGTATATATACCACATTTTCTTGATCCATTCATCTACTGAGGGACATCTGGTTGGTTCCATATCTTAGCTATGGTAAATAATGCTGCAATAATCATAGTTGTGCTGGTAGCTTTAGTGTGGTCTTGTTTGTAAACATTTGGGTAAATGCCCAAAAGTGGGATTGCTGGATCATAGGGGAGATCTATGTGAAGTCTTTTGAGGAACCTCCATACTGCTTTCCAAAGTGCTGGAGGAATATCAATACCAAATTTCAAACTCTACTATAAAGCCATAGTAATCAAAACAGCTTGGTATTGGCATAAGAACAGACCTCAGGACCAATGGAATAGAATTGAAAACCCAGAAATGAACCTACAGACCTATAGCCATCTAATCTTCGATAAGGAAGCTAAAACAATAGAATGGAAGAAAGACAGCCTCTTCAGTAAATGGTGCTGGCAAAATTGGTTAACTACATGTAGAAAACTAAAGCTAGATCCTTATATATCACCCTGCACCAGAATCAACTCCAAATGGATCAAAGGCCTTGAACTCAAAGCAGACACTCTGAAAACATTACAGGATGGAATAGGAGAAACCCTAGGTCTCCTTGGCTCATGTCGAAATTTTCTGAATAGAGACCCAGAAGCACAACAAATCAAAGAAAGGTTGGACAAATGGGATTGCATAAGATTGCAGACCTTCTGCAGGGCAAATGACGTAGCTGGCAAGATCAATAGAAAGCCCACCGATTGGGAGAAGATCTTTACTAGCCATACAACGGACAAGGGTCTCATATCTAAAATATACTTGGAACTCAAAAAATTAAACCACCCAACAACAAATCCTCAAAGAAACAACTGCCCAATAAATAAGTGGGCGAAAGACTTAAAGAGAAGCTTCTCTGAAGAAGAAAGAAGGATGGCCAATAGACACATGAAGAAATGTTCAACATCCCTAGCCATAAAGAAATGCAAATCAAAACAACATTGAGATATCACCTCACTCCAGTTAGAACAGCAAAAATCAAGAACTCTAACAACAACAGATGCTGGAGGGGATGTGGACAGAAAGGAACCTTACTTCATTGTTGGTGGGAATGTAAAAATGGCTCTCTTTCTTTATTACTCTATCCCCATGAGTAACGGGATCCTTCACTTTGTTCAGTTTTGAAGCTGGGGAAACTGAGGCATAGAGAAGCCGGGTGAGCTACTAATGACTCCCAGCTGACAGGAAGCTCGGCCTGACTTCTCTGCCATGCTCCCTAGGACAATGGGTGCTATTCAGTCCACTTCTTGTGGTGGGAAGTCCACTTCTTTTCAGTTATGAGGCTTGAACTTTGGCCCTAGGGCAGCTCTCTGAGCTCCTCAGCTCAAAGCTACCACTCTACCACTTGAGTCACAGCACCACTTCCAGTTTTTTGGTGGTTCTTTGGAGATAAGAGTCTCACAGGTGTTCCTGCCCAGGCTGGCTATAAACCACATTCTTCATATCTCAGCTTCCATTGTACTTAGGATTATAGGCCTGAGCCAACAGCACCTGGCTTAAGTGTAATTCTGACCTTCTTTCTTTCGCTTTCTCCTCAGGAACTGATTCAATGGGTGCTGGAGGAGGTGGTCCAGCATCCCCATGTGGCTGGAACCAAGGTGGTCCTCTCATTCTCGAGGTAGGCTGTGGGTCAGGAGCTGTCTCGCTCAGTCTGTTGTACCAGCTCCATGAGGTAAGTCCCTCTGTGCCCTGGCTACACTGTGACAGTTATCCATTGTCCATCTAGCCTTACTGGACTCAAGTACTGTGTTCAATGCTCTTTTCTAGCAAAAATTCCTGGCTAAAATTATGATACAGAGTTATAGAATGAAAATGTAATGCCATCTTAAGAAAGTCATTTAGGGTTCTGGGAATGTGGCTTCATGGTATGGTGATTGCCTAGCATGCATAAAACCCTGGGTTCAATTCCTCAGTACCACATAAATTGAAAAGGAAACACTGGAAGTGGTCCTGTGCCTCAAGTGGTGGAGGGTTAGCCTTGAGGAAAAAAAAAACGCTGAAGAATAATTCCCAAGCACCGAGTTTCAGCCCCAGGACTGCCAAAACAACAGCAACAACAACAATGAACATTTAGTTATTAAATGCGAAATAAAGAACCCATATTTGGAATATATAATTGCTCCTTCCATACTGATACCTGACAATAGTTCCTAATACATGTACTTTACCTATGTAAGGATACTGTGTTGAAAAAAATGTTTTGTTCATTGGGTCACAGCAATTAATGCTAGGAATGTGCTTAGATGTCAGGTGAAGATTAATTCTGGAAATTCAAATATTCCAGGCTTTTGAGTGGGGTCACTGCTAATCACAATGAGAAGGATAGTGTAAGTGAGATTCAGAAACTATTTTGGCCAGTCATCTTACAAAACAGGCAGAGGCTAATTAACAGTTGTGACAGAAGAGAAGGAATAATGCCAGATGGAAAGAATAAATGATAGTAACTAAGGTATAGCAGAAACCGTTCTAGGGAACCATTTTTGCTTATTAAAGAACTAGTTATCAACTAGGCTTATTCCTCATTGCCTTCGGCATTCAAAATCTCCTAGGCTAGTTCTTAATCTCTGTGTGATGAATGTATCTCCTTCTATGCTGATCTTTCATACCTGATCTCCTTTGCTTTCTAAAAATCTGTCTTGCTGTATTTATCTATGAACATTTCCTAATACTAAATACACCTATAAAGATGAAAGAGGATGCTAATGTAAGAGTCCCATAGCTCATGAGTTATTTATGTAACAAAATGGAAAAGGAGGACATATTTATTGCTACCTTAATTATTCTGAAAAGCTGCAATGTCACATCATATGCTTCATATTTCCATTCTTTGTCTACATAGTGACATTAAGTGCACATAAATGCAAATATGAGTGGGGTGCTGGTGGCTCATGCCTGTAATCCTAGCTACTCAGGATGTTGAGTCCAGAGGATTGTGGTTCAAAGCCAGCCTGGTCAGGAAAGTCCATGAAACCCTTATCTTCAATTAACCCCAGAAACCCGGAAGTTGTGCTGTAGCTAAAGTCCATGAAACCCTTATCTTCAATTAACCCCAGAAACCCGGAAGTTGTGCTGTAGCTAAAGTGGTAGAGTGCTCAAGTTGTGCTGAAGAGCTGAGAGACAGTGCCCAGGATTAAGGTTCAATCCCCACAACCAACAAAAAAGTGCAAATATAGGTTTAAATTTCCCCCAAAGAAATGATGAAATCAATAGTAATCTTCCCAAATGATTTAGTAGTGCACCTACTTTTACTGAGTTATTTGTTATGGCTTCTTTGCTAAACATATTCTCTTCTTTAAAAATTGTCAAATATTAGCTTTATAATAAACTTCATCTAATATTTCTAGGTTCAAAAGAGAAGTCCATAGAGTTGATGTCACTTAGCTTTCTTAATGTCTTAGTTCAAAGCCAACCCAGGCAAGAGAGTCTGTCAAACACTTATCTGTAATTAAACACCAAAAAAGCCAGAAGTGGAGTTTTGGCTCAAGCAGTGGAGTACTAGGTTTGGGCCAGGTAGGAAAGAAAGACAACTGTTCAGGGACAGGGGCCAGTCTCTAAGTTCAAGCCCCAGAACCAGCACAAACTAAACAAACAAGCAAACAAAACAAACCCTGGGTATTTCTTTGGGACTCTCCTTAAAATAGTGGTGCTCTGAGAAGAGGCTGCTTTTGCTGATCATACTCACTGGATCCTGCTTTTTTGGAATTCTTATTGCTATGGAAAACTCAAGACCAGACTAAAGGAATTAAAAACTGATTCCTGCAAAAAGAGAATCATCTCAGGAGTGAAACATCCATCCATTAGACACTTTAAAACCTCCATGTCTTTGCTTCTTTGCAGTAGAACACTTTTAAAACAAAGTTATTTCCTTTTGTTCTATGCCTGCCTTCAAATGGCATATTGTTTCCTTTTGCAAAACTCTCAACCAGAAGTTTACAGACAAGTTTTATATGAGTAAAGGACAAACTCAAAAAAGTCAGGGACAGAGTTTCCTTCCAGCCTTGGATTCTTTTCTTGTACAGTACAAAGGAACGCAATAGTTAACTTGAACTTTGTCATTTCTCTATGTTAAATTCCTCTCCTGGGATCAGTTTCCACATCCAGTAACAGTTACTTCCACTTACTTCCAGTAACAATTTATGGTGCTGCTCCAGAAAAAAATGAATGTTTTCTGGCTTCATTGAAATAGCACAAAGACACTTTTGGACATGAGGTAACACGTGTTTCAGAGACAACTTAGTAAAGACAAATGCAATTTAAATTGCTTATAAATACATTATCCATGAGAATATATTTTGTTCAAACTTCTCATGTGCTCTGTAAATTAAGGTGAATTTTAAATGGTAAGAAGGTTCTCAGATAATTTTTTGTGAGTCTATATGCTGTGCATTAATTTCCCAACTGTACATGAGTTAACCGTAAAAGAAACAATAGCAATTATAGGAGAAAAAGTTCTGTGTTTATGTATAAGTGTTCAATACAATATACAAGACTCTACAAATAAAAAATTGAAACAATAAAGCCAAGTCCCATATGTAGATTTATAGGAGTGATATAGAGAAAGCATTACCCCTAAGTGGAACATGAAGCATGAGGCCACTCCCTTTCTAAATCATGCTTGCTAATCATGTAATTGTGCAAAAAGGAGAATGGAAGAATGATTCTTTTTCCAATGCAAGTCACATATGGGAGAACAGACTTAACTGGAAAAAAAGAGTCTATCTTGAGGGAACAGGAATTATACTAGCAATGAACCTGGTGGCTAAGATCACATTTCTTGTTCTTTCCTTTTCTTATATTCCTTTTTATTGTTGTTGTTTTTCGTGGCACTTGAAATATGGGACAGGGCGCTGTCCCTCTGAAACGCAGCTCAAGGCTAGTGCTCTTCCACTTGAGCTGCAGTGCCGCTTCCAGTTTTCTGGTAATTATTGGAGAAAAAGAGTCTCCAGGACTTTCCTACCCGTGCTGACTTTAAAACCCAATCCTCAGATCTCACAACAACTTGGTTTATGATCACATTTCTAACAGTGTACACCCAGGATATGTAATGTATATGTTCATCTAACTTTATATGAATTCTTGAGTTAAAAATCTGGGCTACAGTTAGACTTTACACTCACAAAAGTGTTTGAAGTTTAAAAGTTGATACTCCTAGAAAAATAAAACCTAAGAATGTAAAGGAGTCTGGGAGGTTCAATTTGCACCCAGCTTGGACAGTATAGGCTTTGAGACACTACCTATAATTAACCAGCGAAAGCTGGGATACCAGTCATGAGCAAGATTGCTGAATTACAGCTTTAAGTTTTTGCATACATACATACATACAAACATACACATACACACCTATAAGTGTATAGGTGCACACAAAAATACACAAATGAAACAACTCTCAGAATATGTATAAAAGTTAGAAAACAATAGAAAATTGGTCCTGAGTAAGACTAGAATCAAGTGATAATTTTTAATATTAGAAAGCCCTCAAGTGAACTTTCCCCCAGAAGTTGAGAATATTACATAGGTAGGGACCAGAGATAGTAAGAGAGTCAAGCAATCATTCTTAATGGGATAGGATACATAGTGGAATGAATCAGGGAAGCCTGCAGGTGCATCAAAAAATGTTCATATCCTATGTCAATTGTTAAAACACCTTTGAAAATAGTACATAAACAGTCTGAGCTGTCAGTCTAGTGGATAAAATCATAGGAGAAGTTCTGAATTTCTAGTCTGTTTCTAGATTAAATAAACAAACTATGGCAGGGCAATGTGATACAAGCCTGGAATTCTAGCACTCAGACAAGAGATAAGAGAGTGGAATTACATAATGATACCTTCCCTGGACCAGATAGAATAATTTTGTCTCAGTAAAACTAACCAAACAACAAGAAAGGAATACACAGTTGGAAGTTTGGCCTAATTTTGTCATTATGTTTTGAGAAGTCAAGTTTCCTATTGAATACACCTCATATATATCCTCACTTGTGTTTTAAATGCTCTCATCATTACAGAACATTCGTAGATGCAAAAGAGCTCATGATTCCCATCCCTCATTCTGTTGGATTCCAAATAAATGTTGAAGGATTACAAAAGCTTAAGACCGGAGAAATAGCAAAGTTCGTCTAATGTAGGATTTTGTAGACCTTGTTAAATTAGAATTTAGATAAAAAATATATTTTTGATTTGTTTGTAATTTCATATTCTATAGGATACTACAAAATTCTTTCAAAGTAGAGGGATTAATTGAAAAATTCACAAATAATTCTGGCATTCTATTTGCCTAGATATTCTTTCACGACAGTTATAATTAGAACATAGTTAATAGATAATTCGCAGAGTTAACGTATACCATGTTAATATGAATAATCTAGACAGAGTTGCCAAAAATGGATGACATTAATTTATACATTTAGAAAAACCAATTTTTAAAGGTTTGGTTTAATATGGTATGAAGAGAGTAATTGTGTGACATCTTCTTTCTTCTACCTATATGTACCACAGGAAGCCATTTCCTTATTTACGTGCCTCTGTATACATGGAGAAAAATGCTAGGTTTGGGGTATTTTTAAGTTTGTTTTTATTGGTTCATCCTAGAACTTGAACTCTTGGCATGGACAGGGTCTCTGATCCTGTTTATGCTCAAGGGTCAAGCCCTACCACTTCAACCTCAGTGCCACTTGAGTCTGGCTTTTGCAGAGAAGTTTTTTGGAGATAAAATTCTAAGAAACCTTCCTGCCTGGGTGGGCTTTGAATCATAATTTTCCTATCTTAGCATACTGAATATCTATGATAGTTAAAAAAGTCTAAATATAAATAATATTTGCAAGTGTTCTGATCTCAAGAATACCAGTGGAGGAAAAATGATGCAGCTCAGTTTATTGTGGTGTTCTTTTCAGAACAAGGAGGGTGTCACATTAGCAGAGGTGTAGTATTTTTTCAAAATAGAGATAAGGTATTCATAATGTGAATTAAGGAATTTTAAGGTGTCCCTTACAAGTTGGAAACTGTTGGGCTAGGATGACTTTATGACATAAATCTTGGGATTGATGGTCATAGACATAATAGCTTACTCTTATAAACAATTGCTTACTCTTGAAGAATTAATTATTACACATGCTTCACAGTTTTATCCTCTACAAGAATGTGGCTATTTTTCTGTTTACTTCTCAATCTGGACACCCCATTGGAAACTGCATCTATTGCAGAATTAATTAACATGCAAACAGGTACTGTTTTGAATCTCTTAGGAATGTTGAGAATTTAAAAATGAGTAGTTGTTAGTCATAGGAATTTTGAAGAACACATTTATTCTGTCCTCTTAAAAACTTACTTACTTTTAAAATTATGGGTTTCCATAGTATTAAACTAGGTCCGGTCATGGGGCCTGAACTCTGGGCCTGGGCGCTGTCCCTCAGCTCTTCAGCTCAAGGCTAGCGCTCTACCACTTGAGCTTCTGGCTTTTTTCTTTTTGCTTATGTGGTGCTGAGAAATCGAACCCAGGGCCTCAGGCATGCAAGGCAAGCGCTCTACCACTGAGCCATCTTCCCAGACCCTGTTTTATGTTTTAGAATGAGAAAGTAATAATTTTATTCTTTTTTGAAAAATTTGGCAAGTATATTGTGAAAATAGTGTCTAGTTGGATAACATTCAAGTTGATGAACCTCTGATAAATAAGGGGTAATTAATTCAAATTAGAAGCCAAATATTATTGATTTTTAAAATGTTACTACATAAAGAATAATATTTACTGTGCCAATAAAGTAAAATTACATTTTACACAGCTTATTTTTTCAATTTTATTATCAAATTGATGTACAGTGACTTTACACTAACTGTAAGGTAGTGAATAAAAAACATTTCAATCTTGTTACCCCTCCCTCATTTTTCTCACAGTTTTCCTTCACCCCTTCACCCCTCACAAGTTGTAAAATACATTTCCAACATATTGTCTTGTGAGTATTGCTATTGCATTGGTTTGCCTTTTTTCCTTTGTCTCACCATTGTTTCACCATACAGCAGGGATAAACCATAGGGGAAAACCCCAAAGAAAACAGAAATCACATAGTTCATCAAAAACAACAACCACAAATGAAAAAAAAATCTGGTTCCATATCTTGGAATTCATTTTGCTTAGCATCAGCTAATATGGTTAAATATATGCATAACAAAGCCACTGGAAAATAATAGCTGCATGGTTACTATATCATGAAAACAGCATGTTAACATTTTGATGGTAAAGGTGGAATTAGGATTGGTGAATTTGCGGTTCTGATAAAGGATTTTCAACAGTTTCAAATTTATGACAGGTAAAATTCAATAGTTCAAAATTTTTAATAACTTAGCCTATTAAGAAAATTTAAAATTGCCTGGAAGAATAGGCTCTCATGCAAAGAAATCCAAGGAGACTTAGTAGAGAGGGAGCAATATGGATGAAGATGGCTCTTTTTGAAACTAAACAAACAAACCTCAGAAACCTTGCTGTAAATCCTGTAGGTTCCCATGGAATTGTCCTTACCCAGGAACTATATTCTCACTGTTTGAAAGAAGGTTGTATTGGAATTTAAATTAAAAGTTCTTTAAAAAATAAGGCATCAAAATTTGTCAATGTACCTTCAATTACCAAATAGTAATTCTCTGAAAAAGATAATTTGAGTCAAAATATTTAGGGAGAAAGTGCCCTCCACAATGAAAGAAGGTGTTGGGATTACACATTTCTGTTTATAGCACTTTCCACAATGTCTTTGGACGTGAAGCAGTGAAACACAGAAAAAAATTTGATTGGATACTTCAAACCAATGATTTCACATTTCTAAGTGGCTCACAAAAAATAATATTCTTATTAATATGAGGTAGTCTAGACTTCTTTTATTACATATGCCAAAAAGTTCAGAAAAGAATTGAAAAAATGGAAAAATTAATAATAAAATTTTTCTTAGAAGCCTTAGCTAAGCGTATTGACTTCAGCAGTGAAGGGAGGCCAAAACTTTTTGATGTAAATTGTGTTAGTATTTTTTCTCCCTAAAGTGATTTTACAGAGCCCATTTGGCTCACTACAATGCAGAACTGATTGAATGAAGACATGAAAATACATTCCACATCCAAATGAGGCAACTTGAAGAGTTTTAAAAGAGAAATAATGAAGATGTAGCAGTGGTGGAGCCCGTATGGTCCTTCAGCTTCACTAGACTGGAAGCCAAGAAGCTGTGATTAATTGGAACTCTGGCAAGAGCTAAGAGTAGGACATAGAAGTAGGACATAGAAGCATTTTCCTTTTGTAACAGACACTTTCTTCCAAGGTATGGGTGATTTAACTCTATTCTCCTCCATACACCTTGGTGAACAAATGCAAGACCAAGAGAAAAATAATCTATTAAAATAATTTTGCATGGAATAACTTCACTGTTCCTGATATGGTATCTAAGGAGAATCTTAAGAGAGAAGATTAAAAAGTGCAGTATTTTTTGGTTTCCTCTAAGCATCTTCTTAGCAAAATATATCTTTGATGTTAGACAATTCTGATTGAACCAACAAGTGATGGAGTACTTATTTTTGTGGGCACTTTAGACACAAGAAGTCTTTCAAGGTAAAAGAAAAAAATATATAGCCAAATATTTGTGATCACAGCATCTTGGACTGTTTTCTGGATACAAAGTTTTACATTAGATTTCTCCTTATTAACATAGATGTTGTTTCATGGCAAACAAATACAAGAGGGAAGTTTTATGGACTCACTTGGCCAATTAAACAGCATGAAAGAAGAAAATGGCAAATAATATTTAATGAAATTACTTTGACCAATTACTTTGCCAGAAGAAAGAAGGAAACATATAATTGAAAATCAATTGACTTAAAAGTATGAAGAAAGAGTAGTGAAGAGAGATTAGAGAAAATATAGAGGATCATTTTCTCTCCAGTGGAGTAATGCGTTCTTGATCTTGTTTCTTCCATTCTACCTCACAAGTTACCAAGTGTTTCTCAGGACTGGATTATCCAGTTCAGACAGAAATCTCGTAGAAGTAAGATACTGTATGCAGCAGATATAGGTGATTTATAACCTTAATCTATTTAATTCTGTTGAAAATTCTCCCCTATTCCAAACTTCCCTCTTTGAACAGCTTTGTTTGCTTTTCCCAAGACTGCCCTTCATTAACTGATTAAAATTTTGAGTGGTCATATTCATACTCTCTAGAGATTGCTGTTTGGTTGTGATTTTTGTGTGTTTTTGTTTCTAGATGTGTTTTTAACTGAATTTTAAAAGTTTGTGCAATTGTGTTACAATTAAATATATCCATCTAATTGTCCAATGCTCCTAGATCAGAGTCACTCCTTCTATCATTCTCAAACGACCCTTTCTCCAAGATTTATTTCCAATTTACCACTTCCTTCATCATATGTGTACATTCAGTATTCTAGCTGTATTTGCTCCTTGTTCTTTTTTCATTCATTCTATGTCTTTTTTTTTTTTTTTGCCAGTCATGGGGCCTGAACTCTGGGCCTGGGTGCTGTCCCTCAGCTCTTCAGCTCAAGGCTAGCACTCTACCACTTGAGCCACAGCACCACTTCCAGCTTTTTCTGCTTATGTGGTGCTGAGGAATCGAACCCAGGGCCTCATGCATGCAAGGCAAGCACTCTACCACTGAGCCACCTTCCCAGCCCCTCTATGTCTTTACTATAATTCCTCTTTGGTTTCAACTTCTGATAGTCATTCTGTTAAACTGTCTATTAATACTTTGAAAGGTTTATATACATTCCATGGAGTTTCAATCCTGCATATTCTTGAAATGATGTCAGCTTATATTTCCATAATTCATTCATCTGCAGCAACAATTTGCAAGACTGGAGACGGGAAGCACCTAAACATGATTTTTTCTCAACCGTTTGAAAGATTAATCTTTAGTCAAAAAGAAAGTTAAAAAATGGCTTAGAATGTATTCCTAACTATGCATTTTTATAAATGGCTTTGTACAATCGTGTGATTCTTTTATTTTACATGGAATAATATTTTCTACTACCTATAAGTTTTGGAAAAAGAAGAACATTATAATTTATTCCTAGATAGGAATATGATAGAAATAGAAGACAGATATTATGTTTGTCATATCTCTGATTAGTACCCATATTCAAGACATAAAGTCATATTTCTTACTATGTTAGACAGAGGGAAAACATAAAATAACATATGATGAGGCAACTATTTGTGATTGTTTAAAATGTACCTTATTAAATGATGAAATTTATTAGCTAAGGTTTAGGTTTGAAATTTAGGAGGCTGACATATTAAACACATTTCTGAAAGGCCCATACTGAAAAACACAAATTGTGGGTGGTACTATTTCTACACTTTAATGAATGGTTGAACATGTTTGGCATTAGTGCTGTGTAAATAATTCAACTCTATTGTACTTGCTCCCTACACTTGAAAAACTTGTAATGTCACTAAGTATCATCAACTTGTCAAATGTTATTTTGGCGAAAGTGATTTTTTTTAATTTAATTTTATTTTATTTGTGAACATACTGTACAGAGGGGTTACAATTACATGGGCAGGATAATGCGTACATTTCTTACCAAGCATTTCAGCCTCCTCCTTTGGTTTACCCTTCACATCCCTTCCCAGCCTCCCCCCTCCCCCGCAATCCCAATCCTTCTCCTTCCCCCCACTCGCCCCCCCCCCGCACCGACGTTGTAAAGCTCGTTTTGGACATGACAACTTGTAATTCTCACTGTTGCAAGAGGTCCACCTGTATCCTTAAACACTGTTTTTTCCCCATCTCCTCCAAAAGTTATACTGACATCAAATATAGTGAAAGCAGAGGTTATACTGTGGGGGAGGGACATACAAAGCAACAAAGAGATAATCTTATAAATGCATTAGAAACACATGCATGAAAGAAAAAAACATTAAAATACATATTTAAGGGTTCATTTTCCTGACCTCACATTATCTGACCTTTTCCGCTTGACTCATACATATACTAGATATTGCAAATAAGGGAAACCATGAGACCTATGTTTCTTTGGGCCTGGCTTCCTTCACTTAATTTTTTCCAAGTTTTTCCATTTCCTAACAAATGGGGCAATGTCATTCTTTCTGATGGAGGCATAGAATTCCATTGTGTATATATACCACATTTTCTTGATCCATTCATCTACTGAGGGACATCTGGGTCGGTTCCATATCTTAGCTATGGTAAATAATGCTGCAATAAACATTGTTGTGCTGGTAGCTTTAGTGTGGTCTTGTTTGTAAACATTTGGGTAAATGCCCAAAAGTGGGATTGCTGGGTCATAGGGGAGATCTATGTGAAGTCTTTTGAGGAACCTCCATACTGCTTTCCAAAGTGGTTAAACAAGTTTACATTCCCACCAGCAATGAAGTAAGGGCGAAAGTGATTTTTAAAAGTTTATTTGAAAAGGAATATACTTTCAGGAGATTATATGTAGATTATCATTGGTTTGAGAGTGACATTTTTATACCACAGAACCATGTTGTACTGAAGTCCCAGTGTTTTGAAGCACTTCTTAGTGCTTCAAATGATTTTCTGAATTACATTTGACCTCTAAGTCAAGTTTTCGGGCTTTTGTAGACCAATTATAGATCTATCTTTCTAGGAACTATTTTTTGGCCCACTTATGTTGGAATAAAATCTTTCGTTAATCATAGGTGAGGGGTATTAAAAATAATCTTATGACAATTTGTGAACTTGTTCACTCATATGGGCTGGTCATCTGTAAGTTGAATGTTTGAATTACAGTACTTTCTCTCAAATTTTGTGATCTCATCCTTCATTTTAATTTGCCTTGCATTTCACAATTGCTTACTGCTAATTCCTGCATCTCAAGGAATTGGGGCCCTGAAATATAGGAAATGCATAATTGAGATGGGTCTTCAATTACTTTGCGTTGATATATTGCATGGGCCTTGGTGAAAAGTCTTGCCCCTGTTATCTGATGATGCAGGTAAAGGGGCGTTGGGATCCTAGGATCCATGGGTACTGCAGAAGAATAATATTTTTTAGACATCTTAGCAAAATTTGGGCATAATCAGTAAGAATGCTTCAGAAATATGGATAAAAACAGTTTGGGACAAGCGAGTTAAAACAATAAACAGAGCAGCAGAGTAATATCCATTACAGATTAGAGGAAAACATTGTTTTTTATCATGTGGATTCGGAAGACCAAGAAGAGTTATAATGTATCACAAGTTTATACTAAAAAGATTGCATTGATACGTTTTCTAGTCTAATACATATTTGAAACCTAAATATTTATATTCCAATTCTGTTTATTGGAGTAAATAAATATCAATTTATTTGTCAAATTATCAACTAATTCTAGTAAGTTTCATTGTGTGAAATATAAAATCAGCACATATAACTATATATAATATGATTAAAAGACACACGTTGTGTATTCTTCTGTTGTAGTTACTGTATCAAAGGCAACTCTGTTTTAAAGTATGATTCCATTATCTCTACTTCAGTGTTTGATAGAATTAGATCTAAAGCTTTATCATTTGTAGATTTACAGCATGGAGGCAAGAGGAAACACTGTGATTAAAACATTATCAATTTAATGCCTAATAACGAGGAGAAACATATGCACTTCTCCTGCAACTATGAAAATATTTGGTGATAAAAAGGTAGTAGTGTAAGTTCCTGCCAGGAACTTACAGACAGGCCAGGACATTAAGTAATCATGCATAAGAACAATTTTTTCACTTCTTGGCTTTAGCTACTTTTAAATGGAAGGTATAATAAACAATTATATTTTGATAAAATACCTTCTTGTCTGAACAGTTCTGTTTGAACTGTTCATCTCTCTATGATCCCTTGTAACCAAGATTAGTTTTGCTCTAGTAAGACAATCTATGCTGTCAGGGTAAGGTATTCTGGTTGGTCTGTTCCCACATGGAAGAAGGGTAAAGGCTCAGGTAGACATTTGTTCCAGTAACACCTCATTTGGGAAAATGTCAGCTGAAGAAGTTTAGAAGTAGCGCTTAAGCAACGCTTAGTTTGAATCCATTAGGTCCACAAAGCTGGACAAATAAGTACTTGAAAAAGCCATCACCTTTGGACCTAACTATAAATAATAGAGAGTATGATCAAATTCCAAATAAAAAGACTTAAGTATTCATTGGCAAAAATAGTTTGGAAATGTGAGCAATCGACTGATCAATATAATTTTTTCCAATATTCACAGAATTTTAGGGAAATAAGATCGATAGCATTGTTAGGAACAATAAGGTTTCCTTGTTACAAGTAGGCACCCATAGATATAAGCCTGTATAAAGATTGCAGCATTAACTATTAAATTTAGAGGATACTACATGCTTCAGCAGCACGTATACTCAAATTACAACACAGAGATTAACATGGCACTTGCACAAGGATAATATGAAAATTTGAGAAGTATTCCAAATTTTTCATTCTTCAGATGCAAGAAATGAAAAAAAGTGATTAAAAAGTTGATTACAAAATTACAAGTGTAACAATACACGTAATTCATATAATTAAATTTAGTTTGACATCAGTGTATTAAATCACCTCAGAAAGGCGTTTACATAGCATAAACTTTACAAAACTTTTCAAATTAGACAACATTGTCATTTTATCCCAAAGAAAAATAATATTAAGACCTAGAAAAAAAAGAATCAAACTGTTTCTATATGGAATACAATCGGAAAGGACACATTAATGAACGTATATATTATAAAATAATATAGAATTCAATGTATATCTAGGAGAAAATAAATTATGAACATTATGCAAACATAGAATATAGAATATTTTAAAATATACTTTTTCAGACAAGCACCAGAAATATTTTAGTTTCTGTACTACTCATTTCAACAGGTAAATTAAAATTATTTCTTATTAAAAAAATCACAAACTCTGAAGAAATTATTATACATGTTTACAAAATCTATTGAATACATTTTTCCATCCAAGGCAGGCAATTAACTTGGAAGAATTCCGCGGAATCCATGAATTTTTACAGTAAAATATTGGTGCTGCGGGGCACTGGTGGTTCATGCCTATCATCCTAGCTAAACAGGAGACTGAGATCTGAGGATCATGGTTCAAAGCCAGCCTGGGAAGGAAAGTCTGTGGTACACTTATCTCAAATAAACCACTAGAAAACTGGAAGTGGAGCTGTGTCTCAAGTGGTAGAGGGCTCACCTTGAGCTGAAGATCACAGGGATAGCTCCAGGCCCAGAGTTCAAGCCCCATGACCGACCAAAAAAAAAAAAAGATATTGCACTTATTTGGATTGTGAAAATATTTTGTAGGGACACAAAAGATGAACTTGCATTTTTGAAATTTAAGAAACTTAACCCGACCATTAGGACTTCGGTGAACAATTTGTACAGCCTTTTACAACTTCATAGAGGTAGTGATACATACTTATGCTTTTGGCAATGTCAAATAGAGTTTCTTCTATGTTGTTCTTGAGGCCTGGATTTATGTAATGGTTCAACAGAAGGCGATCCAGCGTATCTTTGCTATCTCAATTCTCAACAGCAAGATATAAGAGTGTCAAGAGTCCTTTAGTTTGGGGAAGTGTTACTGTGGCTCAAGCGGTAGAGCACTCCCCTTGAGCTGAAGAGCACAGGGACAGCACCCAAGCCCAGAGCTCAAGTTCCATGACCGACCAAAAAGAAAAAAACCACAACAACAACAAAAATCAAACAAACAAAAATATTTGGGCTGGGAAAGTGGCTCAGTGGTAGAGTGCTGGCCTTGCATACATGAGGCCCAAGGTTCGATTCTTCAGCACCACATAAGCAGAAAAAAAAGCGGGAAGTTGTGCTGTGGCTCAAGTGGTAGAGTGCTAGCCTTGAGCTGAAGAGATGAGGGACAGCGTCCAGGCCCAGAGTTCAGGCCCCACGAACAGACCAAAAAAAATTTTAAAAAAAAGTCCGTTAGTTTGGCCATTGGTATCTGTATCATGATGAAGTAAGAAAGAAGCGACTCTGGTATTATTCCACGTGTATGCACTGTTCAGGGGTGTCCAGTCATCTACAGTTATTGCATGTGCCGCTTGAGACACCAACTCACTGACAATGTCTAAGTGTCCACCGTAGGCTTCTTGAAGAGGGATATACTGATCATCATCCCTACTATTCACATAAGTGGCCTTTTGAGAAAGAAGTCTCCGCACTGTAGTAAGCTGAATATTTTCGACAGCCCATTGAAGAAATATGGTTGGATCCTTCTCCAATTTTTTTCTTGCAATTGATACCATTCCTTACTTTTTCATCTTGTTCCCCATATTCCTAAGAATTGCCTAACCAGAGACTTTGAGTGCCAGTGGGAATGAGGTGTCCATGTATTTCCCTCATAGTTCACATTGGTTGAACTGGTCAGAAATATCTGGTGAATTTTCTGCAACTGTTTATTCACCATGATTTATTTTCTCTTTTTCCAATTTTACTATTCGAAATTATTCTAACTGGAGAGTAGGGAATTGATGGAGAGCAGAGGAAAGATATTCCTCCATATTCAAATGTACACACTGAAAATGAGGACCAGTGATGTCTTCATGTGCAGCTTATTCTAGGCATGAGAAAATAGGAAATAATGCCTTCCATATAAATGATTTGGGAAATGGCAGAGCAAAAAGTGAAATGATACAACCAAAAATATAAAAGCAAAATAAATTAGGATAATTATGGAGCAATCGTGTTATATATGAGAACCATGAAAGGGAGAGAGAAAGAAAGAGAAAGATGTGTAATGACGTAGCTAGCCACATAATCCATGCCTCTGATCAATTTGTAGAGCAAACAAAATTTTATTTTTTAAAAGAGATGGAAATCGAATTTATGTATTTACTTGAAGTTAGTAAATACATTTTTAGTAGCCTACGTAAAGAGACATAACTTTCCCAAACTACAGACAGTAAAATAAATCCTTGATAGTTCTAGTAACAGATCTGACTGAAATCAGTTGAATCATACTTTTCTTGTACAATGAAGGAATAAGAGGATAGTAAAGCAGCTAGAGAAGGCAGGGAGATTGTATCTGTGACAAAACTTTGTGGAAATTGGTATTGAGGATTTCTTACTGGTGATCCACTTGCACTGGAAGCATGATTCTGAAGTATTGCTTGCCGATTCTGAACTATTGATTTGATTATTATATTCTCCAAGAAGAAAATGAGAATTGATAGTGAAGGACTACTAATACATTTTGACCTTCTCACTAAGCACTTTCAATCATCAAAATCACATGAAGACAATAGACAGGCCTACTTTTTAGATGAAAGCAAGTGTCTTATAAAAACAAGGAATGTATGTAGTCATGCAAAGGACTTCTATTTTACCAATGCCGCATACATTTTTCTAATGTTGGGTACCAATAAATAATGGATCTATTAGAAAGCTCTTAAGGCTCCTATGTTCAATAGTGAGTTCTCTTACACAATATCATGGTATTTTTTGTGTATGGTTTTAAGAATAAATTTACATTACTAACTTGAATTTCTGACAGGACAGTATCATCACTGTACATCTTGCTTCGATACTCTCATTTTAAAATTACCATCTAAGTATGTGCATTAGATAACTATATAGGAAAAAGTAGCAGCCACACTGATGGCTTATGTCTTTAGTAGTAGTTAATCAGAAAGATGAAATCTGAGCATTGTGGTTTGAAAACAGACCAAGAAAAAACAGTGCATTAGATTCTGATTTGAATGTAACCAGCAAAATCTAGAAATGGAGCTCTGGTACAAGCAGTAAAATGCTAGCCTTGAGAAAACTGAAACAAAAAATAAATTCTGGGACAAAGCCAGGCCCTGAGTTCAAGCCCTAGTAGTAGCACCAAACAAATAAATTAATTAATAAGGTAATTAATTAGTTAAAACTAAATTAAGTGGTCACATATGGAGAGGCAGGTAAAATGTAACATGCGTGGTAATGGTTTATGTATTATTTTGTAATAAGGCATATTATCATTTGTCCTAATCACTAATATTTTATGTGGACTTTTTGTACAATAAACCCTGAATTTAGCATGCGTGTATATGTGTGTGTATATGTGCAAACATGTGTGTATGTGTATATGTGTGCGTGTGCTGTTGCAATGTTGCTTGCCAATGTGGACAGGGTGAGGCTGAAAAAAGCTAACCGTGTTGCAATGTTTTTATTTATCAGTGTTCTGTCATGTCATTTCAGTGGAACCAGCCTTTGTACATATTTTTTGTCTAATAATAACATCATAATCAAAGCATTTACAATATTAAGTTAGAAAAAGAGACCGCTTTCAGCTCTTATTGTATGTTAGGTAAGAAGATACAGACATAATTAGTAAGTTGTTGCTATAAGATGATTGTCAGTACAAAATACGTACTTGACCTCTTAAATTGGTTATACTTTTAAGATACACTCATAGAGTGATTTGGACTGACTTGACCAAACAGGTATTACTCTCTGATTATTCCTGTGAAACACAAGTTGGATAAACTCTTTCCGGAATTCTGTTGAAAATCACTTTCTTTGCAAGATTATATCTATTCTCACTAAGAGATAATCCAATCCATATTATGTTTGAATATCCCATCTTATTCATTGAAAATAAGTATTGTGGATATGCTTGTTAGATATTCCTTTCAAAAACGAACAAACAAAAAGCAAGTGTTATGTCCATATTGTGGATGCATTTGAAGGTGTTTTGTACATGCACAGGTATCTTTACTATTGGCTCTTTTGTGGGAGAAACTACGGCAACTTTAACAAATAAGGCTTTTTGAATATCTGTTCCAATATACATAACATCTCAGAGCAAGTCTTGCAATTTCTGAAAATCCTTTGAATCTTTTAGTATTATTTCAGTTCATTGACTGTAGAGCTAAAATTTCTGAAATATTGTTAAGATCTGAAAAAATAAGTGGGTATATATGCTTTTTTATGCTTCATTTTATGAAAACCCAGTTTTTATGAAAATAAATGGAATAGAATAAAAGAATTAAGTGAATTGGGTAAGCTAATTATTAGTATAATTTTGTTTTCTATTAACAGTCTATTGAATGTAGATGATGCAGTTAAATTATTTCCTCTCTATTTCAGTTAGTTTTAGAATCTTTATAGTTATGAGTGAACTTTTAAATAAAGGTTTTTAAAAATAATTAGGATTAACCTTATGCTTTTCGTCCTACTCCCAAGAAAATGAGTTATTTTTAAGTGTTAATAGTTTATCATTATGATTATCATAGCGAATCATTATCATTATCATAGGGACTTAAAAATGCAGTAGTATTGATGTCTTTTTAAACCAATTGTATTCACAAGTTGGAGAGTCTTTAATTCATAATTAGGTCTTGGTGTCAATGATTTTTAACCTCTCATTCCTAACATTAATGATAGGTAAGACTGCATTTTTGGGTATATGAAAGGTAAAATATTTATCTGGGGTCAAATGTGATTTTATATCATTCTTTCTTTAATAACATTTTAAAGTAGTACATTTCTCTCAAAATGGTGGGTATAAAAAGCAATCAAAATACTTCAAATGGTAAAAAATTTAGGTGAGCTACAATGTGGAAACGATTGCTCCAAAAGGCCTGCAGTCTGTTTCCATCAGGAATTGGGCAGGTCATTCTTTCAGTAAGACTGTGTTAACCACAGATGGGGTCCCCAGGCAGTGCAGTGTTGAGTGAAGGCATAAAATATGATTTCTACTATTTTGAGCTAGAAATCAAGAATGTTATAGTTTAGCAGTTCCTTTCACTGGGGAGGTATAAATTGATTATGAACGTAGAGTTTTCTTCTTACAGTTACTTATTGTCTTTTTTGTTGTTGTTGGTCATGGGGCTTGAACTCTGGGCTTGGGTGCTGTTCCTGCGCTCTTCTACTCAAGGCGAGCGCTCTACCACTTGGACCACAGTGCCACTTCCAGTTTACTAGTGGTTTATTAGAGATAAGAGTCTCACTGTCTGTCCTGCCCAAGCTGGCTTTGAACCACAATCCTCAGATCTCAGCCTCCTGAGTAGCTAGCATTATAGGCGTGAGCCACCGGTGTCCGTCTTAGTTACCTATTTTCTAACAAAGATAAAGGAAATATTATTAGAGTGTGCACAATAATTTTGGGAATTTTCCTAGAATTAGTAGACTGAGTGCTAGTATTTAGTTATAAAATAGAATGAGGCTAGTTCATATAGTGGGAATGGAACACGGGCTAACACCGTGTGTAGAATGTTGTACTAGTAATTCCAACTCTGAAGACTTAAATATCATCATCTTAGAATTAAAAATAGAAATAGTTTCACTTTATGGGATTATTGTGAGGATTAAATTAGATACCAATTGTAAAGTACTTGGAAAAACAATCAGAGTTTGATACTTTCTACCTTTTATTTTATCATGTGATATATTCTAATATTTTTACTGTTTTTTTATATTGTCTATTTAGGATATGCAAAGTGATGTATTGATATACATTGCGTTGTTCACTTTTCTGTCATTATGAGGAAAATACCTGCAAAGAAAATTTCTGAGAAGGCAAGTATCATATTGACTCATGGTTTAAGATCAGATGTCTCCATTGTTTTTAATTATATTTTTATTAAATAGGTGTACGAAATGTTTTCCATTCAACGAATCAGTTTATAAGTACAATGGATCTTTACATAACTTTCTCACATCCTTCCAAACCTCAATCCACTTTCGTTTTTATTAGTTTCATACTATCTGCATTGAATATTATGGCTTCACTCTCTACTTCCATAAGTCTCTTTATTTCTTCCCTTTGATTTTCCCTCACATTTTCCAAGTGGTAGCCTCCTGGTATTCATTTTGTTGGATTAAAAGTTCAATTTTATAAGAAATTACACCTGTTAAATACTCCTCTACAAATAGCATGCTTTGATTAATACTGTTTTTTAACTTGTATAAAATTCTGGCTTCTAAATACGCGTTCTTTTTGTGTCTGGCTGTGACTTCGTTTATTTAACATAATTTTAGTTCTATCCATTTCTTTGCAAATGCTGTAACAGTCTTTATAATGGATGGGTGCAATCCAATTGTGTATATATGCAACACTTTCTCCAACCATCCCTCTGCTAAAGTGCATCTGGGCTGTTTCCATAAATTCTCTACGGTGAATAGTGCAGTAGTGAACATGATTGTGAGAGTGATTTTATTCTCTCTAACCTTTTGGGAAAATTCATCACTGTTTTTCTGGGAGCAATCCTCTAGCCAATTTTCCAGAATTAGCACATCCCTTCCTTCATCTACATCACAACGTTTTTCAGGTCCTCAAAAACACACTACCCCCTACATGTACCAATCAGCTAAAACCAGACTGTGCCCATATTCTTTTGTTGTTGTTATTGTTTTCTTTCCGGTCGAGGGGCCTGAACTCTGGGCCCCTCTAGTGCTGTCCCTCAGCTTTTTTGCTCAAGGCTAGCAATCTACCACAGCGTCACTTCTGGCTTTCTTCTTTTTGCTTATGTGGTGCTGAGAAATCAAACCCATGGCCTCAGGCATGCAAGACAAGAGCTCTACCACTGAGCCACTTTCGCAGCCCCGATGTGCCCATATTCTTTTAATACATTTTTCATAATTTTACACATAATTTAGTGAGAACCTTCTATGTACTTTCCTAATGTGGGAATGAGGTATATGACAATAGAGCAAAAGTAAGAGATATGGGATTAAATTAGCTATTATCATATTTAAAATAATTTTCAGCTCTAACTCATAGCCTCACTTAGTATTATTTTAATCTTTATTTGATTTGATTACTTCACCTATCCCCTAAATTATAACATGTGATTTAAATACAAAGGCAAAAAAGTGTGGTTTGACTTTGACACTCATATGTGAGGATGCACAATATGGGCAAATAAAGGGATTGGAATTAATAGCCATTATCCATTTTGTTAAATGGTTTTCTCAAACTGATTCTCACAATTCATATTTCATTCAACAACAAGAAACATGTGACAATTCCCTTTGTTTTGCTCCTCATTAAACTTGTTTCCATGTTATTTTATAATGAAGGATGATTTCATAAATCTACTATAGATACAAAATATGTTAAAATATTTCTATATGTATGCATTGATATAAATATAAACACATATATTATAAAGGTTATAATGATAAATTATAACTTCTGTAACTGTACAATTTACTAAATTATTAAAAACATGGACGACTCAGGCCTGGAATCCTGGTTACTCAGAAGGCTGAGAGCTGATGATCATGGTTTTGAAACCATCCTGGTCAGGAAAGTCCATGAGCCTCTTATCTCCAAACAACCAACAGAAAATCAGAATTGGAACTGTGGCTCATAGTAGTAGAGTGATAGCCTTGAGTGAAAAGACTCAGAGATATCACCCAGACTCTTAGTACAAGAACTAAAATCTACCCCCAAAAAGTATTTAATTTACATTTATGTAAATAGAGTATTTCCTTCACACAAATGCACATCCATGCTCATTTGCAAGGTAACTCTGTTATGTCTGGAGTATCACATAATATTATCACTTAAGTAGAAAGTATTACAACATGGGTAAACTCTACCTCTCTCATGGATTTTTCTCCACTCAAATATTCAAATCTTGCAATTATTCCCATTATTTAAAGTCATAGCTTTTTTTCTTTAATACACATAAGATTGGAATTTGAATTGAGTGTCTTGTGTCTCCTAAATGGTTGTTCTTACCACTTTGGCATGCCCCCAGCCCTAAATTATCCTGATTAATTTTCAGATAGAATCTTGCTTCCTACTTGTGTATGATCGTGGGCTCAGTCTACTTTATGTTATTCTTCCTGGAATTTAGAATAACAAGTGCCTGGCATTGTGTACAGATCTTTCTGCCCAGTCTGAGCTTTAACCACTATCCTCACAATAGTAGACTCCCTCGTAGTCAGGATTTTCATAAACTTATCATAGCTATTTAAAAAAAAAATCTTTGCATTTCCTGCAGGTTCTTGAGTACTGAGTTATTTGGTGTTTTCTTGGGTTGTTTTGTTTCTTTTGAATGTATGTGTTGAGTTGTTCCTCATTTTTCCTTTTGTTTCTTTCACTCAAGTTCTTACCTATAGTGCTGAGAAACCAGTTCTTCTTTCTCAAGATAGTCAAGGTGAACATTATTTATTCCAAAACAATTCCAGTAATATTTAAACACCTTCAGAAATTTCGAGAAAATGGCGGAGGAGAATCTGGTGGCTAAACAAGCTCTTGCATAGAAAGCAGTTCTAGTGTTCTAATGAACAGTCCTAGGCACACCAAGTGTGCCATCACATTACAGAGAGTTTGGGCAGAGAGGAAAAATCCAGGTAAGGAGACAGATCTGAGCATTTTCCAGCAACCATGGCTGAGGTTGCTGTGGCGGCTGTGGTGCCATCCATAGCCGCCATAACTACAACCCAGAGAGTCTGGGACAAATGTGCCAGATGCAGCGGGCAAGCAGATTTTACTCAACACGAGCAAGAACTGACAAGTAGCAGATATCTTCATCCTGCAGATAGCAGACCAGAGGCTACCCAGGAACCCACACTCCAGCGTGAGTACAAAACTAACATCCTCACTCCTTCTCAAAGGGAGCAAAGGAGGGAAGGACACCCCTCCCCCCAACACCGGAGATATCCACCTTTAATGTAGACAAAAGCCTGGCTAAGTAGCTAGATCCAAATCAGTTCTTTGAAGAAAACAAAAGAGTCATTTAGCTAGTCACAAGTACCTACCCTGACCTGCCATTCTCAACTCCACCCATGGGAAAGTCACAACAACAAGGCAGAGAAAGCTAATCCCACAAAGGAGTGGCTTTCTTCACTGGGTAAACAGAGCCAGAGGCTGCCCCTCCCTACAACAGCCCTGACAATCAATGGAAACTCAGTAAACATAAACCCTGAGAATGGCTCCAGGCTGGGCTTTGTGAATGTCTCAGAAGCTAGCCCCTCAGGGAAAAGCTACTGTTTGCTGAAAGGCCTCAACTTTACCCAGAACCCAGCCTTATTACAGTAACTCCAAACTAGAGGAAACAGCCACCTCCCTCTTTTGTGATACTCAAAGCAGATCTCCCTCCCACTGAACTAGCCTGGGAGGCAATCACAAACTTCTGGGTAAACCAACAGAATTTTTTCTGCCTGCCCAAACAAACTGACTTAAGAAACCAATCAAGCCACAGAAAACCAAACACCACAAGCAAACCAGAGACTCCACCAAGAGACTGGTTACTGACACAAGGGAGATACAGGATCTTCCCATCAACCCTCCCAAAACAAAATCAAAGAAGTATTTTTTGTATCTTTTTAAATTTTTACTTTTTAATGATAAAAATTGTTTTCATTAATCTTTTTTTCTTCCTCTTATAACTTTTATTTTAGGTGTATGTGTGTGTGTGTGTGTGTGTGTGTGTGTGTGTGTGTGTGTGTGTGTGTGTGTGTGTGTGCTTTTTTAAAAAAAAATGTTTACTGACCTGTTGGTCTTTTTTGTTCTTTCTTTCTCATTCGTTTTACTTTTTCATCTTTTGTTCTTTTTGCATGAATTATTTGTTGTTCTGTTCACCTCCTATATACCTGTCATTGATTATAAGACCTTATCCACAATTGTGTACATTCTTAATCCAAAAACGTATTACTCAATTCAAAACCTCTTAGGATTAAATTCCTTAATAGCAGTATTATTTATTTATACCTATAAATTATTTGAAGTATTTTTATTTTTTAGTTTTTCAGGTCTCCTTTCTATCCCTCCCCTCCTCTCATCCTTGTCCATCTCTCAATTTTACTTCTTTAAATTTTCATTACTTTTAAGAGTTTCACTTTTTAAATTTAAATATTTGTCTTTCCATTTTTTCTTGTCTCTTTTTTAAAATTTTTTCTTCTCTCTTCTCTATCATTCTTTCCAATCCATTTCCCTCTGTGAGATTAGGACTTGGTTAATTTCACTCTCCTTTTACCTTTCCACGTCCCTCTAACGCTGTTTTGCCCACCTTTCTCCCTAAACATAATAATTTCTGGTTTGTCAAATTATTCTTTGGTATTCTTTGCCCATGAAAATATAGTTATTTAATGTTGAATGGACTGTATCTGTTGAACTAGATTGTATCTTCAAACATTTGACTATGCAATTACAGGACTTTGGTTGATGCTTGCCTTAAAATGGTGTTCTAGCACAAAACTGGCATTACTTTCATCCCATATGGGCAGAACAAGCAAGAAAAACACAAGGAAAATGGCAAGTCCGGGTATCTCAATTCCCACTCAAGATAATCAGGTGACAGAACAGATCATGAATAATCCAGACGAGAGTTCCCAAAAAGCTCTACAAACACTACTGGTAAACATGGTGAATGAAAAGATTGAAACCCTGCAAAGGACTCAGTGTGAACGTGTTAGGGAAGAGAGGAGGCAAACCAAAGATCAAAACAGGAAACTCATGGGCTTGAGAAAGCTACTCAAAGATTGATACTGGAATTGCGTGAGCAGGTTGAGAATACTCAAAGAGAAATAAAGGAATTGTGTGAGCAGGCTGAGATCAGTCAAAGAGAACTAGAGAAGTTACATGAACGTTAGAAATCTAATCAAAGAGTAATACAAGAATTGCAAGAGCTGGATGAGCATAGACAAAGATCAATAGAGCCATTCATGGAATCCATAAACAGTCACCTGAAAGGAGTCAGGGAGACCACAAAGGGAATGCTGAATGGAGCCCAACAGAAGGAATGGGAGTCCAAGGAAACCATAACCAATCAACTAAGTGATTTGAGAGTAAACACTGAACACCAAATTAAGGAAGTAAAGAATTTCATACAAGATCTAAAACAAAGCTCCAACAAAGAATTTGAAGCCATAACAGCCAACCAATTAAAAGGAAAAGAAATGAAAAATAAAGTAGAAAGTCTTGACATTAGGTTAGACTATGCAGAAGATTGAATCTCCGGCATTGAAGACAGCCTAGGTATTATAGAGAAAGAACATACAACTATCCAAGACAACTTCAAGAAATATGATAGATCTATTCAACACTTGGAAGACACCATCAGAAGGCCTTATCTGAGGGAAATGGTTGTAGAGGAGCATATAGAGACAGAAGGTAATGGTCTAGAAAATTTGTTCAACAGGATCCCAGCAGAGAACTTCCCAATACACAAAAAGATAGGCATGTTCAGATACAAGAAGCTTTTAAAACTCTAAATAGACCAGACAAGAACAGGACTTCCCATCGTCCAATTAATTATAAGCCACACAGGATCAATTCAGACCAAGGAAAATATCCTTAAAGCTGTCAAGGAGAAAAGATCAGTCACCTATAAAGGAAAACCAATTAGAATCACCTCAGATTTCTCAAAAGAGACAATTAAAGCAAGAAGAGCCTGGAATGGTGTATGCCATGCTCTCAAGACAAACAACTATCAACCAAGAATAGTGTACACAGCCAAACTCTCAATCATAATTGAAGGTCTAATAAAAATATTCCATAGCAAAGAAAAACAAACAATATATCTCCACCAAATCAGCTCTACAAAAGACACTAAAAGATGTCCTAAACATAGAAAACCAACAAGACCACAATAAAGGCCAAGAAATCACATACAAACAGAATCCAAGAACCAGAGAAAGAATCCAGTAGGCGCAGCACCCAAGAAGGTGGATAAAATGGCAGGAGCACCCAAATACCTCTCAGTCCTCTCTCTCAATATTAAGGGATGTAATTCTCCAATTAAGTGACATGGACTGTCTAGTTGGTTTAAAATGCAAGATTCTTCTATCTTCTACCTTCAGGAATCACAACTTGCCCATAAAAATCAAACACATTTTGAAAGTGAAAGGCTGGAACAAAATCTACCAAGCAAAAGGCCCCCCAAAACAGGCAGGAGTTGCAATCCTAATATCAGATAAAATAGACTTCAAATTAACATTATTGAGAAGAGATAAAGAAGGTTACTACATACTAATTAAGGGATATCTCTTTCAGGAGGATATTAAAATTCTAAATATTTGCCAAACAATAGTGCACCCAAATTTATACAAGAAATACTACTATAAATCTCACATAGATCCAACGACATTAATTTTTGGGGACTTTAACAAACCACTATTCCCACTAAATAGATCAACTCGGCAAAAACTCAACAGAGAAACCGCAGATCTAAACAAGTGCATACATCAACTGATTTAGCAGACATCTAGCAAATATTCATCCAGCAGCATAAGAGTACACTTTTTACTCAGCAGCACATGGAAGATTTTCCAAATCAAACTTGTCAAAATTCAGAAACATTGAATTCATATCTTGCATTCTATCAGACCAAAAGGGAAAAAAATTAGAACTCAACACAAAAAGCCACCAAAGAAAGTCCAGTAAAAGATGGAGGCTGAAAAACACACTGTTCAAACACGAGTGGGTCATGGAAGAGCTTAGAATCGAAGTTCAAATGTCCATATTATTCAACAAAAACTAGCACAGAGATTTTCTGCTCCTCTGGGACACAGAAAAGGCACGATTCAGAGGCAAGTATATAGCTCTGAGTTCCTGTTTTAACAAATTGGAGAGACCTGGAACCAACAATTTAATGAGATCTGACACTCCTTGAAAAAGTGAATCAAGATAAACCCCAATCAAGTTGATGGAAAGAAAGAATTAAAATTCAATCAGAATTAAATGAATTAGAATCCAAAAAAAACCATATGAAGAATCAACAAAATGAGAAGGTTCTTCAAAATAATTAACAAAATTGGCAGACCCTTAAAAAAGAAAAAGAAGAGAACACACCCAAATTAATAAAGTCAGAGATGAGAATGGAAACATCACTACAAAAACAACCAAGATTCAGAACCTTATAAAGGAATACTGCTCAAAACTTTATGCTAATATGTTTGAGAACTTGGCAGAAATGGACATTTTCCTGGCAAATATTGACATGCTGAAACTAAGATGAGTTAAAACATCTTAACAGGCACATATCAAGCATTGAAATAGAAAGAGCAATAAGAGAACTCCCATCTAAGAAAAACCCAGGAATAGATGGTTATACAGCAGAATTCTACAAGGCCTTCAGAGCAGAAATCACACCAATACTCCTCGAAATCATCAATGAAATTGAAAGAGAAAGTTCACTACCGAACTCTTTCTATGAAGCCATCATAACCCTCATCCCCAAACCCTCATCAAAGAAAGAGAACTATAGACCCATTTCTTTGATGAACATTGATGCAAAGCCTCTCACCAAAATTTTGGCTAATCAACTTCAACAATTCATCCAAAAATTCATACACCATGAGCAAACAGGATTCGTTTCAGGGATGCAAAGCTGCTTCTATATACACAAATCAATTAACATAATTCATCACATCAACAAGAGCAAGGATAAGAACCACATGGTTATCTCAATAGTTGCAGAAAAAGCTTTTGACAAGATCCAACACCCTTTTATGGTGAAGGTCCTGGAAAAATTAGGAATCTATGGAACATTCCTCAATACAATAAAGGTTGTGCATGACAAAACTACAGAAAGCATTATACTCAATGGTGAAAATCTAAACCTATTCCCTCTAATCTCTGGAACGAGACAAGGAGGCCCACTCTCTACTGCTCTTCAATTCAAACATAAAGAAGAACCCAATAGGGAAAGAAGTATAACTTTCCCTCTTTGCAGATGACATGATCTTGTATTTAAAGACCCCGCTCCCAAGTTACTCCAGGTTACTCAAAACTTAGGCAAACTAGAAGGGTATAAAATTAACCCTCAAAAACCAATGGCTTTTCTGTATGCCTACAATGAGAAAATTCTGGCTGAAATTAGGAAAGCAACTCCATTCGTAATAGCCCCACAAAAAATAAAATACCTACGAATTAACTTAAGCAAAGGAGTGAAGGACCTCTATGATGAAAACTTTAAATACCTGTAAAAGGAAATCAAAACAAACTTAGAAAGTGGAAAACTCCCATGTTCCTAGATTGGAAAGATCAAATCGTGATAATGGCAAAACTTCCCAATGCTATCTACAAATTGAATGTGATACCTATCAATATTACAACCTCATTTTTCAAGGACATAGGAAAGGCAATCCAAAAATTCATATGGAACAATAAAAGACCCTGAATAGCAAAAATGATCGTTAACAGAAAGAACAGTGTTGGAGGAAAATCAGTACCAAATTTCAAACTCTTCTATAAAGCCATAGTAAGCAAAACAGCTTGGTACTGGCACAAGAACAGACCTCAGGACAAATGGAATAGAATTGAAATGAACCTAAAGACCTACAGCCATCTAATCTTTGATAAGGGAGCTGAAAAAAATAGAATGGAAGAAAGACAGCCTCTTCAGTAAATGGTGCTCTCAAAATTGGTTAACTACTTGTAGAAAAATAAATCTAGATCCTTATATATCACCCTGTAGCAGAATCAACTCCCAATGGATCAAAGACCTCACAATATGAAGACACTCTGAAAATATTACAGGATGGAATAGAAGAAACCCTAGATCTCCTTGGTACAGGCTGAAAATTGCTTAATAGAGACCCAGAAACACAACAAATCATAGAAAGGTTGACAAATGGAACTGCATGAAATTGCAGAGCTTCTATATGGCAAAGGACATAGCTAGCAAGATCCATAGAAAGTCCACAAATTGGGAGAAGATCTTCACTAGCCATACAATGGACAAGGGTCTCATATCTAAAATATATCTGGAACTCCAAAAAATTAAATCCCCCAAAAACAAATCATAAAAGAATCAACAGTCCAATAAATAAGTGGGCTAAAGGCTTAAAGAGAAACTACTCTGAAGAGGAAGGAAAGATGGCCAATAGACACATGAAGAAATGCTAAACCTCCCTAGCTATAAAAAATGCAAATCAAAACAACATTGAGATACCACCTCATCCCAGTTAGAATGGCTATAATCAAGAACTCTAATAACAACAGATGCAGGAGGAGATGTGGATAGGGGAACCCTACTGCATTGTTGGTGGTAGTGTAAACTTGTTCAACCACTTTGGAAAGGGGTATGGAGGTTCCTCAAAAGACTTCATATGGAGCTCCCCTATGACCCAGGAATCACACTTTTGGTCATTTACGCAAATGATCACAAAGAAGACCACACTAAAGCTCCCAGCACAACTATGTTTATGGCAACATTATTTACCATAGCTAAGCTTGGAACCAACCCACATGCCCCTCAGTAGATGAACGGATCAATAAATTGTGGTATATATACACAATGGAATTTTTGCCTCCATCAGAAATAATGACATTGCCCCATTGTTAGGAAAATGAATGTCTTGGAAAAAATTATATTAAGTGAACTATGCCAGGTCTAAGTACACATAGGCCCCATGGTTTCCCTTATTGGCAATAAATAGGATATGTCTGAGACAAGCAGAAAAGGTCCGATTCGTTGATGTTAGGTGAAATGTACCCCAAGATAAGCATTCAAATATTCTTTCTTTCATGCGATTGTTTCTAACATATTTATAAGATGAATTTTTGTTGCTTTGTATGTCCCTTCCCCACAATATAGCTCCTGTTTTCACTGTATTTTATGTTGGTATAGTTTGTGGAAGGGAAAGGAAAAAACAAATCTTTTAAAAAAGGATAGAGTTGGACCCATTGTAACAATGAGATGTACAAGATGTTTTGTCGAATAATGAACATTAAAATTTTCTCAAGGAGGGGCATAATGGGGGGAGGGGCAGGAGGGATGAGATGGAAAGTGATAGGAAGTGGAAACAAAAGAGGAGGCAACAATGCTTTATAAGAAATGTACTCATTATCTTGCCCATGTAATTGAAACTCTTCTGTATGGTATTTTCAGAATAATAAAAAAAACCTTCATACCTATTAATGGTATACGAATTCTATGTGCTTAGAAGGGTCTTTTTATTTTCACAGCCGTTTTTGGCATACACAGACATATCATTGATTATATGAAGATAATAAATTTCCAGATGCTTGCCAGGAGGAGTAAAACCTATAGTTTTTTTTTTTCCAGAGGCTTCCCATTTCATGAAAGAAATATGCTGCTTGATGTAGGATTTCACAAAATTATATTGCTAGGAAGAACTTAAACAGTCATCTAACATTACAGAGATGAGGGAGATGAATTGATCTCTTGAATAATTTACTTTTGGGTCAAATAAGAGCAGGCTGCCCAAAAGAGAGTAGACTTTAGAGAAACATGATGAGTTGTATGTAAATAGGTGCTTAGCTGATTTTGTTAATTTGTGAACTAATACAGGGAAATAAAGTACAGCAAGGTAAAAAAAAAATAAAGAACTCTGCATTGAAATACTCATCTGTGTGTGTGTGCACACACGTGCCTGTACACACACGTGCATGTTCATGTGCTCATGCATGCATTCATCATTCCTGCTCTAAGCATCTGTGCCCAAAGTAGTGGTCTACCACTTGAGCCACTGATGCACTTCTGGTTTTTTGGAGATAATCACATGTTTTTTCATGATTGTACTGGCTTTGAAAAGTGGTTTTCAGATCTCGGCCTCCAGAGTAGCTAGCTAAGCTGATTCATCCTGTGAGTAGCTAGCTAAAATTCTGTTTGTCCTCTATGCTTCATTGCTCTTTTATTCTTTTCCTGAGGTAATCACAAACGTGTCATATAAATGTCTAATTGCTTTAAAAATACTGTTACTGTTTGGCACCAGGGGCTCCAATCTGTACTTTTAACTACTTAGGAGGCTTGAGAACAGAAACCAGGCCAAATTTTAGGGGAGTTCCTTCTCAATCTATAGCTGGGTGCATTAGATCATTTCCACCATCCTGCACTATCTAGAGACTAACGTTGGAAGGACTGCAGGATCCAGGAAGCTAGACAAGTTGGTGTGCAACTCTGATGCAATTGATGATGGGAAACTTAAAAGGACAGATCAGGTGCATGTTTTTGTGGAAAGGGAACCCTTATCCTAAAATTAACCACTGACATAATGCCAGCCTAGCAAGAACAATACCCCAATTTGAAATCCTCACAATTTTCCAAAACCAAAATAAGTACATACATTAACATCCCAAAACTTAGTACAATCTCTTCTTTGCTCTAATATCATCTTTATCTGATTATCATATGACATGACAGAATAGTTTCTTCATTAAACTTATGATATATTTTAGAAGACCTAGAAAATTCTTTCTCACATATTAAGTGCAAACGAATGGCATATTACCTCATTTCTTACATGTTTGACTGCCACTAAAAATCCATTCAATGATTAGTATAGTAATATATTCTGATTTATTACTTTATTTGTAACAGTTGTTAAACATGTTGCTTTTCTGCTGAAGTATAAGTATTTAAATAGTCTTAACACAGGGTGCTATATGCTGAGTCCTGGGAAAGAGTGCTATGTGCTGAGTTTTTCAAAGCATGCCATGCACTGAGTCCTATACAGGGCGTGCTATGGACTCCCTCCTTCAAAGGGTGTTGTGTGCTGAGTCATCCCAAAGCTACTATATGCTAAGTCCTTCAAAGGACACATTGTGCTGAGTCTTTTACATAGTGTGCTTTGTGCTGTTTTGTGAAGTATGCTGTGTGCTGAGTCATCCCAAAGTGTGCTTTGTTCTGAGTCCTTGAGAGGTAGTTATCCCCAACAATCTCTCTCAGTCTCTCAGTCTCTCAGTCTCTCTCTCTGTCTCTCTCTCTAACTGGGTCACTGTGCACGTTCTTGATATGTGGAGTGGAGAGGCTTGGAGGAGAGTCTCCTCTAGAGGTGGGGCTTAGGGGAGATTTGATCCCCTGAGCAAGCGCTAGGGTTGGCAGGGAGTGCAGAGCTGAGGTGAGGCTGTAATTCCCATAGCCTGGAAGCCTTAGGGCCCAGTCAGGGCTGATGTTTTGGGCAAGGGTAGGGGGCGGAGCCAAGGGGAAGAGGGGACTGGGCAGAGGGGAGGTAGGGGGAGAGTCGGGGGCCTCAATGTGGTGTCAGCAGTGGCCAGGGTCTCCCAGGGGCAGATGTACATGCGCAGAGGATGTGAGGCGGCCTGCAAGAGGAGTAGAAGTAGAGAGAGAGAGCAGAGAAGAGCAAGGATAGGGACGAGGGTAAGTGGCTTCACATGCTCTGTTCGTGGATCAATAGAAAAATAGCCAAAACAAGAATAAAGGAAACAAATGTACTGCCAAGAAAAATATAGTTACAATAAAGGTAGAGGCAATAAAGGTGCAGCCAAGTATAGAGGAAGCCTTGAACCAACACCCCTTCCTGCAAGCATGCTTCCATGAAGCTTATGCTTTGTCTGGCATGATCTCTCACGCAGATTCAGCAGGAGGTGTCATGGCATTTCTTCCTTTTTTATTTTTTAATTGAAGCTCATGAATGTCTTGGTGCACAGAAGAGATAAATCTAAAGATCATCCGGAAAATGACTGGAAATATAAGAATAAGAATTGGGAGAATTGATCTGACAATGGTATTTATTATTATTACATTAATCCAATCCAGAGGATTGAGAGCCTCCACGTTATGCTTAAATAATGCTGCCAAAGATTGTAAGGATTTTACATGTAAATGAGCTTCACTAACTGCTATAATTTTATCCTGTAAAGCCTCCATAACATGAGAGATATCTTTATCTCTCCAGACTCCTAACAAATGATTTTTGGTGGCATTCCAATTAAAAGAAAAGCTATATTTTAGAACAGTAACACAGATATATTTCAAACTAGCATGACATTTAACTGAGAGTTGTGTTTTTAAATTTTTAACTTCCTGACCTATAGCCAGAACCACTTCCTCCAGAGGATTTATTTTCATTTCTAACTTTTTGTCTATATTTTGTTGTTCTGCTAGGGCTAATGAAACATATTTGTTTAAATCAGTAACAAAATGAGCAGTGTTTACTTCATTTACTAAGGCTGCTGTAGAAATCGCTAAAGAGCTAATTATTGTTAATAAAGCATTTATTCCTAAAATCAAGGCCGCAACAAAGCGTTTTGGCTGCAACATAATATCCAGAATTTTCAGCATTTGTAAAGCAGAATTTTTAAACCAAGGGTCATTTTATAGATCTACACGTAACATTACATATGAAGGTCTTTTTAAAATAAAAATTACAGAATATGTTTTATCCAGAGAAGTAAGACAATTAGTAAAAATATAATCCTTACAGCTAATATAATAAGATTTTCCTTGATTAATAATGATTAAATTATCTAGTTTTCTAGATAAAATTCTCATAGGATAATCTACACATGCTCTTACCCCAATTGCAGTACTCTTAGTTTCTTTGGGCTTTTTCAGTAAAATCATGTTTGTTGCTGCAAAAAGTCTAAACAAATACAGATGAATGCCCATTTTATTGTGAAAGGGAGAGTGACTCACCAAAACAGAAGCCACCCACGCTGGAGTGAGCCATCTTTTCAGGGGTTCCCCGTGCCTATCAGGAGCATAGCCATTAAACTTTCCTGAATTATGTTTTAAGTAGGCGGCATAATCATAATCGGGGTTAGCAATGGAAAAATAAAAAATACTATCTGGTGCCCCAAAGGCTTGTTAAAAGAAGCCTTTTGAAATCCACATTCTCACCATTTCAGTGAGGTTAATTAATACATCCCCAAACTGATCTTTGTCATGATATTTTGTAGGCAGTTACCTAAATGTATATTCCTCTTGGGAATGAAAAAGGATTCGTTATAAGTATGAAAGCCTAATGTCATCATGCCAATTTACCACATCAATCTTTTTTAGAACTTTTTATCATTGGATTGATCAAGGGTATCAGTCAAAATAGTTCTATAGTTTATAGGCCAACACCCATGGAGATTTTCTCCTGATAGCGTTATGCAAATTGGAGTGGTATCTGTCATTCCTTCATAATTAATTGTTTGAGAAGTCATATGAGAATTAGAATAGTCCTCCAAACCCCCTAGCAGGTCACTATTATTTGTCATTACTTGTATTATATCCTCATCCCCCCACCCCATCCCATAGGATGTAGAAGAGGAGGATTAGGAACATATGTCCAGTATTGTTCTCCTGAAACAGACACTGCCTGCACAACAATAATGGCAAGCATAGCAAGAAACCTATGTTCAACAGTGATAGTCTTTCCTGTAGAAACAACAATCTCCTCCGCAGAATGGGTGAGTTTCTTAATTTATTCCCAGTTTGGTGGTTGGGCTTCTTTTGTTGTCTTCGCCTGTTGAGGAGAAAGGGGAAGACTTTTGAGCTTTGGCATCGCTTTCTTCATTTGCATCTTCTGTTTTGTTTTTTTTTTCCCCAGGGTTTCTCTTATTTTTGTAGGGCACACAAGTCGGTTGCGATTCCAGATGGGTGACGCGGCTCCTGTGGAAACACACATGTATACCCTCTTCCCGAGGTGATTAATACATCAGGCCCTTTCCAGGTGCCTCTGAGCAAATCTTTCCTTTTAACTTTTGGCTGAACTTTAAATCCAATTTCGCTCCAATGTTTTTGCATAAGTGTAAGATTTTGTTGATTAGTATTAAGGTGATTAATTACAAATAAAGCATGATGGTTTCTCTAGTTAATAAGTCAGCCATCATATTTCCAAATGAAAGAGAACCTGGTAAATTTGTATGTCTCTTATGTGTTCAATAAATAATTTTTCTTTTCTAAGTTGAATTAATTTTTGTAACTGTTGTAACAAGTCTATAATTTTTAATTGTCCTGATAAAAGAGCTGTCTCTATGGCAGGAAATAAGTTAGCCATATGCTTAGAGTCTGTGCAAATGTTATGCTGCTGGCGAAATATGGTTAAAGCTAAAATTACAGCAATAATTTCTTCCTGTTGCTCTGAAATGTCAGATCTCTTTTAATAATAGGGAATGGTCTGGAATGTATACCACTGAAGTTCCATTTGAGAACCCATCAGTAAAAACTGTTAGAGCTCCTTCGAAAAGTGTTGTTACCACTAATGGAAAAATGGTTTTTACCTCTTCCACAAATTTTAATGAAGGATGTTGAGGAACATGAAATTTTATTTGTCCTGTATAATTTAATAATGCTAATTTCCAATTCTCATCATTCTGTAATAATATTTTAATTGTTTTTTATTATAAGTTATAATTATATTATACATTTCTTTCTCAAGTAACTCTCAGGACCTACTCCTTGCCTTGCCAATGAGTTGGCTGCACAAATATACATAAGAAGCTATCATTCTTGTCTGACTGTGAGGCACGTGAAGCTATTCCAGGACTCCATCTTGCCATAAACATCTTGTATAAGATGTCTTTAATATTATAATATCCCAGTCTTTATTATAGTCCAATTGGACCACTTTTGCTTGTAACTTTTCTTCCACCAATGAAATTTTTCTAACATTATTGGAGTGAATTGTCTCTTAGATTTAAGATTAGAATCCCCTTTTAAGGCTTCAAACAATGGGTGTAATTCTCCTGTGGTAATTTTCAAGTAGGGTCTAACCCAATTTATGTTTCCTAGTAATTTTTGAAAATCATTTAATGTTTTTAATTTATCTAGCCTAATACTCATTTTTGTGACATGATGTATTGTTTTTCCTAAATAGTTTGAAGGTTTATTATGTTGAATTTTATCTGGAAAATAAGCAAACCAAAGTTTGTTAATTACTCAATGGTTAATTGTTAAAATTTGTTCTGTTAAATGTTTACTTTTAGCAGCTATTAAAATATCGTCCATATAATGAATAATATAAGCATTAGAAAACTCTTCCCTAGTTTTTTGTAAAGCTTTATCCACAAATTTTTGACACAATGTAGGAGAATTTTTCATGCCTTGTGGCAAGTCCTTCCACTGATATCTCTGCCAGGGCACATGAAATGCAAATCTTTGAAAATCATTAGGATCCAATTTTATTGTTTAAAAAATCCTGACAATAAATGATTATTATATAATGTCCTTTAGGAACAGCCACAGGAAATGGAAGTCTTGGCTGAAGAGCCCCCATGTCATACATGGTGTTATTAATGGCTCTGAGGTCTTGTAACAACCTCCATTACCCAGATTTCTTTTTAATTACAAAAATTGGAGTATTCCAAGGGCTATTGGATTCCTCTAAATATCCTTTCTGTATTTGCTCATTTACCAATTATCCCACAGCCTGTATCTTCTCTTGAGTTAGGCACCACTGATCAACCCACACAGGCTGATCATTTTTCCATGATATTGCATCAGCAAACTTCTCATCAGCGGTCCCTATGAAAAATTTTGTACAGTAAAGGAATCCGCAGTAACGAATTTTAGTTCAATATTTTGCAAAATGTCTCTGCCCCATAATGTAAGGGCAAAGAAGATATAATATAAGGTTGAAAGTTTCCAAATCTATTTTCACACTCCCACTTTAAAATCTTTGAACTTGAGCAACATTGTTAGCCATACCCAATCCCATTAATGTAGATTCTGTCTTCATAATTGGCCAGGATGAGGGCCAGTCTTTTCCTGAAATACATGTTGGGTCTGCCCCTGTGTCCAAGAGATCTTTAATAGGCTTTCTATCCAATTTTATAGTTTTCATGGGTCAATCCTTAGAAATAGATTGTACCCAGGCCACAGTTTCTGTGGAACTGAAACCTCCTGTACCTCGATCTTGTTTTAGGATTTGATTTGGAAGATGGACATAATTTAAAATTAAGATTTGAGCTAATCTTTGATCCATAGGTATTTGCATATTTTTTAAAGACCTTACCGTTACGTTAATTTTCCCTTGGTAATCTGCATCAACTACTCCGGGTAATACCTCAAAGTTTTGTTATAATTTGAGCTTCTACCAATTATCAAGCCCACAGTTCCTTCAATTACAGAACCATAAACTTGAGTTTCTATTAGCTGAACAGCATGCATGGTAGAGATGATGTAATCTCTTTTTGCTGCCAGATCAAACCCTGCACTTCCTGGAGTAGCTCTTGGTAAATCCCATACTGTAAATGGAGGAGACAAGGGATTTAATGGAACTGATCCCTTAGGGGATTTTTGTGTAACAGTAGGTATTTCCCCTCTTTCGTTTAAGGGGCGTAGGGAGCACCCCTCTTCTTGTTTTTTTGCCTCCTTTTCTTCTGCTGTTAGGAGAATTCTATCCTTATAATATTTTGATCTACACTCATTTTTCCAATGATTGCCTTTCTTTCATCGTGGACAAAGTCCAGGAGCTTTACCCTTTTTATTTTTACTAGGTTTATTTTGCTTTTGTTGAAAATCTTTACTCATGTGTTCTGACTGGCCACATGAGAAACAGACCCCATTTCTGGCCTGAGGTCGTGTCTTATGTAATTTTTGTTCATAAGCACTGAATGATTCTCCTTTCATTGCTGCAGCATATGCCATTCCTTGAGTGACTGCTGGTGAGGCATCTATGCATGCTTTAACATTATCTTGCAATGATCCCGTCAGTAATTGAAAAGTACTTAATACATAACTTTTCATACTTGTTACCTCCTCCCTCATTTTTCTCACAGTTTTCCTTCTTCTCAATACCTCTCACAAGCTGATATGTACATTTCCCATATATTGTCTTGTGAGCATTGCTATTCCATTGGTTTGCCCTTTGTCTTTTTTCTCACCATTTTGTTTTTCCTCTTTCATTCCCTAATTAAGGTAAATGTATACACAAAATACAGGGTACCAAAATCAGGGGGATAAACCATAGGGAGAAAACCCCAAACAAAATAGAAATCATATACTACCTTAAAAACAGCAACCGCAAAAAGAAAAAAAGCCTCTGTTTTCATATCTTGGAGTTCATTTTGCTCTGCTTCATCTTATATTGTAATATATATGCATAACAAAGCCACTGGAAAAGAATCGTTGCATGGACACTATATCATGAAAACAACGTTAACTGTTTCTGATGGTAAAGGTGGAATTAAGATTGGTGAATTCACGATTCTGATAAAGGAATTTCAAAAGAGTTTTACAATTATGACAGGTAAATTTTAATTCTTCAGGATTTTTAACAACTTATCCTATTAAGAAAATTTAAAATTGCCTGGGAAAAGAGGCTTTCATGCAAAGAAATCCATGGAGACTTAGTGGAGAGAGATCAATGTGGGTGAAGTTGGCTCATTAAACAAACAAACAAACAAACCAATAAACCTCAGAAAACTTGCTGGAAATCCTGTAGGTTCCCTTGAAAATGTCCTTACCCAGGAAATATATTTTCAGTTTGTGAAACAAGGTTGTAGTGGAATTTAAATCCAAAGTTCTTTAAAAAAAAAAAAAGACATCAAAATTTGTGAATTGACCTTTACCAAACTGTAATTCTCTGAAAAATATATTTTGAGTCAAAATATTTAGAGAGAAAGTGTCCTGAACAATGAAAGAATGTATTGGGTTTACATTTTTCTGTTTGTAATTCTTTCCACAATGTCTTTGCACATGAAGCACTGAAACACAGAAAAAAAAATCTGATAGGATAATTCAAACCAATGATTTCACATTTCTATGTGGCTCACAAAAAATAATATCCTTATTAAGATGAGATAGCCAACACTTCTCTTATTACATAAGCCAAAAAATTTTGGGATCAGAAAAGAATTGAGGAAATGAAAAATGTAAGAAAACTCTTTTTAGAACCCGAGCTAAGCATATTGGCTTCAACAGTGGAGAGAGGCCAAAACTTTTTGATATAGATTCTCTTAATATTTTAGCTACCTAAAGTGATTTTACAGAGCCTATTTGCCTCACTACGATGAAGAACAGATTGAATGAAGACATGAAATAAATTACACATCCGAATAAGGCAACTTAAAAGAATTTTAAATGAGAAACAATGAAGATGGAGCAATGAGGGAGGCCGTATAGTCCTTCAGATTCACTAAACATGAAGTCAAGAAGCTGTGATTCATTGGAAATCAGGAAAGAGCTAAGAGGAGGACATAGAAGTAGGACATAGTAGCATTGTCCTTTGTAACAGACACTGTCATCCAAGGTATGGATGATTTAACTCTATTCTCCTCGATACATCTTGTTGAACAAATGCAAGACCAAGAGAAAAATAATCAATTGAAATAATTTTGCAAAGAATAACTTCACTTTTCCTGATATTATATCTAAGGAGAGACTTAAGAGAAAAGATAACAAGTGGAGTATACTTTGGTTTCCTCTAAGCATCTTGTTCCCATAATATATCTTTGAGGTTAGAAACGATTGAACCCAAAAGTGGTGGAATACTTATTTTTGTTGGCAATTGAGACACAAAAAGACTTTCAAGGTTAAAAAAAAGAAAAAAAGTATAGTCAAATATTTGTGATCACAGCTTCTTGGACTGGTTTTTGGAGACAAAGTTTTACATTAGAGTTTTTCCTCATTAAAATAGAAGTTGGGTATTCATGACAACCAAATTCAAGAGGGAAGTTTAATGGACTCACTAGGAAAGTAAAAAGAAAACCATTAGAAAACCCGAAAGTGGTGCTGTAGCTCAAGAGGTAGAGTGCTTGCCTTGAGCTGAAGAGCACAGGGACAGCACACAGGCCCAGAGTTCCAGCCCCATGACCAACAAAAACAAAAACAAAAAAATAAATCAAATTAGTAACAGAAACTGAGAAAACCTTGATCGTTCATCTTATATAATGGGTGGGAGAAGAAGGGTAACAAGAAATCTAAAGGGTTCTACATCTATGGCCAGGCAAATGTGTTAGTCATGTTCTTGGTGATAAGGATTACAGGTGAAAATGATCGATTTAGGGGAAAAAACTCTCTGATAGTTCTAATGTTTATATTAAACAGATGCAAAGATTGATCTGTTTAGATATCATCAAAATAACCATGACCATGAATATGAAAAAGAATGATAAAATTGGGGGCATTATTAAAGAGAAGAAGAAAAGAAAAGTTATGACATAAGTGTAGCAATGTGAGCACCAGTGTGGACAAGATTGGAAGAAAGAGATAAGGAAACAAAAAAGTAATCGAAACAGATTTACAGAAGAAAAGAAAAGAAAGAATTTGCAGGAAGAGAAGGTCAAAACTGTTACAGAGACATTGAAGGAAATATGCTATTTGGATTTGAAAACTAAAAGGACATAGACAAGTTCAATAAGAACAGTGTTTGGTGAACTGCTAGATATGTAATTCATATTGATGAAATTTTGAGATATGAATGTGAAGCCATAAAATTCTAGATCCATTAATTCAACAGATCCTTTTTATTTTAAATGTTGGGAACAAATGCTTTTATTCTGATCTTAGAAGAACTAATGAGCTCCAAGAAAATGTCTCTAAGAAGACTTTCAATTCAAATATCACTGTTTGTCTCAAAATGCCTTAAATTCTACATCTTATAATGTTGGCATAGAGTTACACTGTGGAACTTTTATCCGCAGAGAGTGAGTAATACCCTATTGGTTAACATGGACAAAGTACCTTCATAAATAGACTGGGTGTTTGGAAACAAGAAGTGGTAGCTGAACAATGTTCTTAGCAGTTTGTACAGATGAAATGGAAATAGAGCAATCAAAAGGAACATGCAAATAAACAAAGGCACAAAATAGAATGTGCCAAGGAAATGCTGATGTACAATTTCAAATAATGTGCTCAGGTGTGAGGGTGTGTTCAAAGTACAGCATCAGACAATATACTTGTATACCTTGAGAAAAAACTGCATTAAACTATTCTGGGATTATCATACAAGTAGAAACCTGTTACACTGACTCTCTAATCAGTCACAACATCATCAATTTAGGGAGTATTTTCCAAGAGCATACTGAGAAAAAGAGGGCTCATCACAATTAGTGTTCAGGTTGAAGTAACAACAATCACATAACGTTTCATATAAGTTTTCAATTATTTTGGAGCATTAAAGTGGGAAAAAGCAAAGTAAATATTTTGCATGTATCTGAATTAAGTGGGATGAATTATATCGGTCTCTCTTTAACTTGGAAGTTATAGGTTATGTTTTTTTTTATACTCTACATTGGGACAATGATCTGCTTTCAGTTATTTTCTTCTCTTCCCCTTCTTTTGCCCTTCCACTTAAAGAGACATACTTGAGCTTGCATTTCTAAATCCTTCAAAATTATCCATACTTCTGTCAGCCTCCTATATCTTTCTCAAGGGTATATCTTCTTACTACCATTTTTTTTATCCCATATGATATTGGATATCTTCCTGCCTAATTCAGTGAAAGATACACATTAGACTCATCCATATATCTCAACACTTGTACCACCATAAAATCCTATCCTACTTAGAAATCATGATTTTAGTATGTCTGGGGAAGTGACATCTTTCATTTTTGAATGACCATAATTGATACTTACATGCAAGCATGTTTTAAACCAATATGCCTCTCAGTAGATGAATGAATTGGCATGTCCATTGCGGTGCTGTGGGCTGTGGCGGGGACGAGGAAGAAAAATGGTTAGCTACCCTCAGTTATTAATCCTGGGTCCCAGGGCTGGCCAGATGGAGAGTTTTCCTGCATAGGGTAAGCATTTTTATAGGAATTCTTTATTGTCTATTTTTTATCTATACACTTGCCCAGTGCTTTCCTTTTTATATTTAGGGCAAATTCCTGGTCCTCTCTTGTTAACATCAGTAGCCTTTTTACAGTTCTTCTTTATATGTCCCATTTGACTACATCCAAAACATTTTAGATTAGATGGTTTGTAAAGCATTCCTGGTAGTGGGCATAGTTTCAGCAAACAACTGCAAACGCCGGGATTCGGATGTAATGTCTTTACACGCCCTTAAATATGTATTTACATCCCCAGATTCTTTAATAGGCAATAGGGCTCGTTGACAGTCCTCATTAGCATTCTCATAAGCCAACATGCCTAGTAGTTGTTGCAGTGCAGCCTCTCCCACAACAGTATGTTCCAAGGTCAGTGTCAATCGTGATAAAAATTCAACATAGTGTTTATTAGGTTTTTGAATTTCTTTAGTCCAGGAGCCATAATGCTCCCCTACCAGCCGAATCCTCCCCCCATGCCTCAATACCTATGTCTCATAACTGCTCATGGATCTCTTCAGGAGAGTTCACTTGCATATGAGCATCTGCATATGGTTCTGTTCCACTCAACATAGGACAGGTTATGATCTGCAGGCGTGGATTATTGCTCTGTGCATTTTGTCTAGTCCTTTCTGTATATAAGTCAGTAAACTACATTTGCCATTGTAGGTATTCTGGTTCCTTAAGCAAGGCTCTACAAAGCATCTTCCAATCCTCGGGAGCAAAATTATCGGGCAAGCCCATTAAGTAATTCCTTAACATAATGAGACTGAGGACCATAAGTCACTGATTGTTAAGTTTACCAATATCATCGACAGCAACACCCTCATATCTGGTTGGTTGATCTATACCATTCATAGGAGGTGGTCAAATTACAGGATAAGAAAAAATAGGCATTTCTTCATCAAACTCACTGAGCCTTCTGTTTTGTGAAGGAGTGATGCGGTAAAAATTGCTTCCACAAGCTGAGGATAGGAAGGCTGTTTTACTTTCACCTTCTCAGATTATCCTTTCACTCTGCTAATTTCTAACTCCATATGTAGTAATCTTGATAAAATCAATTCCATTTGCTCAAACATTCTATTTACGCTTTCAGTTTGTTCATTTTCAGCTTTCTTTACCTCTTGTTTTTTCTCCTAATTGTGATGCAGCCTTATCTATTGCATCCTTAACCTCCGAGTCCAATAGTAAACCTACAATAGAAGGCACTGCCTCTTTCTTTAAGTCCGCTATTAATCTTTTCTCATTTAAAGCTTTAAAAAGGGTATGTAAAATAGCCTAAATGGACCAAAATCTAACAGGAATCCTTTCCCCTTCTCGAACATCTCTTTCTACAATACTTTACTCATTTCCAATTATCAACATCTAATGCCCCATCAACGGGGAACCAAGGATTCCATTCCCTAACTACATTAATACACATTTCTATGTCAAAAGCAGAAATAGTTACACCATAAGCAGCAAGCAAATATTTTAGCATATGTAAGTACGGAGTAGACTTAACTTGTTCCATCACCCTGTAATTAAAAGTACTTACCTGAATATCCCTTCCTGTATTCAACACTGCAGGGTCCCTGTTTGTGTGCCAGTTGTCAACGTCTCAGGCATTGGGGTCCCTGGGTAAGGGTCGCAAAATCACCAGGACACAGGGGTTGCAGAGTGCAAACTACAATTGCCACTGCATGCTGTGCTTTATTGTTAGTGGGTATTTAAAGACAAGCAAGTATTATCTTTGCCAATATTTATTCAGGAGACATTCACACAAAGAATTTCAACAGATAAAATTTTGCTTAAACTATGAGATAAATCTTTGTATATTTTTATCTAAACTATTTTAGAGCAAGCTCAAACCATTTCCCCGTACTCTGGAAAATGCTTGACTAGCTGTTCGTCTATGCGTAAGTAAGCAGAAGAGCTACTTCCTCAGCTTTGAGACATGATAGCTTTGAGATAGGGAGAGAGAATATGTTCCCTCTCTAGGTTGGTATGCCAAGAGCTTTCCACATACACAAACACAGTCCTCAGATAATCCTGAGGCCGGAGCCAGCATCATTCTGCCCCTCCAACACAGACCCTGAGTCTTCACAGAGATTGTCTCACCAAGTCTTCTATTACTTTAAGCAAAAACAAAGCAAAGCAAAGCAAACAAAATAGACATTATTATTAATTAAGCTGCTATTAAAGATTCTAGGCACAATTATACTGTTAAATGATGTTAGTAAATATGTTTTGTAGATACTGATCTCATATGTGTCACAAAAATATCCATGGATTCATAACTAGAAACTCTGAAGTGTAAAGTATATTAATTAGGTGAGTTTCATTAGGTAGCCAATGAAGAGAACACCACAGGGTTTTCAGTCAGGTAAAGAAGTTTATTTACTGAACTGCTGCCCATGCCATACATGGTAGAAATGCATGTAAAAAAAAAAATGGGGCGATCCAACCTCTGGCAAGGATGAATCTATGTGAAGGACCAGATGAGGTGTGCCTGTTTGGGGGAAACTCTGGCCACACTGGATCTGGATGTGACTTCAAGTTCTAGGACTCACCTCTGGTCAGATGGAAAGTGGGACCAGAGGCTGACCAGGTTGTGACTTAACAGGATGGGGAGGTGGCTGCCTCCAGGTGTGCCAGATACTAGGCAACACATAAAGGGTTGAAACTTAGCCAAGAATTGGCTGCATAGGGTCTGCATGACCTGGGGCAGACCTAACAACAAATACAGGTAGTACTTCTGACATATGACTCCTGACTCCAAACAATTCATTCTCAGTCATGTTCTTTCTTTCTTTCTTTCTTTCTTTCTTTCTTTCTTTCTTTCTTTCTTTCTTTCTTTCTTTCTTTCTTTCTTCCTTCCTTCCTTCCTTCCTTCCTTCCTTCCTCCCTTCCTTCCTTCCTTTCTTTTCTCCCTCCCCTCTCTCTTTATTGTTTTATTGGTTGGTCGTAGGGTTTGAACTCTGGGCTTGGGCAATGTCCCTCAGCTCTTGAGCTCAAGTCGAACACTCTACCACTTGAGCCACAGCGCCACTTCTGGTTTTTGAATGGTTTATTGGAGATAAGGGTTTCACGGACTTTCCTGCCCAGGCTGGCTTTGAACTGCAATCTTCAGATCTCAGCGTACTGAGTAGCTAGGATTACAGGTGTCATCCACCAGCGCCCAGCTCTTTCTCTCTCTATCTCTCCTCTCTTTCACTCACCCTCCCTCTCTCTCCTACCTCAACATTCTCAACTCTCAAATAATGAACACTTGCTGAGTTGAACTCACAGGCTGGGAGAGGAGCTCAATTGGCATATGTGAAATTTATTTAATGTTTCCTTCTACTTCTACCACAGGTCACTGGAATCAAATAATGAACACTCAGCAGCATGGCTTCTCAAGCTGTTTGGAGGAGGAAAGCAAGCATGCTCACTTCATTCTGTGAGGTTCACCCTGGGAAGGTGGGACAGACTCCTCCCTCCTCTTGCTAAATCTCAGCCAAGATTCTGCATCCATAGAGGTGACTGCCTCCAAGAGTCCCAGTTACTCAAGTGAAACAGTTACAAGGCAGAGACTTAGCTTCTTGTGGTGCTGAGATTAATGGCAGCATGATTCAACATGACTCACTAGTTTGAGATTGGGACTTCTTAAATTTTTGGTTAGGCTATGTTCAAATTGTGATCTATTTATTTCTGATTGCTAACCATGATTATAGATGTGAACCAGCACATCAGACCATTCAAAGTTCTTTATGCCACATGGAAGACATGAAGTTTATTTTACCAAATGACATACAACTAGACAGACAGAAAAAGTAAGTCCTTAATTCTGGTCAAGATGTGTTGTTAATGTGAAACAAAATTACTTAGCAAAATATCTGACTACTGCAATTATACTTTCAAACTTACCCTACACTTTAATATCAAATCACTTATATTTAGCCAATGATTCACTCAAATTACCTGTAATCATTTATGTCTGGCCTATCTTCTAGAAGTAGGGAGAACAGGAGCTCACACAATTAACTAAAGTGGTAGAATTTGAAAGGATCACAATTCTGAATAGGTCTAGGAAGGAAAGTATCAGCCATATCAACCTACTAGGTAGGGACATTGGAATGCAATCCTGATCCCTGCTTTTTGGGCTGGGTGCAAAAATTGCTACTCTATGCATAAAGTAACTTAAACTAGAAAGGAGTGGTGGAGTGACTCCAGTGGTGGAATACTTATCTAGCAAACAACATCAAAACTCAAATCAACTTCCTAAAGATAAAATAAGACAAGGAAAGAAAGAACAACTCATACTGAGCTTGTGTTCATTGTAAAGATTTACACTAAATCATTGTAGTTATAAATGCCATCATTTTTTTCTAGGAGCACACACATTTTGTGTGAAGACTAAATGAAAAACTAACACCATATATATAAAGCTTTGGTAGAACACGGGTCTAGCTTACAATGGTGAACACCTAAGTTTGCATGTGCAGTGGTGTTGCAGGGTTGTTAAGGTTTATGGAAGTCCATCTTTTTGATGGACTTGACATGATGAAATTACCTAAACATAGATAACCATACAGTTCACTGGACAGATACTGCTGATATATATATATATATATATATATTGCACACACATGTATGCATTTATATATTAAGTGACAGGTAAATAAAAATTTAAAAAATATAATGAATAAATTTAGTGAACAGATAACTTTTCCAAAGTATTACTTTACCTTAACCAGTTCATTTCATAAAGTCTACAATGCTATATCACACTTTCATGGCTGCTGATCCCCTTCAGCTTTTTTATGAAATTGTTTTTTCTTTGTTTTACAGGTGAAAAGCCTGCCAATAAATATACTTTCATGACATTCCTTTCTTTAGAAAATGTAAAGCACGTTGTGTTATCTGGCTCTTTATGTATCATCAATATAACTTTTTTATAATTTCAAGTACATATTGTCTAAGATCTCACTCATTCTCTTCCAATAGTACCTATGGGAAGGAGAAAATGAAGGATTATTCTGTTACTTTGGGAGTTTCTGTTATTAATAACTGCAATAAATATGAAAATGAAACTCTGAAATTACTTAGAGAGGTAACTTGAAAGTTAAATTTCTACACGCTTATGTTACTCCCTCAACTAAAAAACAAAACTTAAAATAAGTAACATTTTTAGGTGGGTGGCAGTGGCTCATGCCTGGAATCCTAGATACTCAGGAGCTGAGATCTGAGGATAGTAATTCAAAGCTAGCCCTGGCAGGAAATCCATGACACTCTGACTTCAAATTAACCACCAGAAAACCAGAAGTAGCACTGTGGCTCAAGTGGTAACATGCTAGCCTTGATCTGAAGAGCTAGGGACAGCGCCCAGACCCAGAATTCAAGCCCCTTGAACAAGAAAATTAAAAAGGAAAAAAGGGGGAAAAAGTAATATTTTAATGCTAATGTGCATATATACACAAAATTTGTCTAGAAATAAAATTATAACAGCCCCTGGACTGGCAAAAAAAAAGAGATTAAAGTGAAATTGCCTTCAATAATTCATTTAGACGATCTAAACTGAGGGCAGGCTACTGGAACTCACATCACTAATTGAAGAGGTAGAATTTGAGAGGATCACAGATCAGAACCAGTGTGCAGAGGATTTGGAGCTTGGGGAAGATGGCGGAGGAGAAGCTGGAATCTGAACAAGCTCTCGCATAGAAAGCAGTTTTAGAGTTCCAGTGAACAGTCCTAAGCCAGAGAATCACACCAAGTGTGCCATCACAGGACAGAGAGTTAGACAAGAGAGGGGAAGCCAAGGCAAAAAGACACAACTGAGCGCCTGCCAGCCGCTGCCTTGGCGGCGGCGGCAGGGTCGTGGTGGAGAATGCAGCCCCGGGGCAATAACTGAGCGCTCACACAGAGAGTCCAGGACGAAGGAGCCAGACGCACCGGGAGAGTGGATTCTACTCAACACCAGCAAGAACCGACAAGGAGCGGACATCTTCATCCTGCAGTTCACAGACCAGAGACGACCCAGGATCCAAGACTGGACGTGAGTAGAAGCCCGACATCCTCACTCCTTCTCAGGGAGCAGAGGAGGGCAGGCCACCCCTCCCCCCCCAGCACCAGTGATCTCCATCTTGGATACCGACAAAGCTCGGAGGAGCTGCCAGCTCCAACCAAGGCCTTGGAATAAAACGAGTCATTTAGCAGGTCACAAGAACTTAATGGCGGCGAAGTTACCTGCCAGACTCGGCTCCATCCAGGGAAAAGTCACCCAGCTCAGGCACCAGCCATTGGAGTGGCTTTCCTCACTGGGTAACCAGAGCCAGAGGCTGCCCCTCCCTCTAGCAGCCTCCACAATCAATTGAAAAACAGAAACCCTGAGAATGGCTCCAGGCTGGGCTCTGGGAGTTATTTTTTTTTTCTTCACAAAATAGCCCCAGGAAAAAGCTAATGATTGTTGAAAGGGCTCAACTCTACCCAGAACCTAGCCTTACCACTGCATCCCCCTCTTTTGTGATTCTCAAAGCAGATGACCCTCCCAGTAAACTAATCTGGGAGGGGGATCTCAAAATCTTGGGTAAAGCAGAGGATTTTTCTGCCTGTTCGAACAAACTGACTTAAGAAAGCAATCAAGCCACAGGACCTCAAGCTGACCAGAGACTCCAACAAGAGGCTGTTTACAGACAAAAGGGAGATACAGGATTCTTCCCACCCCTCCCAAAAAATAAAAAAAAAAAAATCAAAGAACTTTTTTTTTCTTCTCTTCCTCTTCTTTTCTTTTTTTTCTCTTTTTTTTCTTTTTTTTTGGTACCTTATATATATATATATATATATATATATATATATATATATATATATATATATATATATAATTTTTTTCCTTTTCTAAAAACTTTATTAATCTTTAATTTTTGCCTTTTTTGAAAAAATAATTGTTTTCCAGTAACTTTTTTCCCTCTTATAATTTTTATTTTAGGAATACATGAATATGCATTTTCCTTTCTTTTCTTGTCTTCTTTGTCTTTTTCTTTCTTTCTTAACTATCTTTTTGTTTTTTTGTCTAGCTCTACTGAATTTCTGACCTTTTTCTCTCCCTTTCTAATCCTTTTCACCTTTTCCTGTTTTTGATCTTCTGTATGTGACTTAACTCTTGTCCTGCACATCATTAGATAAACCCATAGTTAACTAGTAGACCCTATCCCCCATTGTGTACACAATTAATCCACAAATTTATTACTCAATTCTAAACCTCTGAGACTTAAATTCCTTAATAGCAGTACTACGTCTTTATACCTATATAATATTTTAAGCATTTTCTTAAGTTTTTCACTTCTCCTCTATGTCCCTACCCTTCTATTAATATACTCACATTCCTCTCTAAATAGATGGTCTTTTAATCTCCATAATAATATTAATTTTTACGTTTCTATTTTTTTCTGGTCTGTTTTCATTTCCCTTTCCCTTTCTTCCTTTACTCTCTCTCTCTACTTGCATCCTACACAACCTATTTCCTGCATTGAGATTAGGACATAGTTAACTCTCCCTGTGCCTCCCCACACCAATCTATTCCTATTTTTTACCCACATCTCTCCCTAACCCTAAAAATTTCTGGTTTTCCAAATTCTTCTCTGCGGTTCGAAACCCATTAACATATTGTTGTTTGATGTTGAATAGATGTATCTGTTGAACTAGATTGTATCTGTAGACTATTGACTGTATAAATGCAAACGTTGGTTGATGGTTGCCTTAAGATAGTGTTCTAGCACAAAACTGGGGCTATTTTTATCTCAAATGGGCAGAGTAAGCCAGAAAAACACAAGAAAAATGACAAATCCGGGAATGTCAATTCCAAATCTTGATATTCAGGGGTCAGATCAGATAATTAACAACCCAGAGGAGAGTTCCCAAATAGCCCTACAAACACTGGTGGCAAACATGATAAATGAGAAGTTTGACAAGTTACAAAGGACTCTGTATGAGCGTGATAGGGAGAGAGAAGAGACATTCCAAAAGTTTATACAGGAATATCATAAGCGTGAGGAAGCTACTCAAAAACTGATACAGGATTTGCGTGAAAAACTTGAAAATACTCAAAGAGAAAGGGAGGAATGGCATGAGCAGGCTGAGAACACTCAAAAAGAACTGCAGGAATCCCACGAATGGGAAGAAAGAGAACTGCAGGAATCCCACAGACGGGAGGAAGATAATCAAAGAGTAATTGAGGAATTGAGAGACCAGGTAGAGAATACAAAAAGATCACTAAAAGCATTCATGGAATCCATTAACAAAGAGCTGAAGGAAGTCAGGGAGACCACAAAGGGAATGCTGAATGGAAACCAACTGAAGGAATGGGAGTTCAAAGAAACCATAACCAATCAACTAAGTGATTTGAGAAAAAACACTGAACACCAAATTAAGGAAGTAAAGAAATTCATACAAGACCTAAAACAGAGCTTCAACAAAGAACTTGAAGCCATCAAAGCTGAGCAATTAGAAGAAAAAGAGATAAAAAAACAAAGTAGAGAGTCTTGACAGCAGGTTAGACCATGCAGAAGATCGAATCTCAGGGATTGAAGACAGCCTAGATATTATAGAGAAAGAACATACAACCATCCAAGACAAGTCCAAGAAATATGATAGATCTATCCAACACCTGGAAGACACCATCAGAAGGCCTAATCTAAGGATAATGGGTGTAGAGGAACACCTAGAAACAGAAGTTAATGGTCTAGGAAATTTGTTTAACAGGACCCTAGCAGAGAACTTCCCAAACATACAAAAAGATAGGCCTATTCAGATACAAGAAGCTTTTAGAACCCCAAATAGACCAGACCAGAATAGGACATCCCACCGTCACATTATAAGCCACACAGGATCAACTCAGACCAAGGAAAAGATCCTTAAAAATGTCAAGGAGAAAAGGTTAATCACCTATAAAGGGAAACCAATTAGAATCACCTCAGATTTCTCAGCAGAGACAATCAAAGCTAGAAGAGCCTGGAATGATGTATGCCATGCCCTAAAAAGAAACAACTATCAACCAAGAATACTGTACCCAGGTAAACTCTCCTTCATAACTGAAGGCCAAATAAAAACCTTCCATAGCAAAGAAAAATTGAAACAATACATCTCCAACAAACCAGCCCTACAAAAGATTCTTAAAGATGTCCTACATATAGAAAACCAACAAGACCGCAACAAAGGCCAAGAAACTGCACCCAAACTGAGAATCCAAGAACCATAGGAAGAACCCAGTTTTTACAGCCCCCAAGAAGGTGGATAACATGGCAGGAACTCCCAAATACCTCCCAGTCCTATCTCTTAACGTTAACAGACTGAACTCTCCAATTAAGCGACTTAGACTGTCTAGTTGGATTAAAAAACAAGACCCTTCTATCTGCTGCCTGCAGGAGTCACATCTTGCCCTTAAAAATAATCACATTTTCAATGTTAAAGGCTGGAACAAAATCTACCAAGCAAACGGCCCCCATAAACAGGCGGGAGTTGCAATCCTAATAGCAGATAAAATAGACTTCAAATTAAAATTCGTGAGAAGAGATAAAGAAGGTCGCTACATACTAATTAAAGGATCTCTCCTTCAGGAGGGTATTAGAATTCTAAATATCTATTCGCCAAACAATGGAGCACCCAAATTTATCAAAGAAACACTACTTTCCCACAAATCCCATATAGATCCAAAGACATTAATTGTTGGGGATTTTAACACACCACTCTCCCCACTAGATAGATCAACTCAGCAAAAACTCAACAGAGAAACCGCAGATCTAAAGAGCTGCATAGATCAACTAGACTTAACAGACATCTACCGAACATTTCACCCAGCAGCATCAGAATACAGGTTTTTCTCAGCAGCACATGGAACATTGTCTAATATAGACCACATTTTAGGCCACAAAGCAAACTTGTCTAAATTCAGAAACATTGAAGTTATACCTTGCATTCACTCTGACCACAAGGGAATAAAATTAGATCTCAACACCAAAAGCCACTAAAGAAAGTCCGGTATCACATGGAGGCTGAACAACACACTGCTGAATCAAGAGTGGGTCATGGAAGAGATTAGAAAGGAAATTCAAATGTTCATGCTATTCAACAAAAATGAACACACAAATTACCAGCTCCTCTGGGACACAGCAAAGGCAGTACTCAGAGGCAAGTTTATAGCTCTGAGCTCCTACATCAACAAATTGGAGAGATCTGAAACTAGCAATAAGAGACCTCCCAGCTAAGAAAAGTCCAGGACCAGATGGTTTTACAGCGTAAATTTACAAGGCCTTCAAAGCAGAGCTCACACCAATACTCCTCCAACTCTTCAAGGAAATTGAAAGAGAAAGCTCACTACCGAACACATTCTATGAAGCCATCATAACCCTCATCTCAAAAACAGGCAGGGACTCATCAAAGAAAGAGAACTATAGACCCATTTCTTTGATGAACATTGATGCCAAACTTCTCAACAAAATTTTGGCCAATCGACTTCAACAATTCATCCAAAAAATCATACACCATGATCAAACAGGATTCATTTCAGGGATGCAAAACTGGTTCAATATACGCAAATCAATTAATATTATTCATCACATCAACAGGAGCAAGAATAAGAACCACAAGGTTATTTCAATAGATGCAGAAAAAGCATTCGACAAGATCCAAAACCCCTTTATGATGAAGGTTTTGGAAAAATTAGGAATCCATGGAACATTCCTCAATACAATAAAGGCTGTATATGACAAACCTACAGCCAGCATTATACTTAATGGTGAAAAACTAAAGCCATTTCCTCTTAACTCAGGAACAAGACAAGGATGCCCACTCTCTCCACTTCTTTTCAATCTAGTATTAGAATGCCTAGCTACAGCAATAAGACAAGATGCAGACATAAAGGCGATCCAAATAGGGAAAGAAGAAATAAAACTCTCCCTCTTTTCAGATGACATGATCTTGTATTTAAAGAATCCCATAGAATCCACTCCCAAACTACTCAAGCTGATTCAAAACTTTGGCAAAGTAGCAGGTTATAAAATTAACCCCCCAAAACCAATGGCTTTTCTGTATGCCAACAATGAGAAAAGTGTGGCTGAAATTAGGAAAGCAACTCCATTTGTAATAGCCCCACAAAAAATAAAATACCTAGGAATTAACTTAACTAAAGAAGTGAAGGACCTCTATGATGAAAATTTTAAAACCTTAAAAAAGGAAATCAACACAGAACTTAAAAAATGGCAAAACCTCCCATGCTCCTGGATTGGAAAGATTAACATTGTGAAAATGGCAATTCTTCCCAAGGCTATCTACAAATTCAACGCAATACCTATCAAAATTCTAACCTCATTCTTCAAGGAAATAGAAGAGGCAATCCAAAAATTCATATGGAAAAATAAAAGACCCCGAATAGCAAAAACGTTCCTCAACGGAAAGAACACTGCTGGAGGAATATCAATACCAAATGTCAAACTCTACTATAAAGCCATAGTAATCAAAACAGCTAGGTATTGGCATAAGAACAGACTCAGGACCAATGGAATAGAATTGAAAACCCAGAAATGAAACTACAGACCTATAGCCATCTAATCTTCGACAAGGGAGCTAAAACAATAGAATGGAAGAAAGACAACCTCTTCATTAAATGGTGCTGGCAAAATTGGTTAACTACATGTAGAAAACTTAAGCTAGATCCTTATATATCACTCTGCACCAGAATCAACTCCAAATGGATCAAAGACCTTGAACTCAAAGCAGACACTCTGAAAACATTACAGGATGGAATAGCAGAAACCCTAGGTCTCCTTGGCTCAGGCCGAAATTTTCTGAATAGAGACCCGGAAACACAACACAAAGAAAGGTTGGACAAATGGAATTGCATAAAGTTGCAGAGCTTATGCAGGGCAAATGACATAGCTAGCAATATCAATAGAAAGCCCACGGATTGGGAGAAGATCTTTACTAGCCGTACAACGGACAAGGGTCTCATATCTAAAATATACTTGGAACTCAAAAAATTAACCCCCCCCCAACAAGAAATCCTCAAAGAAACAACTGCCCAATAAATAAGTGGGCGAAAGACTTAAAGAGAACTTCTCTGAGGAAGAAAGAAGGATGGCCAATAGACACATGAAGAAATGTTCAACATCCCTAGCCATAAAAGAAATGCAAATCAAAACAACATTGAGATATCACCTCACTCCAGTTAGAACAGCAAAAATCAAGAACTCTAAAAACAACAGATGCTGCAGGGGATGTGGACAGAAAGGAACTTTACTTCATTGTTGTTGGGAATGTAAACTTGTTCAACCACTTTGGAAAGCAGTATGGAGGTTCCTCAAAAGACTTCACATAGAACTCCCCTATGACCCAGCAATCCCACTTTTGGGCATTTACCCAAATGTTTACAAACAAGACCACACTAAAGCTACTAGCACAACTATGTTTATTGCAGCATTATTTATCATAGCTAAGATATGGAACCAACCCAGATGCCCCTCAGTAGATGAATGGTCAAGAAAATGTGGTATATATACACAATGGAATTCTATGCCTCCATCAGAAAGAATGACATTGCCCCATTTGTTAGGAAATGGAATAACTTGGAAAAAATTATATTAAGTGAAGGAAGCCAGGCCCAAAGAAACATAGGTCCCATGGTTTCCCTTATTTGTAATATCTAGTATATGTATGAGTCAAGCGGAAAAGGTCAGATAATGTGATGTCAGGAAAATGAACCCTTAGATGTGTATTTTAATGTTTTTTTCTTTCATGCATGTGTTTCTAACGCATTTATAAGATTATCTCTTTGTTGCTTTGTATGTCCCTCCGCTGCTTTCACTATATTTGATGTCAGTATACCTTGTGGAGGCGATGGGGAAAAACCAGTTGTTTAAGGATACAGGTGGACCTGTTGCAACAATGAGAAGTACAAGTTGTCATTTCCAAAACGAGCTTTACAACGTCGGGGGGGGGGGGGGGATGGAAGGATTAGAATTGGGATGGGGGAGGGGGGAGGCTGGGAAGGGATGTGAAGGGTAAACAAAGGAGGAGGCTGCAATGCTTGGTAAGAAATGTATGCATTATCCTTCCCATGTAATTGTAACTTTTCTGTACAGTATGTTCACAAATAAAATAAAATTAAAAAAAAAAAGAACCAGTGTCCAAGGAAAGTAATGAATCTCATATCATCCTAAAGGTTCGCATGTTTGAATGCATTTGTGATCCCCGCTACTTTGCAGATAGAGGAGAGGAACGTAGCCTGTGTTCAGCCCTCAGCAAAATGGATAACCTATGAACAAATAAATAAATCGAAAAAGGATTATTCTAATGGTAGAATACTTGTTAAGCAAACAAAATATTTAAATTCATACTCATTTCCTAAAAGAGGAAAGAAAAGGAAAGAAAGAAAGAAAGAAAGAAAGAAAGAAAGAAAGAAAGAAAGAAAGAAAGAAAGAAAGAAAGAAAGAAAGAAAGAAAGAAAAGAAAAGAAAAGAAAGATAGAGAGGAAGAAAGAAAGGGAGGAAGAAAGAAAGGGAGTATGAAAGAAAGGGAAAAGGAGAGGTATAAAGAAAAACCTCAGCATGCGTTAGATGTTAACAATGACCCTAAATCATTTTAGCTATAAATGCCTTCATTTATTTCTGGGCAGAAACATTTTGTATCAAGCCTGAAGAAAACCATAGCATACCGCATACAAAACTTGGGTTAAATACAGGTCTGCCCTACACTGTTGGACCAATAGGAATATATGTCTAGTGCTGTTGCAGGTATGTTAAGGTGTGTGGGAGTTTATCATCTTGATGATCTTGCAATGATGAAATTGACTAACTACACAATTACCTTGACAGATCCCTGCTGAGACCTATATTATGTCAGAGGTTAAAAAGGAACAGTATATACAATGAAATATATTGAACAACCAGGCATTGTGTCCAAAATTATTTTTACCTGATTCAGTGTATTTTTATATTCTATATCACATGTACAAGTTTCTCATTCCCTTCTGTCTCATTATGTTGTCTTTCCTTGGTTTTGTTTTGTTTTCAGAACCGTGGTATAGGAGGGCATTTCTTATATTTTTGTCTTCTAGTCTTCAGAAAGTCTGCAGTTAAATATGCTTAAGTTCCTTTCATTAGAAAATTTAAACCACATTGGGGAGGGTCTTTATCATGATTTTGTTATGATCTCAAATACGTTTTTATTTCTGGCATTCTACCTGTATAATCTCACTTCAATCTTTTCCAAAGGGCACTTTAGTGGAAGTAGGAAATTCAAAGGGGATTCTGGTAGAGAATTTCTGTTACTAAAAACTCTGGTACATAGTAAAGTAAATAAGTCCAAAATTATTCATTAGAGAGATGATTTGAAAGTCATCTTTTTACATCTTAATACTCTTTCCTCAACCAAACCAGAGGATTTAAAATAACTTATATTTATAAGTTAATGGACACAAATGTGGATGAAAATTCTAGAAATAAAATGATCACTCACGAAACCTTACTGATACTTCAAAGAATGCTTTCCAGTTAGAGGAATCATCTTCACACATTTTCACACATTGTGAATCTGCCTGTTACAGAACCCCAAAGTAGAATAAGGCATCTAATAGCTATCTCATTTTTGTTGTCTTTTGTCAATACTGCTTTCTTATCATATTGACTAGTATGAATTCTGTGACCATTATAAAATCACATTTGTAATAAAAGTTCCTAGGTGGGAACTTCAAGGATGAGGTGGTGTGGGGTTTCTGGTGGAGCCCTGTCTGGTTTAAGGGAGGAGTTGGTATTGGCACAGCCTCTGTGGTAAAGCAGGGCGGGGCTTTGAGGGTGAAAGCCAGTCTGTGTAAGGCTTTGAGACTGCAGGGAGGGGACAGGAAAGACTAGACTTGTTAGGAGCAGGGTCTCTTGTGGAGTAGGTGGGACTTTAGGATGGAGACTGGCAGGTGGATGGGTTTCCAGTGGAAGAAGGCAAGGTCACTGGGGAAGAGGCTGTTTGGGGCAGAGCTTTGAAAAGGAAGAACAAGGCTACAGAGGAGGAGGTTACTTAGAGTAGGGGTTGTGGTGTAGCACTGTGAGCCCTGGTGGGATATGTAGGGTGAGGTTTCCCATAAGGCATGGAAGATAATGAAGGCAAGAGGCTGACAAAAGGTGGAGATTCTGGTGCAGGAATGCAGAGCTATGAGGGAGAGACTTTTCAAGGTCTGTGAGAGGGCAGAGTGGTGCTAGAAAGAAGTGGGCTAGTAAGGGGCGGGCCTTTGGGAAGTGTGTTAGGGTGGAGGTGGGGTTTCTGGCAGAGCAGGATGTAGTAACAATGTATGGAGGAATTTTTCAGGACCAGAGCTTTGTGAGAGCAGAGATAGGATCCAGTGGACTAGATTTGTTAGGACAGGGTGTCTGGTGTAGCCAGTTACCACTTCGAAAAGAGCAGTAAGTTTGGGTGGGGATTTCAGTGTTGCAAGGCAGGACATTAGACTTGGACAGGGTTTCCAGTGGGGCAAGGCAACCTTCAAAAAAGGGATTATGAAGGGACAGGGATTTACAGTTGAGCCTGGCGAGGCTTCCAGAGGGAGGCTAACAGATGCAGTAGTTTGCAGTGGAGCAATGTGGGTGTCGAGAGATGGGATAGTGTGGTGGGGGTTTTCTAGAGCAGGTCAGGGCTTGGAGCCATGGGGTTAATTGGAAGAGGGACTTTGAGAAGGAGTGAAAGGTCTACAAAGGTGTAGAGTAATTATGGGCAGGGTTGAGTAGGGTGTGGCTCTGTGGGAGGAGCCAATAAGGGGAGGATTCATCACGGGAACGATGAAGCCATTGAGAGAGTAGATATGGGAGGTAGAGAGGCCTCTGGTGGAGCAGGGCTGGCTTTCCAAGCAGGAGATGGGCTGTGTGAGAAGCTTCTGGTCAACTAAGGTCGGGCTACAAGGGCAGTTATAGAGAGGTGGAGGGTTTTTGGTGTAGCATGAAGGGAATTGTGGGAAGAGGTAGGTTCAGGGCTGGGCTTGAAAAGTTCAGCTACTTAGACTAGTTATGGATCGAGTTTCTGATGAAACCAGGAGGGTTTGAGGGAGAAGTTTGGTTGGGAGTGGGGTATGAAATGGACGGGAGGATCTTGGAAGTAATAGAATATGGGAGCAATGGGACTCTGAGGGAATAGAGTAGTTAGGGACAGGGTATCTGGTGGATGAAGTTAGGAGTAGAGGGAGGAGCCCAATGTAGGCGGAGTTCTTGTTACAGCAAGGTGGATCTTAGGAGGAGATATGGATGTGGCTTGGTTTCTGGTGGTGCAGAGCAGGGATTCCAGGAAGGGGTGGAGTGGAAGAAGGATTTCCCTGTAGCAGAGGAGGACTTTCAGGAAGGATTCTGGTTGCAGTCAGGCCTTTGAAAGTTTATAGAAGGACTATCAGGGGGTAGGTTAGTTAAGGTTTGGCTTTTTAAGGACCAGGCTGACTGGAAGTGGGTTTCCAGTGGATCCAGTCAAGTTTTATGGGAAGGGGAGATAGGAAAGGGACAAGACTTAGTGAAGAGTGGGGCTACAAAAAATAAACAATTACTCTAATAGGAACACCATTTTCAGTCAGTGTAGAATTATATTACTTTTATGTATGCGAGAGATATTGGAGAAAGTAAGCAAGTAATAATTCCTTCCTATTGAAATTTTTTTAAATTCCTGATGAGTGAAAATAAAACCACAAGTCACATCAGGATCAGAGGCCCACAGTAGACTAAGAATATGAAGCACTGGACTGTATTCCCCAGCACAACCTTTAAGGACTACAAAAAAAATTTAAAATATCTCACTTGGTCATAATGGACACTCTATTATCTTAAAATTGTGAATGAATAGAACTTTTACTCTGACCGTTTTAGAAATCCTAAAACTAAGTAAGTGATAATGTTTTAACTTTATATAATATGGGAAGTATATTAAAATAATTAGGAAAATATAAAATTGTACACAGAATATTTGTTGTCCAGCATCAATTTTAATCTAAAAGAATTTAAAACCAGAAAATTGCCATATAGTGAGATTGCAGCATGGTTTCTTTTCAGTCATCAAAATGGTGACTTAAGGAATGTGTCTTCATCATTGGATGCATCGATGTTAAAACATATTTAAAAATGTGAAGCACTATACAGACCCTGAAGAAACTCAGAGGGATCTGTGCAATGAGGTTGGAATTAAATTAATGAATAGTTACAGTAAGAATTGATCTTCACTAAGCACATAAATATTTTCCAGAAAAAAAGACTACATTGAAAAATAAAGAAAACATTGAAAAGGAAGCAGGCAGGCAGACCTTGAAATACACATTATAAAATGAAGAATATCTATTGAAGCATGATTGCAATAATCTTTTACCTAAGTTACAGTACTGATCTATGTTCTTCCCTAATGCCAAATAACAAAGCCATGAAAATGCAGTAATAATTTTCAAGACATTAGACTTTACAGAAGGAATTCAATGAATGTATTTCTAGAAAGTAAAGATAGATGTCTGAGATAAAGATTAAAACAAATATCCCCAATTCTTAGCCCTTCGAGGTCAGAGGGGTACAAGCCGAAGCACAAGGAGAATGGACAGAAGTACAGTAATGCATACCAGTAGTTCCTAAGATGCAATGATGAATATAAGAGTGTAAAAAATGAACCTATCTGCCAGGACTATACTAAGCATATATTAATTAATAAAAATGAGGGAAACCATAGAGCCTATGTTTCTTTGAGTCTGGCTTACTTCACACAATGATTTTTTTCCAAGTCTTTCCATTTTCTTAAGAAAGGGGCTATGTCATTCTTTCTCATAGAAGCATGAATTTCCATTGTGTATATATACCACATTTTCCTGATCCATTCATCTACTGAGGGGCATCTGGACTAGTTCCATATCTTAGATATGGTAATAATGGTGCCAAAAACATACTTGTGCTGGTAGTTTTAGTGTTTTATTTTTTGGAGTCCGGTCGTCTGTCTTGAACTATGGACATGGACGCTGTCCTTCAGCTCTTCAGCTCAAGTTTAGCACTCTACCACTTGAGCCACAGCGCCACTTCCGGGTTTTTTCTTTTTGCTTATGTGGTACTGAAGAATTGAACCCAGGGACTCTTGCATGCAAACACTACCACTGAGCCACCTTCCCAGCCTGAGAGAAGATATTTTAACTTATTTTCTACATGTAAATTAATATTAAGCAAAGCTAATTAAAATAATTACTTATTTACTCTTCAGAGGATGAGTATATTACTCTTGGATATCTTTGAGGAAAAGACTTTAGACTCATTACAACTGATGCCTTGCATTGAAATTACAGGCTAAACTTTCTTCATTAAACAAAAGCTTCAGTTCTTTCGTATTAGAATTATAAAATCATAATACCTGAATGTTGATTTGTTTTCCTTTGCTATTTTCAATTCCATTTTTTATCCATTAGCTATCTAGAGATAATTTCGACAAATGCCCATGAATGGGATTGCTGGCTCTAGAGCTATGTACATTTGACCATACAAAATGATGCTAATTGAAATGAACTCCAAGACATGGAAACAACAATTACCTTTTTTTTCAGATATCATCCTTGATGTCGGTAAAGAAGTGTAACTAGATGTTATTTTATTTCATTTGTCTTTGATTTATCTCTGGACATCTCTGTCTTGATTCTGGTACCTTCCATCTTGTATATACATTATCTGATTTGGAGAAGGAAAGGGAAATAACATAATGATGAAAGAAGTGACCCATTGCAACAATTATATTCACAAGATAATATACCGGCAATGAACTTTACAACTTTGGGGTGGGGGGTATGGTTGAGGGTGGGAAAGGATAGGAGAACAACAATGGAGTGGGTAACAATATTCATCAAGGAATGTACCTTACTCATGTAACTGTAACCACTCTGTACAGTACCTTTAAATAAAATAAAATTTTAAAAAGTGACCCTACCCTAGAAAAAAATATCCCTTTCCAAATAACCCATCTGTAATAGTACTTGTGAGGGATTCTAGAGTCAAACTGTTATACCTGGAAAGGGATATATTGGGAAGCCATATCAAACAGCAATCAAAAGGCTGAGAGCTGTGCTGTGGAAAGGTCAAACAGTTAAGGGAAGACAGGGGTATGGGGTATTACCTCAAAAGTATTTAAGTTAGAGCTGTTGGACACTAAAAGTTTAAGACTTTGGAAACAAGATGGATGTCTGTGCTATGCTTTTAACGATTATTGCTCCCTTCTGCTCCTTAAAAATAAGGGATTCAATTATCACTATGTATACAAACAATACATCAGTTAATAGTTGTAACCACAAACTAGATTGATGCCTCAGTTTGTGGACATACCTGTAGCCACTCATTACCCCACACCTATAGTAGAATGAATATAAAGCATTTTAAACAGGATTTGGGGATCCAGAAGCTGGCAGTGAGGCTTTGGGTCCTCTGGTGTCTTCTTTCCTATCACTTCCTTTGATTTCTCAGTTCTTTGGCCAGGTATCCCATCATCTTTGCTGTTTCATGGTTGTGGTGAGTGACAGTACTGATATTCGGAACACCTCAAAACAAACTATGGAAAACACTTCCTCAGAGAAGATTCACAAATGTATAGGAGCACCTGGAAAGAAACCAAACATCAGCAGTCATTCTGTGATCCTCTAACAAGAAAGTATAATTCAGGTGTATCTTTACTTTGGATATATATAAGAGATGGACAATTGTCCCTTTTGTACATTTGGTATTTGGTATTGCATAAATTTTCAGAAACACATATACATTGTGAAATAATGTTATTAATTTCATAGGTCACAAACCTTGTCACTGGAGTGATGACCCAAATGTCTTATCTCAGTTGCCTGATTCAGACATAGATGAGTGTGAATTGCATAATTGTGAACATTTTTCCATGAAACTTAACAACACAGAATGAAGTTTGAAGGTCAGGTCACTCCATACCTCTAAAGATTTTACATATATTACAGTAATACACACCTAAACTGCTCAGCACTCACAGCACATTGGTGTGTTATAATTGTCTTCAGATCAGAAATATTCTAGAGTTTAAAGTAGAATGATGGGCTGTACGTTTTCAATGGAAGAGTGATGATCACCCCCTGCAATTATTCTTAGTGGAAAATCCTTCCTATACATTTTACTGACTTAGCTTCTACTCTGTGCTTTACCATTATCAGGGAAGGTCACACTGTATAGAGCTACAATACTGCAGCAACCTTAGCTGTCTTTGAATTTTACCTCTAATCTTAATACCAAGGTCAACTCCGCAACTCTAATCACATCATTAGTGGACACCTGAACTTTCCAAGCTTGGTTAAAAATTCAGCTATCATTGCTCATTGCCAGTGTTAAAGATCTCACTCTATTAGATTTATTGTGTTTCTTCTTGTATTTCCAACACTGCCTTAGATGTTGGTTTTTGATATAGAGCTTTTAGTTTGCATTTGATTTATGGAAGTGTTAGTAATGCCAGTTGAACTGCATATATTATAATGTAAGAAATTTGATGTTTTGACATATGAATTTAATTTTCGCAATTGAGGAAGTCAATTCACATCACTCACAAAAGTTTCTTTATATGTACTGGTATTGCTTTATTGTGAACTTCCTAAAAGCCAGTCATAGGAGCACATGTCCTAATCCCATCACTTCTGTCACTGAGATGAGGCTTGAAATGTCCAGACGACTTGGCACTTCATAGTGCGAAAGTTTCTACAATGAAGGGTGAGAGAATAGAAAAAAGAGCAAATGAATCTTCCAATTGTTTTGTTACATGTTCTTTACACTTAACCATTAAGACACCATAATAGTATTTTTATAACTTCTTACCTACTTTTTTCCTGTTCTGAGATGTTTTATTTATGGATCTCTAAGAAATCATATAAGAATCATAAAATAAATCTATAAATCATATAAGAAATCTGAAAAAATAGTTTGTTAGGGATTTATAACCTACAAGGAATAATTTCAGGAAAGTATTAAGCACATAAAATGTAATGCACACCTAAAATTGTCTCTTTATTTAAAACTTCAGCAGTGGTAGTATATTTATTCTAATAACAAAGATTATAAACTAAGTTACAATAGTATTCCAAATGGAACACAGAATTAGAAAAATGAAGGGGAGCACTAAAGAATGCTACTGCTACTACTAATAGTATAAGAATAAAATTTAGGCAAAACTCCTTCAGACTAAAAGCCACAGGACAGCCCCAACATTACTTTGTTTCATATGAAGGCAAGACCTTTTTTTGTAAAGATAAGTTTTCACAGATATTAACATCAGTTGGGTATATATTTCTTAAGGCCTTCAGGAAGGATGCTCTGACAATGTTGATGGAAGCTGACTTCTTTTGGACCTACTACACAATGTGCAGACACCATTCCAAGCACTGCACCTGCATTAGGGTAATTTTCGTGCTCAAGATATTTCTTCCAGTTAGGAAATGAATTAAGTATTTTATTAAAAAAAGAAGTAGGCAACAAGGCCAAACAAATTTCCCAAGTACCCAATATGGATCAGCTGTAGAACCATAATTCAAATCCAGTTTTCCACCAGGCATATCTGAGGATATTCTGTAAGTTTGACATTCATTACCTTTCAAGATGTATGGAGCAGATGAACCCACATTATCTTCCTAATTATGGTTATAATGGCAATGACATTGCTACAGAATATACATATTTTTAAATTAAAAGGGTGTGGGTAATGACATTGTAGGTGATCTTTATACCAAATAAAGACTGAACCAAAAAGAAAAGAAAGGGGCTGGGACGGTGGCTCAGTGATAGAGCGCTTGCCTTGAATGCATGAGGTCCTGGGATCAATTCCTCAGCACCACATAAGCAAAAAGAAAAAAGTTGAAAGTGGTGCTGTGGCTCAAGTGGTAGAGCACTATCCTTGAGCTGAAGAGCTGAGGGACAGCACCCATGCCCAGAGTTCAGGCCCCAAGACCGGACCCCCCCCAAAAAAAATAAAAGAACCTAGGCCGCAAATTTTAGTCATAGTACTAGCACTCATATACCATATATATATATATATATACATATATATATATATATGTATATATATATATATACACACATATATATATATATACACATATATATGCTTCCTAAAATATACAGTGAGTTAATTTTTCGAAACCTGGTCATAGATTAAATATGAGGTATGAAAAAGTATGTAAGTCTGAAATGACTCCAAGGTATTTTGAGAAGACAGCTGGAAGAGTTATCACTTAATCAAATAGTAATTAGGGATTGGTTTGTAGATAGAGATCAAAGCTCACTTTGGGATATTTTGAGTTTGTTAAAATCAGTAGTTAGGAGTTGTCAGTAGACAGGATGCTATTAAGGACTTGAATTAAACAGAGATGGAGAAAAAATACAGAAATAATTACTGTACTCAGTGGTAAAAAATATGAGAAGGAATATTACAGAGCTAAGCCCCGGGATACACAAATATGTAAAACATAACAAATGAAGAAAAACAGTAATAAGTATGTAATGCAGACTTATATGGGTAGGTATTTTTAATGTTTAAGGGCTATGAAGTGATTGTGTGATGACCTAAAATTTAAGAAATTCGTAAGTTCAACTATCCTTTGGGCCAACCATAGCTGATAGGTTAAGTAAAACGGGGCCACATTAGTGTGTCTTGATTTACCAAAGTGAAAATAGGCCAATATTTGGAAAGCCACTTTTTGCACATGTGGTTGGAGTGGCAATTACTGCAGTTTGTTCAACTGTCAGTAGAAAGCTACAGGTTTAGCACAATGATAGAAATCTTTCAGGGATCTGGGAGATTTTCCCTCTGTCTTCAATTTCTCTTTTGTTCGGAGAGCTAAAATATCACTACTGGAAACCTGTCCAAATTGTGCCTTTGGCAAGTTAACAGATAGTCAGTCTATCACATGCCCAAATAAAAGAGAATTGGAACAGGTTTACATTGAGCACTCACAGTAGACAGGTCTCTGGACTTTCTCAGGAAAATCCTTCTGCCATTGTGGGATGGATAGGGCTGGATAATATGCAAAATAGACACCATAGATTGAAAGTATTCTGCTAAGTTAACATTTGAGATATCGGAAGTTTTCACTGCATTGTATTGACTTTTATGAATCAGTTAATCAGATTCTTCATGCCATATGATTTTACTAGACTGTAAAATGCATGCTTATCGCATTTCCTTGGTATAACGTATAGTATGTTTTGAAATTTGGTATAAAACATTTGTCTTTTCATTTATTTATTTTTAATATGTATTACTCTAGTTTTCATGAGTAGGGAAATGCCCTGGAACTTTGTAATTTGATGTCATATGTAATTTATTTTTTTAATTCTTATTTATTTTCTATTGCAGCCCCCGGCTATATGTAATTTAAACTGTAGTTTTCTTCAAGTGTATCATCCTTCGCTGAAGTTTTTTTCTTACAAGCTTTCTAATAAATATGTAGTCTATTCAATTTTGAAAAGTACTGCTCTACCTCCCACTTATTTGTGGCATTTCTGAAATCCAAGTTCCTCTGTGTGTCAGGGTGGATACTTTTGCTTGTAACAGTTTTGTTATTGAATACATAGCATCTGACTACTTAGGGAACAAAGGATGTGAAGTTACCGTATCCCAATAAAGAACTTCCAGGACAATTCAAGGGCAACTCATGTACTCTCTATGTAGGTGAATAGGAGCATAGAAAAGAAAGTATTATACATGAAAGTGACTGAGAGTGTGTGCACATAGGTATTCACTTATTTTTCTGTTGTTATAGTTTTACATATTCAATATTATTCAATATATATATATGATCACAATTTCCAAAATCCAGAGAACCACATCCATGGGCATCGCTTTCCTTTGTTGCTCTTTGGGTAATAAGAATGAAACCTGGTATTGTCCTGTGGTAGAGAAATAACTCAGAGATTCAAACATTTTTCTTTCAATATGTTGCCTGTTCCTACATCTAAAATGAGGAAGTCTGTTAATACATAATACATTTTATAATCTATTTAATATATTTATACAATTTATAATATATTCTATATTATAATATATATTATATATAATAACTGAGTTCATAAGGAAAAATACAACAAACGTACCTATGTCCATACTTTCCCAGCCATGATTAGGTTCAGTAGAGTTAGGTGCATTACATCTCAACAGGAAAAGTCTACTGAAGTTTTGATGACCTTGAGCTAGATAAGGAGAATATCTGTAAAAAGAGCCTCTCTTCAATTATGAGAAAAGATAAGTTTGGAAGGTTTTTTGTTTTATTTTTTTGTTTTTATTTAGGCCGGACAAGAAGCCTGAACTCTGGGCCTGAGCACTATCCATCACCTCTTCAATTCAAGGCTAGTTCCCTACCACTCAAGCCATAACAGCACTTCTGGCTTTTTTTTTGCTTATGTGGCACTGAAGAATCGAACCCTAGGCATTGTCCCTGAGCTCAAGGCTCGTGCTCTACCACTTGAACCACAGCACCACTTCTGGCTTTTTCTGCCTGGGATTGCTTTGAATCATAATACTCAGATCTCAGCCTCCCGGGTAGCTAGGATTACAGCTGTGAGCCACCAGTGCCCAGAAAGTTCCTCTCTTTTAGATATTATTCTAAAAGCCTCCTATCCAAGGTCACTTCTAAGATAATAAATGGACCTATGTCAATAGTTCCTTCATACTCTTATCTCCTGTTATGGCTATGGTGTGTCTTTTCCATTGTATCCTGAACCTACTTCACAGTTCTCTTCCTAATCCATGATTCTAGATATATTACTAATAATTACCTAAATTTTGTGGCTATAAACCCTAAATTACTCAACTATTAATTTAATTTAATTTTTTTCAATATGATCGAGGTTCTGTACAAATCTGAGCTTATATTCACCTCTTGCATTTACCTCTTGGAATGAGCAGAGCCTGGGCCTAATCTACTTTAAATGCAAGAGGTTAGCCAAAGAACAGCCTACAGTATTCCTGCCTAGGAGTCAGTACAGGTAGTTGAGTGCCTGAAAGAAGCAATGCATTCCTGACATGAGAAGGGGTGAGAGAGACAACAGCCTACAGAGCAAACTGGCAGTCACAACATTTAAAACCTTCTCCTTTGGGGAAACTGACCTCCTGCAAAGTGGCAGTGAAATAACTTTAATTTTCTTATATGAAGGAAGTTGTCATGTCTCACTACATAACTCCCTTGTAATCAAAGAGATGGTCATTCTTTTGTTTCCACCTTATGCCCAGTCTCAGTTTATGTCAGACTTTGCTCAGACTCTATTTCTACCAGAAGGTTCCTGATGAGGAGGAAAGTGTGATCTCTTGGCTTCTGACTGGCCCTTTGGGACCTGAGGCCAGTTTTAGTTTTCAACCTGTTCCTTCTGACAATGGGAAAGCTCATTCTCTTCATTGTGCCCTAGTATCGAATCTCTTCAGAGAAAGTCAAGGAATGACAGATTCTGTCTGAGTGAGTGAGTTTCTCCATTTCCAAAAGGTCAATTAATATCTGATTCTGAGACCCAGGTGAAAGTCCTTTACCAGATCCTCCTAGCTGGAGTGGATGTTAGCTCAGACTCCAAGCCATCCTCATATTTCTCTAGCTCTTTCTCATGAACCAAAAGGTTACAGGATTTTAGTTCAGAAACAAGGAGAAATGAGAGAAGCAGAAGAACCATGGGCAGGGTGAGGAATTTAGAGATTTTAGGTGAAAAAAAGGGCTCAGACAATCTAGAATCAGGGGGCTGGGAAGGTTGCTCAGTGGTAGAGCGCTTGCCTTGCATGCATGAGGTTCGATTCCTCAGCACCACATAAGCAAAAAGAAAAAAGCTGGAAGTGGTGCTGTGGCTCAAGTGGTAGAGCGCTAGCTTTGAGCTGAAGAGCTGAGGGACAGTGCCCAGGCCAGAGTTCAGGCCCCAGGACCAGACACCACCCCCCCAAAAAAAAAGAAAATCTAGGATCACTCACATCATTAGGGAATCACATCATAAGATTAGGGAATAAATGTAATAAATTACTACCTAAATTATTAACTCCACTACTCTACATTACAAGTGTTCTGTCAAAAGTTAGCTGTCCTAGCTCTATTTTGATCAGGAAAACAAAGTTCTACTGAGTAGCTTTATCCATACCCCAGGTTGTTCTTACTCTCTACTTCTCTGTTACTTTCCTTTGCTGCATTCAATCAATGACACTTGAATGTGTTAGCATCTTCTAATCCATTTGTTATAAAGTAAAACAAATTATGGGGAAACGTTTATCTATGGTACACTTTCTTCTATGGCATATTTATTTGATGTTATTAAGTATTATTTTAATAGTTTCATTGTTAATACTTGAGAAAAATATTTTACTATTAGCAGTAATTAGTTGCACCTTTTTTTTGGTATTTTTCCACGTCTGTGTATTTTTTAAGCTTCTAACATCATCTTTTCCCCCAACTGTTGCCTTCTTAAAATTGCTTCAAATTATAAACTATATATGATGGTCCTCTATGTGTTCATTGATATATTTAAATTTTGATCTAATATCTACATATTATAGGAAATCTTCAACCTATTGTAATTGTTCTGAAAATCAATATGGATGTTCCTCATTAAAGCAAAAACACAATGCCACAAAACTTTGTGAAAGTAGGATTAGGTATATATTCAAAATATTTAGCAATGATACAGTAGAAACATTCACTTCTCATATACCAGAACATGTTTATAGCTATGAATAGCACATTTTCTTCATTCCCTCTTTCTGGTGCATCTAGGTTGATTACACAGCTTGGTTGCTATAGAATATTGATGCCATGAACATGTATGTTCATGTTGATTTATATTCCTTCAATATGTATCGAATTGCAGTAAAGGTCATCAACATATCTGTCTTTTTGGTATTGTGTAAACTTCCATTAAGATATCCCTATGGGTTGCACTAGTTTACAATGCCACAAAACCAAATATAGTTCCTGATTTATTTACCTCTCCAGCAGTTTATTTATTTGAGTGGTGGTAGCTATTCTGGTGTGTAAGATAGGATCTCAGTGACTTTCCTCTTTATTTTCCTTCGTATTTGCTATGTGGATATGAATCTCAAAATTTTCATTTATTTATTAAACACTTACATTTGTACTTCATTCCTGATTAGTGTCTTTCTTTTTCTTTGGTATTTGATCAATTTTTAAGATTTATAACATTTGATTTTTTCCCATTACAAATACTCATTTCAGTTAGTAAAAAGATTTTTTTTCATTAGAGTGGTGCACAATTAACTAAAAACAACAGATTGTACATTTATATCACTGGATGTTTTGTTTGTATTTACAGCCAGGAAATTGTTTCAATAAAGATGCTGAACTTCTTTCATTGATATACTGAAAGTATAGTATCTCATATTGGCCTAAACTAATCTCAGAATTAACAGTGAGAGCCTGGGACACCACAGTCTGGGCTAAGTAAAACCACTAACACAGTATAAACTGCATTTAAAGAGAGCAAAGGGCTTCATAAAAGATCGAAGAAAGGCATCACCTTCATGAAGCAAATGTTGAAGTTCACAAGCAGACCTTAGGAATCTGAATATCAAGAAGATCAAAGGATAAAAGTATTTAGAAGGATAACTTTAGAACTCAAAATTGGGGAGGTGGGACAAACAATAGATACCAAAACTCAATGCTGAAGGGAAGGAGAATTTTACCCCAAACTTCAGCTGTGTCTGACTCTCTCACACAACACACACAGACACACACAGAGACACACAGACACACAGACACAGACACAGACACTGACACACACACACACACACACACACACACACACACACACACACACACACACACACACACCCCTAGTGAGAGATCTTTGCCAAAGCACAGGCATTCTGGACTTAGACACCGAATACTCAGAAACTATCCATTGTGAAGGCCTTTACTGAAAGTACCCATTGTAAGTAGACATTTACTGAAAGTTAGAACTCAGATTCTTGGAAAAACCGTGAAATGTCACAATAAAGTTCTGCCCATAACTCCCCTAGCAATAGCCATCAGCAGATGACAGGAAGTACCTAAAGCTACAGATTATTTTTAATTATTTAATGTTTTTTTTAACTTTTTTTATTGTGAAAATACTGTACAGAGGAGCTACAGTTACATGGGCAAGATAATGAGTACATTTCTTATCAAGCATTGTAGCCTCCTCCTTTGTTTCCCCCTCCCATCCCTTCCCATTGTCCCCGTACCCCCCCATCGAATCCTCCTCCCCCCTTCCCCTCTCCAAAGTTGTAAAGTTCGTTTTTCTCCATAAGAACTTGTACATCTCATTGTTGCAATGGGTCCACCTGTATCCCTATTTAAACGATTTGTTTTTTTCCCCTTCTCCTCCACAAATTATTGCTTATTGCTTAGCCTGCACTCGCTAGCCAATAAGACTGTTATAAGATTACCCAGTTAACAGAAGGGTCGGGGATCTCAACTCTGACCCACTGCAATGGTGACAGTTGTGAGTCCAGGCTCGACCTTGCAATAAATGACTCTAATGTGGTCACATGAGAACTGGCTCCATGGTGGTCTTTGGGGATCCTTATCTAAGCACAAGGCTAGTGTACACAGAGAACCCCAGGGGCAGCTGTATCTGGAACAATGAAGCTTTTTTCCTCTTCTTTTCAGATAATCAATCATGATGTTGCAGTTGGCTCCACAGTTGCTCCACACCTGAGCAGGAGGAAGGAAAGGATGCCTTAGACTGCAGGACGGCCTTGTGTACCCCTGGATTTGTAAGAATGCAGTTTGTGGTCCTCTAGGCAGGGGTGGCCAAGCTGAAATGGTGGTAAACTTTGCCTGAAGGGTGGCACTCTGTGAGCCCTGCATGCATGGTGAAGCAGCCTGGAAAGCCCTGTGAACATCTCCGGGATGGCTTCTCAGTGGATTGGAGAAATTGACTCCTGTAGTTGCACATGGCATGAGGCAGTTGGAGAGCAGGAATCCAGAAGATGGGAGAGGCACAGAAGCAAATGCACCTCTCCATTGAGACTCGTCGGTCATTCTAAGGAGGTTCACAACCCACACGTGGCGGCCACTGCACAGGTCCTCAGAGGCCCTACTTGTCTGGAGAGCAGTTCCTGGTCCTGATCCAGAGCTGGAACTTCCCAAGTGGCCCTGAGCTTGGCTGGGCTGGAGCGGAGTCTACTAGCCATGCTTCCTCTGCCCTGCTGAGTATAGCCTCCTAGCAGCTGCCCAGGCTACAGCACCCACAATAGGCCACCTCCTTGGGGCAGGCTGAAGCTGTGCTGACAATTCTTGCCTGGTGCCTGCTTCAAGGCAAGAGACAGGCCTAGCCCACAGCAGAGCTGGCCCTCACTTCCAAGGGCATCGAGAGAGGCATGACAACCACAGGCCCTCACTGCCCCTAGAGGTTACCTATAAGTCCCTGCCTTTGTTCTTGAAATTCTTCAGCCATTGGTTGTCTCATTTTTCATTATCAGTTTGGGTGGGACTCGAGACTTCTTCTTCTCCTCACCAAGCTAACATGCCCTAGCAAAGCCACCCAACTACCAATCTACCATATATTATGTGATTTTTTTGGTTCTCTTCTATTTTCTTCCTCCATGGTATAACTCGTTTCCACTGTATTTGAGGTCTGTGAACTCCAACTTGCATATACAAATTTCTAATGTGGGGAGGGGAAGGGAAATTAAATGCTGAAAGAAGTACACAGTAGGACCCATTGTTACAATGAGATGAACAAGACACTATGTTGAAAATGAACTTTACTAGTTGGAAATGAAAGGTGAGAGTTGGTGCGGTGGGGAGAAAAGGGATGGCAGGGAAAAACAAAAGAGGAGGTAACAATGTTCGTTAGATAATGTACTCACTAACTTACTTATGTAACTCTAATCCCTCTGTCTACCATTTTAACAATTAAAAAAAACATGAAAAAAATTATCCTGGAGTACATTAAGTTCAAATTTCCTAAATGCTCTGTAAATTAAGACCAATTTTAAATGGGAAGTAGGTTCTCAGAAACATTTTTTTGTCAGTGTTTGTGTTGTGCATTATTACCCAAGTGTACATAAATTAACAGAAGGAGAAACAATAGGGATAGGAGAAAGAGAAGTTCTGTGTTTAAGTATAATGGTTCAATAAACTATAGAAGACTCTGCAAATAAGACACTTTGAAACAATAAAGCCAAGGCCAGTATTTAGACCTATGGGAGTGACATAGAGAAAGCATTACTCCTAAATGGAACATGAAGGATGAGGCCACTCTCTTTCTTCTACTAGCTCTAAATCATGGTAGCTAATCATGTAAATTTGTAAAAACTAGAATGCAAGAATAATTCTGGTTCCAAGCAAGTCATATATAAGACCATGGACTTAACTGGGGGAAAAAATGCCATGTTGAGAGAGCAGAAATTATTCTAGCAATGAACTGGTGGCTAAGATCATATTTCTTTTTATTTCTTTTTATTTTTCTTTTCTTTTTCTTTTGATGGTAGTGGGGCTTGAACTCCATGCCTGGGCACTGTCCCTCTACTCTTCAGCTCAAAGCTTGTGCTCTACCTCTTTAGCCACAGCACCACTTCCAGTTTTGTGGTGGTTAATTAAAGATAAGTGCCTCAGAAACTTTCCTATTCATGCTGGATTTGAACTGCAATCCTCAGATCTCAGCCTCCTGATTAGCTAGGATTACAGGTGTGAGCCACTGGCACCCTGCTTAGGATCACATGTAATTCACTTGCAATATATTATCTCCTTTTATTGTACATATTTTAGTGCTGTGGAAGTGAATTGTACCTTCATAGGTTTTCAAAGCCTAATTTTCACAAACTTGCATTTCTTCAAATAGAAATGCTATAAATTTTAGAACAGACATTAAAATAGATATAAAATTCACTTACAGGAATTTGTCCAGCGTACATCCTCTATAGTGTGTCTTTTCAAAATTTGATTTTTGGGGATTTTTTCCAGGGTCTCACACATATTTTCAAGTGCACTGTCAATGAACTACAATTCCCTTTCGAAATACGGTTTTTACTTCTCTTTAATGCATTCATAGAAGTGTAATGAATATACAATTCTTTTTTACCTTTACGACTTGAAATCTTGCTTGCTAAAATGATTGCAGTATTATAAAAATCTATCATTATGAGGAGTTTATCAATTTCTCCACAAATGTATTACTTTATTTTGTGTCATCTTTTTATGTTAGGGTCATACTAGTGAGTTTTCTTTGTCTTTTTTCTTAGATACTAAAGAGTAACTTATTTCATATGCTCCTCCTATTGACTATTAATTTACACATGTTCTTTAAAGAAATATCCTATTCAGGAAAAATTATATGGAATTGGAAGATATAAAAATACTTAAGATTCAGAATCATTGTAGCATTCACATTGTAGCATTAACAAATATGTTCCCTCTATCTGTTGGATATGTTTCATTTCGGGTATAGTGTCCTTTGAATTATGAGTATAGTGTCCTTTGAATTATGAAATGCTATCACTTGATATAATCCAGTATATTCTTGCCTTTCTTTAGCCACTAATGATTTCCATTAGAAACCTTTACTGATAAAATATCATGAATTTTTACGTTTATCTCTTATAGGTTTTTACATCTCACATTTAGTTTGATAATCTTTTTTTATTATAAATTTTTGTATAAGGATTGAGTTAGGCCAGGCACCTGTAGGTCACTCCGGTAATCCTAGCTAGGCAGGAGTCTGAGATCTAAAGACCACGGTTTAAAGCCAGCCTGGGCAGGAAAGTCCATGAGACTCTTATCTCTAATAAACCAATAGAAATCCAGAAATGGTGCAGTGGCTCAAGTGGTAGGGTGCTCACATTGAGCTGAAGAGCACAAGGACAGTGCCTGAGCCCAGAGTTTCAGCCCCATGAGTGACAAAAAAACAAAACAAAACAAAAGAAACAAAAAAAAAAGGATTGATGTAGTAGTCTAAGATCATCCTGTAAATCCCGAAAGAAAATCGTGCCAATACACCCATTTAAGATTGTATTTTTATTTCATAAAGTCATAGGATAGTTTTCAAAATCTATTGACCATACAACTGAGAAATTATTTTTAACAAATCTGTTACATTCTTCTATGTGTCTGCTCTTGTAGTAGAACTATGTTGTCTTCACTACTAAACATGATAAAAAGATTCAAAGCTAGTATGAAGGGTGAAGCTACATCATTTTACAAGATTGTACTGACTGACCTGTATTCCTTGAATTTACATAGGAGTTTATTGAACAGGTGAACCAATATTCTACGGAGATATCTAGATGTTTGATAGTCACTCATATTTTGTACCTTCAAAAAACACAAGACCCCAGATATTATATATAGAAAAATGTCTTCAGAGAATACTTGAAACAACTAAAATTAACTGAGGAATTAGTTAAGATTTAGATAACACTGTAGCTTAACAAATCTGAATGATAACAACTTGAGCTGTACAACAGAGGAAAGTGAGAGGAGAAAGAATGATGGACCACATAGGAGCTATATGTGATTGCTATTGTGTTTCAAAAACCAGAAAGACTTCAGAGAAGAGAAGGAGAAAAATAAAGTGTCCTGAGGGAAGTTTCTTTTTAATCCATCTAATAGCTTGTACTAAAATCAATGGAAATGGGAAAAATTAAAATAGAAATTAAAGCATTGTATATACATGTTGTAATAGGAATATGATAATTTTCAAAGAAATAAGAGAGAGAATAGTTAAATTCTAAAGGGAAAAGGAATGAAGAGAGAAAAGAAGCAAAGTAAAACCTTTATCAATAACAAACACAAGAGTTTGGAAGTGGAATTATTCTAAATTACAATAAAAATTGCTAGCGTGGATAGAATATGGATGACATGTTATCATATATAATTTTGAAAAAGCATACTAGGAATGAAAGTCATGGTTTAAAACACTATTTGGATTATAACTAGACAGTATAGCTCAGTGGTAAACCATTGGCTTCGCATATGTGAAGCAATTGTGTGAACTCCCAAGCATTACAAAGTACACACACACACACACACACACACACACACAAACCACATAAAAACACACACACACACCACATACACACATTTGCAATATTGATATTATCATATTAAACGGAGGAAATTATCACAAACAGTAAAAGTATGTTAATATATGAAATAATAATATTGCTCATAGTATTTAAAAGTTTAGTAGAAAGAAAATAGTCACAATATACTTGGATTTTAATAGATTAAGTAAATTGAAAATTAATAGAAGACATGAGAACTTTTGCAAATAAGTTTTAAATAATAAAAATTTTGAAACATGTGTCCTTTTATTTTAACAAATGATTGATATTACTGGTGTTTTAACTCAAGATTTAGAATATGATAGCGAGGTGCTGTATATAACGCTAAGGATGGCTATGTCCATAATCATTTCACTCTGAATAGTTTTATACTAAGGTCTCATAGTTTCCCAGTCCCTCCCGAATTACAAACTCTATTTACACTTCCCACCATAGCTAGAAAATGGATGTCACAAATCACCATGCCGAGCTCAAAGTTTTTTTTTTTTAATTCAAGTAAAAGTACTTCCAAAAAGTGACCAAGTAATGAAGCCTTTCTTAGTAAAGTATGTGCTTCATGAAAATACTGTAAGTATTTGTTACCTGGACAAATATTTTTATACTATAAGAAAATAAATGTATTTAGATTCACTAACCATATAAAATTAAGAAATTAATTTTTAAATAGCCACATGTTAAATATTATAAAAGCAAAATATATGTGTCTGAATAATTTACATGTGTAAAAATCATGCAAAATTAAATTAACTGATCCTAAACTTTGAAAAAAGAATTACTCTAAAGAAACAAAAGTAAACATTTAAGCTCAAAATTTGAAATTTAGAAAATAAAATGAAGTAGGGGCTGGGAACGTAGCTCAGTTGTAGAGCACTTGCCTTGCAAGCATGAGGCCCTGGGTTCGATTCCTCAGCACCACAAAAGCAAAAAGAAAAAGCCGGAAGTGGCGCTGGGGCTCAAGTGGCTCAAGCGCTAGCCTTGAGCTGAAGAGCTGAGGGACAGGGCTCAGGTCCAGACTTCAGGCCCCACAACCGAACCCCCCCCCCAAAAAAAAAAGAAAAGAAAATGAAGTATACTCTTTAGTTGACTTATTTAAGTGTAAACGCTCTGTATATCAATTTTATAATAAAAAATGCTTGAACAAAAAAAGCAAAAGTACCCATTGAACAATGGCAACAGCAAAAGCATCAATAGTTCTTGTTTTGAGTGTACAAAAATATCGTTGGAATATATAACAATGTTCCTTCCCGAAGAAATGTACTCATTACCTCATTTATGTAACTGTAACACCTGTGTACATTACCATTACAATAAAAATAATTTGAAATTAAAAATAAACCAAATAATATACCAATTAAGAATTCTTAGAAGCCATTGGTTAAAAACATTGTAAAAAACTCCCCTAAATATCCAAGGAATATACTTTGATGATACTATTTAAATGCTTCAACTTCAGCAGAAAAGCAAAAAGTTTAAAAACTGTTACAAAGTAAAGTAATAAATTAGAATATATTACTATTAATAATAATCATATGACGAATTTATAGTGGTAGTCAAATATGTAAGAAATGAGGCAACTTGCCATTCATTTGCACTTAATAAGTGAGAAAGAATTTTCTAGGTATTTTTAAATTGTCATAAGTTTAATGAAGAAATTATTCTGTCACATCATATGATAATCAGACAAAGCTGATATTAGAACAAAGAACAGATTTATTAAGGTTTTGGATGTTAATGTATATACTTATTTTGGTTGTGGAAAATGTGGCGATTTCAAATTGGGGTATATTGTTCTTGCAGGCCGGCATCATACCTGTGGTTAATTTTAGGATAGTGGTTCCCTTTCCACAAGAACATGCACCTGCTCTGTCCTTTTAGCCTTCCCATCATCAATGGCATCAGAGTTGCACACCAACTTTTCTAGCTTGCTACCTTGCCTGGCCTGGATCCTCAGTCCTTCCAATCTTAGTTTCTAGATAGTGCAGGATGGTGGAAATGTTCCAATTCACCCAGCTATAGATTGAGAAATAAGTCCACTAAATTTTGGCCTGGGTTCTGTCCTCAAGCCTCCTAAGTAGTTAAGAGTACACATGTGATACCCTGGTGCCAAGCAGTAAGAATATTTTTAAAGCAAGTAGACATATATATATATATATATATATATATATATATATATATATATATATATATATATGACTTAGGCTTGTGAATACCTCAGGAAAATAATAAAAGAGCAGTGAAGCACAGAGGATAGGTAGAATTTTAACTAGCTACTCAGAGGCTGAATAAGCTTCGCTAGCTACTCGGGAGTCTGAGATCTGAAGACCACTGTTCAATCATGAAAATACAAGCGATTATCTAAAAAAAAAAAAAAAACACAAAAGGATTGTAGCAGTGGCTGAAGTAGTAGACCACTATCCTTGGGCACAGAAGGTGAGGAATAGTTCCCAGGGACTATCAAGCCTCAAGAATGATGAATGCATGCATGAGCATATGCACATGTTCGTGTGCATACTCGTACATGCATGCACACATATACAAACATAAATGAATATTTCAATGTGAAGTTATTTTTTTTTTACCTTACTGTACTTTATTTCCCTGTATTAGTTCACAAATTAACAAAATCAGCTAAGGACCTATTTACATAAAATTCATCATGTTTCTCTAAAATCTATTCTCTTTTTGGAAGCCTGCTTTTATTTGTCCCAAAAGTAAATTATTCAGGAAGTCATTCATCACTCTCAAGTCTATAGTATTAGATGATTGTTTAGGTTCCTCCTAGCAATATGATTTTTCTTTTGAAATCCTGCTTCAAGCTATATATTTCTTTCACTAGAAGAGAAACCTCTGTCAAACAATTAATAATAGCTTATTCTCCTCCTGGCATTCATCTGTAGTTTTATTTTCTTCATATATTTCATGATCTCTGTGTATGCCAAAGTCTGCGCTTAGCATGAGTATACCATTCATAGATACTGAAATTGCTTTGGAATAAATAATGTTCCCCCTGACTATCTTGAAAAAGAAGAATTGGTTTCTTAGCACTTTAAGTAAGAACTTGAGGGAAAGAAACAAAAGGATAAGTGAGGAACAACTCAACACATAGATTCAAATGAAACAAAACAACCCAAGACAACAAAAATTAATTCAGTACTCAAGAACCTGCAGGAAATGAAAGATTTTAAAAAAAATCAGCTATGACAAGCTTATGAAATTCGTGACTACATGGGAGTGCACTGTTGGGAGGATAGTGGCTAAAGCCCAGACTGAACAGAAAGTTCTGTACACAATGCAATGCACCTGTTATTCTAAATTCCAGGAAGAATAACATCAAGTGCACTGAGACCAAGTTCATACACAAGTAGGAAGCTAGTTTCTAGCTGAAAAATAATCAGGATAACTTAGGGCTGGGGGCATGACAAAGTGGTAAGAACATCCATTTAAGGGGCACAAAACACTCAATCAAATTCTAGTATTAGGGGTAAAAAAGCTATGATTTAAATAATTAGAACAATTGTAATACTTGAGTATTTGAGTGGAGAAAAATCCATTAGTGAGATAGAATGAACCCACGTTCCAATGCTACTTTAGTGATAATATTTAGTGGTACTTGAGACAAAACAGAGTTACCTTGCAAATGAGCATGGATGTACATTTGGGTGATGGAAATACTCTACTTACAGAGGTGTAAATTAGACTTTTTTGGGTAGATTGTAGTTCTTGAACTAAGAGCCTGGGTGATGTCCTTGAGCTTTTTCTCTCAAGGTTACTACTCTAATACTTTGAGCCACAGTTCCAATTCTGATTTTCTGTTGGTTGTTTGGAGATAAGAGGCTCATGGACTTTCCTGCCCAGGATGGCTTCAAACCATGATCGTCAGATCTTATCCTCCTGAGTAACCAGGATTCCAGGCATGAGCCGTCGACATTTTTAATAATTCAGTAAATTGTATAGTTACAGAAGTTATAAATTATCATTGTAACTTGTGTAATATATGTGTATGTATAGATCAATGCATACAGTTAGAAATATATTGATATATTTTTGCATCTACAGTAGATTTATGAAATCATCCTTCATTATAAAATAAAATGGAAGCTTTAGTGTGGTCTTGTTTGTAAACATTTGGGTAAATGCCCAAAAGTGGGATTGCTGGATCATAGGGGAGTTCTATGTGAAGTCTTTTGAGGAACCTCCATACTGCTTTCCAAAGTGGTTGAACAAGTTTACATTCCCACCAACAATGAAGTAACGTTCCTTTCTGTCCACATCTCCTCCAGCATCTGTTGTTGTTAGAGTTCTTGATTTTTGCCGTTTTAACTGGAGTGAGGTGATATCTCAATGTTGTTTTGATTTGCATTTCTTTTATGGCTAGGGATGTTGAACATTTCTTCAGGTGTCTATTGGCCATCCTTCTTTCATCTTCAGAGAAGTTTCTCTTTAAATCTTTAGCCCACTTATTTATTGGGCAGTTGTTTCTTTGAGGATTTGTTATTGGGGGTTTAATTTTTTGAGTTCCAAGTATATTTTAGATATGAGACCCTTGTCCGTTGTATGGCTAGTAAAGATCTTCTCCCAATCCGTGGGCTTTCTGTTGATCTTGCTAGCTATGTCATTTGCCCTGCAGAAGCTCTGCAACTTTATGCAATCCCATTTGTCCAACCTTTCTTTGATTTGTTGTGTTTCCGGGTCTCTATTCAGAAAATTTCGGCCTGAGCCAAGGAGACCTAGGGTTTCTCCTATTCCATTCTGTAATGTTTTCAGAGTGTCTGCTTTGAGTTCAAGGTCTTTGATCCATTTGGAGTTGATTCTGTTGCAGGGTGATATATAAGGATCTAGCGTTAGGTTTCTACATGTAGTTAACCAATTTTGCCAGCACCATTTACTGAAGAGGTTGTCTTTCTTCCATTCTATTGTTTTAGCTCCCTTATCGAAGATTAGATGGCTATAGGTTTGTAGGTTCATTTCTGGGTTTTCAATTCTATTCCATTGGTCCTGAGGTAACACTATAGCTACCAGCACAACTATGTTTATTGCAACATTATTTACCATAGCTAAGATATGGAACCAACCCAGAAGACCCTCAGTAGATGAATGGATCAAGAAAATGTGGTATATATACACAATGGAATTCTATACCTCCATCAGAAAGAATGACATTGCCCCATTTGTTAGGAAATGGAAAAACTTGGAAAAAATTATATTAAGTGAAGGAAGCCAGGCCCAAAGAAACATAGGTCCCATGGTTTCCCTTATTTGTAATATCTAGTATATGTATGAGTCAAGCGGAAAAGGTCAGATAATGTGATGTCAGGAAAATGAACCCTTAGATGTGTATTTTAATGTTTTTTTCTTTCATGCATGTGTTTCTAACGCATTTATAAGATTATCTCTTTGTTGCTTTGTATGTCCCTCCCCCACAGTATAACCCCTGCTTTCACTATATTTGATGTCAGTATAACTTTTGGAGGAGATGGGGAAAAACCAGTAGTTTAAGGATAGAGGTGGACCTGTTGCAACAATGAGAAGTACAAGTTGTCATGTCCAAAACGAGCTTTACAACGTCGGGGGGGGGCAGGGGGGGAAAGGAGGAGGATTAGGATGGGGGGGAGGGGGGAGGCTGGGAAGGGATGTGAAGGGTAAACAAAGGAGGAGGCTGCAATGCTTGGTAAGAAATGTACGCATTATCCTGCCCATGTAATTGTAACTCCTCTGTACAGTATGTTCACAAATAAAATAAAATTAAATTAAAAAAATAAAATTAAAATGGAAACACTTTTAATAAGGAGCAAAACAAAGGGAATTGTTACACGTTACTACTTGTTGAATGGAAGATGAATTGTGAGAATCAGTTTGGGAAAACCATCTCTACTTTAACAAAATGGATAATTGCTATTAATTTCAATCAACTTTGGTGGGGGGGAGTATTGGATGAGGGGGCGAGGGGAGGCTGGGAATGGATGTGAAGGGTAAACAAAGGAGGAGGCTGCAATGCTTGATAAGAAATGTACTCATTATCTTGCCCATGTAATTGTAACTCCTCTGTACAGTATGTTCACAAAAAATAACATAAAATAAAAAAGAAATAAAAAAGAAAAAAAAGTGTAGGGAAAAGTTATATAAAGATCCATTACACTTAAATCATGATTTATTGAATGGAAATTCCCTTGTACAACTAGTTAAGATAATAAAAATATAATTAAAAACAATGGAGACATCTGATCTTAAACTGTGTTCTCTTAAACCATGAGTCAATAAAATAGTTTCCTTCTCAGAAATTTTCTTTGCAGGTATTTTCCTCATAGTGACAGAAAAATGATCAAGGCAATGAATATCAATACATGACATTGCACATCAAAAAGAGACACAATAAAAATCACAGTAAAAATGTTAGAATTCACCACATGATAAAATAACAGTTAGAATGTGCCAAATGCTAATTGATTATTTTTCCAAGTACTTTACCTATGGTATCTAATTTAATCCTCAGAATAATTTCATAAAGTGGAACTACTTACATTTTTAGTTCTCAGATGATGATATTGAAGTCTTCAGAGTTGTAATTACTAGTACAATATTGCACACATGGTAAGTGTTAGCCTGAGGTCCATCTCTGACTGTATCAATTAACCTCATTCTATTTTATGACTAAAATTCTAGGAAAAATTCCCAGAATTATTGTGTACACTCATAATATTTCAGTTTATCTTTGTTAGAAAATAGAGAACTGTAATATGAAAACTCGAAGTTCAGAATCAATGCATACCTCCCTGGTGAAAGGAACTGCTAAAGTATAACATTCTTGATTTCTAGGTCAAAATAGCAGAAATCATATTCTATCCCTTCACTCAACACTGCACTGCCTGGGGAGCCTAACTCTGTTTAACACTGTCTTACTGAAAGTATGACCTCCCCAATTCCTGATGGAAACAGACTGCAGGTCTTATGGACCAATCATTTCCACAATGTAGCTCAACAAAATTGTTTACCATTAGAAGTATTTTGATTGCTATTTATACCCAACATTTTGAGACAAAGGTACTACTTTAAAATGCTATTAAAGCAACACTGATATAAAAATCACCTTTGACCCCAGATAAATAATTTACCTTTCATGTAACCAAAAATGCAGTCTGACCTATTATTAATGTTAGGAATGAAAGGATAAAAAATCATAGACAAGAAGGCCTAAGCATGAATTAAAGCCTCTCCAACTTGTGAATACAATTGGTTTAAAAAGACATTAAGGGCTGGGAAGGTGGCTCAGTGGTAGAGCGCTTGCCTTGCGTGCATGAAGCCCTGGGTTCGATTCCTCAGCACCACATAAGCAAAAAGAAAAAAAAAACGCAAGTGGTGCTGTGGCTCAAGTGGAAGACCGCTAGCCTTGAACTGAAGAGCTGAGGCACAGCGCCCAGGCCCAGAGTTCAGGCCCCACTACCAGACTCCCCCACCCCCGAAAAAAGATATCAATACTACTATATTTGTTCAAAATTTCTTATGATACTGAAGATTCAATTGTAAACTGTTAACACTTGAAAATAATTCATTTTCTTGGGAGTAGGAAACATAAAACAAGATTAATCCTAATCATTTTCAAATACATTTATTTATACTACAAATTCACTTTTATAACTACAAAGATTCTAAAAATAACTGAAGCATAGTGTCACGAAGGACATAATTTAACTTCATCATATATATTCAAAGGACTTTGCTAATAGAAAATAAATTTATACTAATAATTAGCTCACCCAATTCACTTCCATTCTTTTATTCTATATCTTTTATTTTCATAAAAAACTGGCTTTTCATAAAATGATGCATAAAAAGCCTATATACCCACTTACATTTTCAGATTTTAACAACGTTTATTTCAGAAATGTCTTTAGCTGTGTAGTCAATGAACTGAAATAACACTAAAATATTCAAAGGTTTTTCAGAAATTGCAAGACTCACTCTGGGATGTTATTTATATTGGAAAGGATATTCAAAAAGCCTTATTTGTTAAAGTTGTGATAGTTACTCCCACAAAAGTACTATTAATGAAGAAACCTTTGTATGTATAATACAACTTCAAATGCATCCACAATCTGGAGGTGACACATGCTTTTTTTTGTTTTTGCAATGTATATCTAACAAACATATCCACAATACTGATTTTCAGTCAATATGATGGGATATTCAAACCTAAAAAATACGGTGTTTATTATCTTAGTGTGAATAGATTCAATCTTACAAAGAAAGTTATTTTCAACAGAAATCTGGGAAGAGTTTATCCACCTTGAGTTTCACAGGAATAACCGGAGAATAATACCTGTTTGGTCAAGTTGGTCAAAATTACTCTATGAGTATATCTTAAAAGTATATCCAATTTAAGAGGTCAAATACATATTTTGTACTGACAGTCATCTTACTGCAATAACTTACTACCTAATTATATGTGTATCTTCTTTCCTAGCATATACTAAGAGCTGAAAGTGATCTCTTTTATCTAACTTAATGGTGTAAATGCTTTGATTATGATGATGTTATTATTTTACAAATAAAATGTACAGAAGGCTGGTTCCACTGAAATGACAGGACGGAACACTGATAAATAACAATATTGCAACATAGCTCTTTTCAGCCTCACTGTCCACATTGGCAAGCAACATTGCAACCGCACACACACACACACACACACACACACACACACACACGTGTGCACATGTACACACACATATACATGAATGCCAAATTCAGGGTTTATTGTACATAAAAGTTCAATTAAAATATTAGTGATTATGAAAAATGATAATTTGACTTATTACAAAATAATACATAATCCAATCACCACGGTTGTTACATTTTACCTGTCTCTCCACATGTGACCACTTAATTTATTTTTAGTTCATTCATTCATTCATCATTCACTAGTTTGGTGCCAATACTGGAGCTTGAACTCAAGGCCTGGTTCTGTCCCAGAATTTGTTATGTTTTTGTTTTTGTTTTCTCAATGCTTTTACTGCTTATACTACAGCTCCATTTCTAGCTTTTGCTGGTTACTTTCAAACCAGAATCTAATGGACTTTTTTGTCTGGTTTCAAAGCACAGTCATCAGATTTCGTCTTTCTGATTAGGTAGGATTAAAGACCTGAGCCACCCGTGTGGCTCTTAATTTTTCCTGTACATATGTAGTGCACATACTTAGATAGTAATTTAAAACTGAGAGCATAGAAGCAAGATGTACAGTGATGATATTGTCCTGTCAGAAATTCAAGTTAGTAATGTAAATTTCTTCTTAAGACCATATACAAAAGATACTTAAGAAGAAATCTGATGTTGTGTGTGTATGTGTGTGTGTGTGTGTGTGTGTGTGTGTGTGTGTGCTGTTGCAATATGTTCCACATATAAGCACTGTGCAGCGGTGTCCAGCCATTCACAGTTATTGCATGAATATCTGCCTTGAGATACCAACTCATGGGCAATGTCTAGGTGTCCACTCTAGGCTTCGCGATGAAGAGGGATATACTCATCCTCATCCCTAGTATTCATATAAGTGGCCCTTTTGGAAAGTACTCTCCACATTGTAGTAAGCTGCAAGACAAGCACTCTACCACTGAGCCACCTTCCCAGCGCAAGGATTAAGATTCTTGTCTGTAATTTGGTTAAAGCTATGTCTCTTTACGTAGGCGACTAAAAATATATTTACTAATTTCAAGTAAATACATAAATTCTATTTCCATCTCTTTTAAAAAATAAAAAAATTGTTTGCTCTGTAAATTGATTAGAAGCATGGATTTTGTGGCTAGCTATGTCATTTCACATCTGTATCTGCTTTCCTCTTTCTCTTTCATGGTTCTCATAGACAATATGGTTGCTCCATAATTATCCTAATTTATTTTGCTTTTATATTTTTAGTTGCATCATTTCACTTTCTGCTCTGCCATTTCCCAGAACAGCACCACATAAACAGAAAAATCTAGAAGTGGTTCTGTGGCTCAAGTTGTAGAGCGCTTGCCTTGATTTGAAGAGCTAAAGGACAGTGCCCAGGCCCAGAGTTCAGGCCCACAACTAATTTTAAAAAAGAATCTAAATACTTGATAATTCTATTAACAGATCTGACTGAAATCAGTTGAATCACACTTTTCCTGTACAATGAAGGAATAGGTCCCGGCTAGGAAAGCAGCTACAGAAGGCAGGCAGATTGTATCTGTGACAAAACTTTGTGGAAAATGGAATCAAGGATTACTTACTGGTGATTCACTTGCACTTGAAGCATGATTCTGAACTATTGCTTGCTGATTCTGCACTATTGCTTTGATCATTATATTTTCCAAGAAGAAAAAGTGAAATTTAATTGATAGTAAAGGACTACTAATATATTTTGACTTCTCATTAAGCATCTTCAATCATCAAAATCACTTGAAGGCAATAGACAGGCCTATTTTTAGATGAAAACAAGTGTCTTTAAAAAAACAAGAATTTAGGTAGTCATACCAAGGACTTCTATTTTACTATTGCATTATACATTTTTTCTAATGTTGGATACCAACATTAGAAAGCTACTAGAAAGCTCTTAAAGCCCATATCTTGAATAGTGAGTTCTCTTACACTATAACATACTTCCCAAATCATTTACAAAGAAAGCATTGTTTCCTATTTTCTCATTCCTAGAATAAGCTACACATGAAGACACCAAGGGTCCTCATGTTCAGACAAGGAACAAGATGAAAAAGTGAGGAATGGTATCAATTTCAAGAAAAAAAATGGAGTAGGATCCAAGCAAACTTCTTCTTTAGGATGCCAAAATTAATCTGCTTACTATGGTGTGAAGACTACTTTCCAAAAAGGCCACCCAGATGAATACTAGGGATGAGGATGAGTATACCCCTCTTCATATGGAAGCCTAGAGTGGACATTTAGACATTGTCCATGAGTTGGTAGCTCAAGGCAGATATTCATGCAATAACTCTGAATGGCTGACACCCCTGCACAGTGCTTATATGTGGAATAATACCAGAGTGGCAGATACCAATTCCCAAACTAAAGGCCTCTTGTCCGCCTTGCATGTTGCTGCTGGGAATAGAAATCGAAAAGATATTCTGTTGAACCATTATATCAAACCAGGTTTGAAGAACAGATTGGAAGAAACTGCAACCTCCTTCCCCCAGTCCACTGCCAGCCTGCTGAGAGGGACATGCAACCAGGGGTCTAGCTGAGGAAAAGGGCAGGACATACCATGTCTGAGTTCCCCACACAGAGACAGGCAAGACTTTATTGCAGCTAGCCCGGTTGACCCAGAATCCCTTGCAGGAGGCCAAAGATTTGGACAGCTGGACTTGGGCCCCAAAGAAAAGCTTGAACTCAGGTCTCTGGCAGTTTAAGACTCATTGTAGACCCTGATAGGAGGATAAAGACAAAGTCGGTGTGGAGGAGGGGCACCATCCGAGGTCAGAAAGAGGCAGACAGGCACCCAGGAAGGGGACAGAGAAAGATGAGGGACACACACACACACACACACACACACACACACAAATATGGCACTGGTGTCTCACACCTGTCATCCTAGCTATTCAGAAGGCTGAGGTCAAAGCCAGCCAGCACAGAAATGTCTGTGAGGCTCTTATCTCCAATGAACCACCAAATAGCCAGAAATGGAGCTGCAGCTCAAGTGTTAGAGCACTAGCCTTGAGCACAGAAGCATAGGAACTTCACCTAGACCCTGAGTTCAAGGCCCAGGTCTTCTACATCCAAACACACAGACACAGACACACACAGACAAAAGACACACGAACACACAGACACACACAGTGGTAGCCCAAAGCCTCAGCAGTCCCTGAGCACCCTGAATATTCCACCCCAGAGATGATGTCACTATCATCATCAGACCAACTGCAGACAAAAGTCAGAGCCTCTCACATGTCTGCAATGGTTCAGAACACATCATGGCATTTCTACTGTACACATTGTTATGCAGAAAATTCAGCTACCTTTTGTTTGGTTGTAGGTTATGGGGTTTGAACTTTGGGCCTGCCAGAAGGTCCTCAGCTCTTCAGATGAAGGTGTGCGCTCTACTACTGGTGCCACAACACCACATCCAATTTTCTGGTAGTTCAAAGGGGATAAAGTCTTACAGACTTTCCTGCCCAAGCTGGCTTTGAACCGTGATTCTCAGATCTCAGCCTCCTGAGTAAATAGGATGACAGATATGAGCCACTGGCAGCGCCCGGCTACACCCAAATTCTTTTTTTTTCTAGCTCTTTTCTTTCTTTCTTTTTTTATTGTGAAAATACTATGAAGAGGGATTACAATTACATGGGCAAGATAAGGAGTACATTTCTTATCAAGCATTGTAGCCTCCTCAGCAGCCACCTTCTTATACCAAGGGAAAACCCAACTCATAAAGACACAAACCAAATGTAACCCTACACTTCAGAATTAGTCACTAGCATCCAAAAACATCTTCCATGGATGGAGAGCATATAATTGACACTACCATCCCACCCCTGCTCCCATTCACCCACTCCCTGCCTTCCACAGGCCACGACCTCTGGAGTTCTTGGTAAGACACCACCCACCATGCTATGGCTTCACACTGGGGTAAACCTGGGGAGTTATTAGAAATGTCTGTACTGTGAGGCCAGCATCTGGTCTCACAACCTCAACCACCCCAATACTTCACTATCTCTTGCAAGCAAGGAAGGGGTATGTTTCTTTCTTGTTTGGTTTTTTGTTTTTGTTTTTGTTTTTGTTTTTGGTTGAAAGCCTTGAACTCAGGGCTTGGGTACTGTCACTGATGTCTAATTTTCCTAAAGGCCAGTGTTCTGCCACTTGAGCCACAGTGCAACTTCCGGTTGGAGATTGGAAATGAGGCGCTGGAAGGACTTTCTTGCCAGGGCTGGGAAATGAGATCCACTGCATTTCAGACTCCTGAGTGGCCAGGATGACAGATGTGGGATGACAGGTATGAGCCAGGGGCTCATGGCGTAAGGTGTCTAGTCCCTCAGAATTTCCACCTAGTCCTCCTCTAGAAGATACCACCTAGACACCCATCTACCTCCCTCAGAGACAGCAAAGGGAGGCTACAATCTGGGTGTGGCCATGGGGATTAAAGGGCCCACTCCATATCACTAATCCCCTCTAAGCTCCCATCTGCCTCCCCCGGATTGCCTGGTCTTCCAGGGCAGATCAGACCACCTAGAAGTTCTGGGGCCTGCCCAATGTCCCCATGCCCCACCAAAGCGATACCTGAGGACTTACGGGGCCATCTGCTCCATGTCCTGGTGGAAGACCTTGGGAGCCTTGCTGAAAACTGGGTCAGGGGTGCACAGGGCAGGATTGTCCAGCTCTCCTCTGTCAAAGGAGACATAAAGCACGGATGAATCTACTAAGAGCTTCAGGGCATAGCCATCCACCTGTCACCAAGGTCCCTGGGAGAACTCCTTTATGGTGACAGCCCTGGGGCCTGACCTCAGGGCCCCGATACTGTCCCTGACTTTCTTTGTCTCCAGAGGTGTGCTCTTTCAGCTGAGCCACAGTGCCACTTCCAGCTTTTTCTGTGTATGCAGGACTTAGCAATCGAACCCAGGCTTTCCTGTGTGCTAGGTGAGCCCTCTACCTCTAAGACGCAATGCCAGCCCTGGATAGCTGTTCTTTTGTGATCCCTCAGGCCTGTCTTGGGACAGTCTTGCACATCTATACCAAGTCTCTCACCAGCAGCCCTGGCTGGAAATGAACATGCTCTGCTATGTTGTCTCCAAGAAGCCCTTTCTTATCACCTTGGCATAGCTGGAGCCTCTCCGCTGTGCAGGCTGCCAGACTTGTCAAGCTCTGCCTTCCAGCCAGTGTGGGTTGAGAATGCACAAAGGGGAAGGCCTGGATTCCACCACCAGATTTCTGAAGGCCCTGATACACCAAAAAGGGGCAGGTGTTGTATCACACTCCATGAGACGGGCTTGAGGCCTGGGCAATCTGTGGGCAACAAGACAGGATCATTTCTTTGTGTGGGCTTGAACTGAGGATTTGGGAGCTGTCTCTCTGAGTTTTATTGCTCAAGGCTGGTGCTCAACCACTTGAGCAACAGCTCCACTTCTGGCTTTTTGGTGGTTCCATGGAGAGTAGATTTTCATGGGCTTTCCAGCTTATGGCTGGCTTCAAACTGTGATGCTCAGATCTCAGCCTCCCAAGTAGCCAGGATGACAGGCATGAGCCTGAACCCCAGGTGACGAGCACCAAAGTTTTTTTAGTTTTTGTTGGCTCACGTTCATTTCTTATCAACAAGCAAGCCTAAGTTAAAATAATCAGTTACAGGGGATCAAATTCCTCTCCTAGTTCAGTTAATCCAAGGAGATAAAGTGTCTTTGGAAAGGGCTAGTCTGGGTTGCCTTAGGGATGTTTGTGTGTTTGCGTGTGTGTATGTGTGTGAGTGTTGGGGTCCCTACCCTCAGCTCTGTGGTGCCTCATCCTCCCAGCAGGGAGTGCATCCAGGATCTTGACCCCAAGGGAGGTGGATGGGAGAGGGTACCTAAGCTCACATCCAAGCGGATGATCCGAATTCTGTCCTGCAACCTAAGCCTGGACAGATAAAGGAGAGAAGGAGAGGGTTGAGGGAACATCAAAGGTATCCCCTTACATTTGGCTGAATGTACCATCGAGAAAACTGAATACATCTTTCTTGGTAGTCAGCTAGAAGGTGTACAGTGTTCATTTATTTTATGATTGTGTTAGCCCTAGGGCTTGCATTCAGGGCCTGGGTGTTATCCCTTAGCTTCTTTTGTTAAGGCTGAGGCTCTACACTTGAGCCACAGCACCAAATCTGGCTTTTTTCTCTGTGGTTTTGGGGAGGGAGGTGGTTTATGGGAGATAAGAATCTCCTGGACTTTCCTGCCCGGGCTGCTCTGAGTCACAGCCATCAGACCTCAGCCTCCCAAAGAGCCAGGATGATGGGTGGGAGCCATGAGCTCCTGACTGCCACCATCCATTTATAATCACTTCAGCCCAGGGCTGGGCAGCCCACACTACACCTCCTTGTTGGGAGTAGGAAGCAGACATGAGTGGGTTTGATAATTCAACAGCCTACCTATCTTTGAGCATTTTTCTGGGTCAGTTTGATGGTGGCTTCATCCTTATCCACAGCAATGACATGGCTCTGTCACAAGAACAAATGTCCAACGGGAGGTGTTAGGTCTGGGGTCTTTCCTCTGAACCCCGCCACCATAACCAAAACGACACTTTGGAGCAAAGGGTAGTACACACAGAGTGTTTTTATTGTCTTGTAGCCAGGGTCTTGTCAGATAGGTGGGGGTAGAAGTCAGAAGCCCTGGATTGTGCTGGGCAGGGGGACAAAGTGACACCTCCTCATCCACTTTTCTTCAACGGTGTAGCAGAAGAATGTGGGGAAGAAATCATGTGATGGACAATGAATAACCATCACGGTCTAGCCAGGGCACAGAGGGGCTTACTTCAAGGGGCTGGTTCAACAGGCTGAGTAAAACAGCTCCTGACCCATAGCCCACCTCCAGAATGAGAGGGCCACCTTGGGTTCCAGGCACATGGGGATGCTGGACCACCTCCTCTAGCACTCATTCAACCAATTCCTGAGAGAGAAAGAGAGAGGGAGAGAGAGACAGAGACAGACAGACAGACAGACAGAGAGAGTGAGAGAGACAGAGAGAAGAGAGAGAGAGAGAGAGAGAGAGAGAGAGAGAGAGAGAGAGAGAGAGAGAGATACAGAGAGAGAGAGAGAGAGCGGGGGAGAGAGAGAGAAAGACAAAGGTCCAGAATTACACTTAAGTCAGGTGCCGGTGGCTCAGACCTTTAATGCTACCTACACAGGAGGCTGAGATGTGAAGATTTTGGTTCATAGCTGGCTCAGGAGGAATGTCTGTGAGACGCTTATTCTCAAAGAACCAACAGAAAACCGGAAGTGATGCTGTAGTTCAGGGGGCAGAATACTAGCCTTGTTCTGAAGAGCTCAGGGATAGTATCCAGGCCCAGAATTAAATCCCCACAAATGACAAGAAGTGGACTTCCCACCACAAGAAGTGGACTGAATAAAACCCACTGTTCTAGGAAGCATGGAAGAAATATCAGGCCAAGATTCTTGTCAGCTGGAGGTCATGAGTAGGTCACTTGGCTTCTCCATTACTCATTTTCCCCAGCTGGAAAAATGAATAGAATGAAGGATCCCTTCCTCATGGAGACAGGGTAATGATGAAAGACAGCCATGTTTTGTTTCATAATCGCACACCTGTTGCATGATTAATAACAGACCCCATCTGAGCCCTTCCCGGGCAACTCCCTGTCATATGCTCACAAAATTGTTGAGAACTGTATCTGACACCTGCTCCCTCTGTGCCTGGCCCTGCTCCAGAGATCCCTCTGTATTAATCCCTTATTTATTCACAACTGTCCCATGAGGAGACTGAGGTCCAACGGTCGACATCCAACCCAGAGCTTCACCTGTGGTCAAGAATCAGCTGCCGTGAACTAAGAGTTTGGGACAATCCGTCTAAAATGATGACTGAGCAGGTCGCTAAATGTCTACCACCACCACCCCACACACACACATACACACAAACACTTCTCCACCGTCCTTTGCAGGCAAAGATGTTTTACTTTCTTTCTTTTTGTTGGTTGTGGGGTTTGAACTCTGGGCCTGGGTGCTATCCCTGAGCTCTTCAGCTCAAGTCCAGCACTATACTACTTGAGCCACAGCACCACTTCCAGTTTTCTGTTGCATTATTGGAGAGAAGAGTCTGAGGGTCTTTCCTGCCCAAGCTGGCTTTCACCCATGATCCAAAGATTCAGCTCCTGAGTACTTAGGATGACAACCATGAGCCACTGGCACCCAGCCAAAGATGCTTTTCTATGCCTGTCATCCTATCCCCTCAAGAGACTGAGTTCTGAGGACTGCAGTTAGATGCAACCCTTGGCATCAAAGTCATTCAGAACTCTTATATCCAATTAAACACCCAAAAACCTTGCAAGTGTAGCTGTGGCTCAAATGGTAGAGGGCTAGCTTTGAGCATGAAAAAGGGATGGGACCCAGGCCCGAGTTTTAAGCTTTTTCTACATAGAACCACCAAAGTAAAGGAAGCAGGTGAGCACATGGGAGCTCAAAGCTCACACATAATACTCAAGACTCACAGAATAGACCCCATCCTGCTCTGAGTCTCTACATTCTATGTCCTAGATCATGGCAGGCTGAGATGGGACTGACCATGCACCAACTCAGGAAATTCAAGTACAATCTCATATTGAGGATCTCGTGACCTCATCAAGGACTCAAGATCTCTCACTGTCCTGCCTTGACAGTGGGCAGTCAAGTGAGATCTAGTTATCCAAACAAAGGATATGGGAATGAATGAATTTCTCAGCCAAGGGATGCAGACTGGAGGGCTCTAGGTCCCTCTATCTCGGGAAGGAGAAAAGTGCGGATCCATCTCAGGAATGTTCCTGGGTTGTTAGTATCCTCTAAGAAACAAGCCTGCTCCCAGCCTAGTGCCTCCTGTTTTCCCACTAGCCTCGAACTTCAGTCGGCGTCTCCCACATCTGCCATCTAGACTAAAGGCTGAGCCAGCAAAGAGACCAACCTCTACCTCTGAGGATGGCAATCATGGGGCCCTAGAGTGCCCCAGAAGTAGTCTGGGGGCAACACAGGTCTGAATCTCGCCCTCATTTCCTGGGTGTCCTCTTCCAGTAGCACGCTTACCTCTGTCTCTGGTCGAGGAATGAACACTGGGGGTGTCATCTTCAGATTGAGCCAGCAAAAGTGCCAGTCCCCAAGGATGTACTGCACAGGTATTCTACAGTGGATGACAGCCAGGTTGTCAACGGTGAACCCAGAGTGCCAGGACTTTATATAGCCATGTTGCTGGGTTGAAGATTCTATTACTGATGGTCTAGGTTGTCAGTTGAGGTCATGGCTCCAATGGCCTGACACAATGGATCTGAGATTGTCCTCCCTCTTCATCTTCCTGCTTATCCCTTGCCACCCCCCTCTTCCCACTCCCTCACCCTATACCTCCCTAGCCCTTGGACAGTTTCTTCTTATCTGACCAGAAAATAAACTCCGTGAGCCAGGGGAGATTGAAACTCTGTGACCCACCCTGAGCCCTCGGAACTACCCGAGGCTTTTTCCATCTGCAGTCAGCGACCACTCAGATTTGGAAGTCATGAAGTTGCTGATGTCATGAATGGGTCAGTGGCTTGGTCCTACACACTAACTTTAGGCTCTGAAACTGTCTCCACAGAGATTGTGAATGGTTGGCTCCCTTGATCCAAGGACTCCAAACCAAGGCTTGCATGCTCCCTTCTTCCTTCCTTTCCTCCTTTTCTCCCTCTATCCTTCCCTCCTCTCTTTCTCTTTCCTTTCTTTGTGTCACTCCTGGGCATAAACTTAGAGCCTGGGTGCTGTCCCTGAGCCTTTTTACTCAAGGCCAACAGACTACAGCTTGAGCTACTCATCCAATTCTGGCATATCCTTTTTAGTAGTCAGTTGGAGATAAGAGTCTTACAGGCTTTTCTGCCTGGCCCTTATGCCTCAATCCTCCTATCTCAGCCTCCTAAGTAGCTAGGATGACAGGTGTCAGGCACCAGCATCCAGCTCAAACCAAGATTTCTTCATGTGCTGTGGAACCAGCACTGGAACCTTTCATCGTGTATGACCCCCCACTCTCTCCCCCCCAGGTACTGGCACACACTGTAATGTTTTGTTAGATAAATAGATCAGCATCTGTCTATGACAATACTACAAAAAAGTCCCATCCAACTCAGGTAAGCATCCTGGGTGGGGGTAAACCTGATGTAGCTCTTCCACAGTTCTCTTCTCCCTCTTCCCTCTTCCCACCCTCCTGGTGCCACCGCACTTAACTCTCGGTTCCAAGGACGTGAGCCATGATGTCCTCACTGTATTCTGGGGCGTCTGGGATGCCTATCTTCTCAAAGTTCTCTGTCCAGCCACTGACCAGCTGTATGGCACTCAGTTCCCCACTCAGCTGTGAACAAGGTTGTCGTGAGGTGAAAACCTGGCTCAAGGGGCCTCCTCTGCAGTCCCTAAGGCCAGACAGGATGGTCCACCATATCTGGCCCCCAATTTTCATGTTGCAGAAAAGGATCCCTGAGGCATCCTGGGTCTCTGAATCTCCCAGAGTCCAGTACAGGTCCTGGGAATTGTCTCTGCTCACAGCGATCAGGCTGCTGGCGGCTTGTTTTAGTGTTACTTTCATTATGTTTTCCTGTCATACATCGGGTCTTAGGATTCCAGGATCGGCTTTGGTTCTCGAAGCTGCACCCCAGGCTAGTGAGATGGAAGCTGAGACAGAGCTGTCACAATCTGAGTTCAAGCCACGTGCATGGCCAAAAACAAACAAAAAAAATAAAATTAAAAAGTAAAACAATTACAAAATTAAAACAATTTTAAAAATTAAAAAAATTATTTATCTCCCTGTTTTGCAATTCGTGCCATTTTTTCTGCCAAGCCTGGGATTTGAACTCAAAGTCTGGGTAAATAGGCAGCACAGTCGGGCTAGGGGAATCACACCATACTTGAAGCCAAGAAAGTCAGGCCTCTTTCCTAGGCCTGAATTCAAGCCTCAGTCCTGCAAAACATATTCCTTATATACATTTTATTTACATTTTAAAGACAGGATTTATACTTCCATATAGTCAGACAATATCATTTTTGGTGTGTTTATTCATTTCATTTCTTGTTTTATTCATTTATTTACCATTTATTTTATTGACTCTGATGACACTAATACCATTTATTACAATTTTTTACTTCCTATCACATAGCATCTAGATTTGTAGATGTGTTCACTATCATGCCTGACACCTAGGACTCTCTCAGGAAAGGAAAACATGTGTCACACTCAGCTTCTTACTCCAAGATTAAATTTTTGGCTGTGCTGGGATGTGAACTCGGGGCTTAGCAGGCCCAATTCATGAATGGGTAAGGGAGAACACAGCAACTTATAGCCAATGAAGTTGTAAGGTGGTTCTAAGGCACTGAGATGGAGCCCCAGGTTTGGCCAAAACAGTGATACATGGATTGGCAGATGGTGCTATACAATTAATACATATTGGTAAAGAGTGCCAGAGCTATCTATCTGACTGAATGATGCCTACTACATTCCTACCAACTCTTAGGTATTTATTATACTGCCTTTGAAGTAATATTATTCTTTTCATGCTTAATAAACTATCAATTAAAATCAATCAGCATCCTAGGATTATTACACCCACTTTTAGACTCGACTGATGCACGAAATACTTTTTCAATCAGTATTCCTATGCATAGGAACGAGTCTCTTGTGCTGTCCTGCCATTGGTAGGTGTCAGGACTTAGATTTTTAACCTAGGGCCTATGTTGACAGGTTGGCCTATTTCTTCCCTGATGACCCACCAGCCTTCAGGAACAGAAGTTCAGCTCTACTTTGCAGCCATGTCATTCAGACTCAGGATGGTCACCCTGCAAATAAAAAAATAACGTAAAACCCCCAGTCCTCTGCAGCTCGCCACTTTCTGTGCTGTTCTACTTTTTTTTTTCTTCATGCAAGTCCTCTGGGTCTAGAATTCCAGGATCGACTATGGGTGAGAGGCTGCAGCCCAGTCTAGGCAATCAGAGCTGAGGTATAGTTGCCATGACCTGAGTTCAAGCTCCATGGTTGTCAAAAAAAAAATCCCCCTGGTTTGGAATTTCTGCCAGTTTTTTTTTCCTAGCCTGGGATTTGAACTCAGGATCTTGGTAAACCTGTAGTAAGGTGAGGGAAGGTGCAGAGTTTCTACTACTTTAGTTCAAATCTTGTGCCAAGACAAAAGCAAAAACTTAAGTCACTGACCTCAGCTGGGGGTTCGGGAGATAGCTGTGCAGGTGGGAGGGAAGGGATGGCAAGGGGAAACAAAGGAGGAGGCAGCAATGCTCAATAGTAAATCTACTCATTACTTTGCTCATGTAACTGTAACCCCTCTTTACAACGTTTTTACAACAAAAAATGTACAAAAAAGGAAACAATTTAGAGCTCGGAGAACCACTTTGCAGGTAAGGGAAGGATGTCTAAATAGATATACAAACTGCTGTTTTTACAATCTTCAGTAGGGAACTGAATAAAAATCACTGCTTCCATTTAAAATAATTAAGTGACAGTCTTGGAAGTGGGGCCAGTATTTCTGCCACTGCTGAGATTTGATCTCACCATCCGGGTAACTCTTTTGCATCGTAGGTTAAGGGGAAGCTCACTGTCCTTGAGGAATAGAAATTCAGGGTAGAGTTCCCAGGGCCTGAATTAAGACCCTATAATGGAAAATAATATTTATGTACATGTGTAATATATGTTACATATTACATGTCTATGTTTAATACAAATTATGATTTTTATTATTGATTTTGTATTTCTGTATTTCTATATTTTATTCATTTACTAATTGTTTATTGTATTAATATTATTATTCACATAATATTTATTACATTTTGCACATCTATTATAGAATTATACACAATAATTTAGGACATTGACTCATTTTTCATTAATACTTTATTAAGTGTCGAAACATGATACATAATTAAATAGAGGCATTTGTCACAGTCTTCACATGTTTAGAGCCTTTCCCAAATATGAGATTTGACTTGTTTATATTTAATACCTTCCTATAGGAATTTCTTTAGATGATTTATACTCAGAAGCCTTTCCTTGAGGATAGGCAAGTTGAGGGATAAAATTGTAAGGGTGGGACTGGGAATGTGGCTTAGTGGTAGAGAGCTTGCTCAGCATGCATGAATGCCAGGGTTTGAATCCTCAGTGCCACAAACTCAGAAAAAGCCAGAAGCTGTGGAGTGCCCAAGTGGTAGAGCACTAGCCTTGAGAAAAAGAAGCATGGAGACAGTACCCAGGCCCTAAGTTCAAGCCCCAGCACTGGCAAAAACGATAGGCCAGATGCCAGTGGCTCACACCTAGAACCCTATCTTCTCAGGAGGCAGAGATCCGAAGTCCACAGTCCAAAGACAGCCTGGCAAGTAAAGCCTGTTAGACTCTTATCACCAATGAACCACCAAAAGGCCCCATGTGGCACTGTGGCTCAAGTGGTAGAGTTTCGCCTTGAGATGAAGGGCTCAGGGACAGTGCCCAGGCTTGAGTTTGAGACACACTATGGGAAAAAAGTGAGGGTTAATCAAAGTACTTTTCCAATTTGCTAATTAGGAGAATATTCTCTGGAAAATGAACGCTGATGTACACCAGAATTGGAGTCAGAGCTCAAGGTTCAAGTGTAGTTGATCCATATGCCCAGCCTCTCAGACACTAGCATTATAGCCTTGTGTCCTAGAGTTCTGAAAGATCCATTGGTGAAAGGCTTAATATGCTCCTCAAGTCCTTTGTCATAAGTAGTTGACTTGTATTGTCAATGTTATTACAGTTCTGACCTAGCAAGCCCCAGTAGCCAAGGCCCATCCCCTAGCTCAGGAGGCTGAGGTCTGAGGATCACAGGGTGAAGCCAGCCAGGTCAGGAAATTCTATGACACTCTGACTTCCACTTCTGAAAGGGCAGATTTTCAAGAGCTTCCTGGGTTTTCCTTGGTGATGAGAAGTTACTTGTACTTGAGTTGAACTCAAGGCCTGGGCACTGTCTCTAACACTCTACTACTGGAGCCACAGCACCAATTCTGGCTTTTTCTGTGCATGTGCTACAGAGGAATGAACCCAGAGCTTCTTGCATGCTAGGCACTAATCCACATTCCCAGCCCTCTCATCTTTTTCTTAATGGTAGTTTCTACATAAGTATTCTACCACTTTACATTCCCCAAGTTTAATTTTCTGAATATAAGTTATTTCAAAAACCCTGATCTTCTCTTCCCTTGCCTGATTTGTGACTGTTCCTGCCTTGGCCTAATAATAATATGAAATAAAGGCTGCTGAGATCTTATGTGTGTACCATATGAGGACACAGGCCTGGAACTTTGGAAGAGAAAAGGCATGGGCATGAAAAGAAGAGAATGATGCAGTATGTGCAACAAGCCTATGTGAAAAATAAATCTGTACATAAAAGGAGAAGCATTGCATACAATCTGATTGCACTCAAAGAGGTAATATACACATATAAGTAGGTAGGACACTCATACATAAACTTGGCCTTCTCTTTTTGAATTTTTTTGGTGGACATCCCAGGGCTTAAACTCAGGGCCCTTTATGTTCCTCAGCTGTTTTCCTAAAGTCTGAGACTCTACAACTGCCACAGCTCCACTTCAAGCCACCTGGGTTAATTGGACATAAGCGCCTGCCAGGCTTTCCTGCCTCGTCTGTCGTGTATCTCCTGCTCGGCTTTCTTTCTCAAAGCTGGAGCTCTACCCTCTGGGCCACTGATTCACTTCTGGTTTTCTGGTGGTTTATTGGAAATAAGAGTTTCGCAGACTTTCCTGCTCGGGCTGGCTTTGAACAGAGATCTACTGAGGAGACTTCAAGTGGCTTTCCTCAGGGATTTGGCTGAGGATCTGCTCCACACAAACCCTTAGTCTAAATCTCGAGAGGTACTAGAGAAAAAAGGAAACACAAAGATGCTTCAGTTGTGTTCTAGATACTTCAGGTTGGAGACACAAAACACTCATAGTATTAGATAATTTTATAGGCATAAGGAGCAATTCAGACAGTATGAGGATCGCTCCAGCTTTTGGTCCTCTCGTCCTGAGACAGTAAATTCACTGCAGCTCAATGCTAAGTGATTGAACTGGCATGTCCTGTGGACATTTGCTGCCAAAATCATGTCACACTCATTTCTCACTTTTGGCTTCAAACCTGTGACCAGAGGAGAAGATGAGGAGAGAAAATCCTTCCCAGAGAAAGCACCTATAAAGAACATTGGGAAGTTGACTTATAAATTCAAAGCATTGGAATGGTGCTGTTAAATAGTCAGATTGTCCAGATTAAAAAATGAAGAAGAAAAGAAAGGCAGGTGCCAGTGGCTGCTGACTGTAATCCCAGCTCCTCAGGAGGCTGAGATGTAGAGAATCTGAGTTTGAATCCAGCCAGCATAGGAAAGTCCATGACACTGTTATTTCTAAGAGATCACAGAAAACCCAGAAGTGGGGCTGTGGCTCAAGGTTAATGCACTATACTTGAGCAAAAGTAACTAAGGGACAACACATATGCTCATAGTTCAACCCCAGGACCTACTTCCATGTATTGTGCATGTGTGGATATATTCCTATAAGTGAAGCTCCAGATTAGCTATGATGAAAGGCACCAAGCTAGAAAATTTGTTTTCAAAACAATGATTTCATAACACAGAGACTGCTTTCATGACAGTGCATGTTCCTGGGCTCTCCTCACAGTTCCCAGTGCAGCCTGAGTGTTTCTCTGCCTCACAGGCCTGCTGGAAGAAGTCTCTCTCATTGTCTGGACAGGCAGACAAAAGGCCTCAGTCCTGTACAGCTATGTAACAAACAACTCCATATGGGCCAATTAGTGAGGATGAGTGTGGATGGGCTCTGAAGGTCAGGACAAAAAGGCCTCTTTGTACCCCAAGCTATCTCTCTCCCCAGTGCTCCGAGTTGACAGGAAGCCTTCATTTGGGCCACCTCCTGTGGCAGGCCAAGTTCCCAGCACTTATCCTGCCTTTGTGAGACTATATTCTGGTGTTCAGATACAGTGCTCAATATAATTCGGGAGTCCTTCAGGCAGACAACTAGGGCACTTAACTTCAAGAAATGTTTCATTGAGGGTGATGATGGGCCTATGATTCCTCTGCTAGGTTTCCGGAAGCTTTGGAAATCCAAGCACATGTCTGATCTTGTTTCCTGTCATCTAGGACTGCTGAAGCACTTTACGTTTTGAAACCTTTGACCTCTCCTAGTTGAGCCCTGGGTGACAAGGTTTTGGGGTTGAACACAGGGCCTGGGTGCTGACCATGAGCTCAGTGCAGGAGCCCAGCGCTTTACCATTTTGTGTCACAGCTTTACTTCTGGTGTGTGTGTGTATCTGTGTGTGTGTGTGTGTGTGTGTGTGTGTGTGTGTGTGTGTATGTGTGCGCGCGCGCACGTGCGCGTGCACACATACACCAGTCCTGGAGTTTGAACTCAGGACCTGAGCACTGTACCTAATTTCTCTTGTACAAGAATAGCCCTCTCCCTCTTGAGCCACACAGCCACTTTAGGCTTTTTTCTAGTGATGTGTTCCTGAGAAGTCAAGTCCAGGGTTTCATAGATGCAAAGCACTCTATCCCTAAGGCACATTCCCTGCCCTCTACTTCAGGTTTGTTATTCATGCCATATTTTTCTGCCAGTCCTGGGATTTGAACTCAGGGCCTAGGTACATCTACAGCACTGTGGGAGAAGGGGAAGCTCACCATGCTGGTATACAAGAAAGTCAGGCCTGTTCCCAGGGCCTGAATTCAAGTCCTAGCTCTTGCAAAAATAATATTCTAATGCATTTTAAATACAGGTTTCATATTGACATACACATGTTTACTGCATATTACAGTTAGTTATTCATTTTATTTTTTGTTTTATTTATTTCTTATGTATTTTAGTGAGTATGATTACACACATAACCTTTTTTACATCTTATTACATAGGACATAGATTTGCCAATGTACTATACCTCATTCCTGAGACGCAGGACTTTCACTGATACGGAAGACAAATGGGACATTTGGCTTCTTCCACCAGGATAACTTAAGTTTTTGGCAGTTCTGTGATTTGAACTCAGGGCCTAGAAAGCCCACCTCATGAATGGGGAGTGGGTCAATGTTAGCACAGCAGTCTGATGCAAATGAAGTTGTCTAGCATTTTGGAACTAGGAGTGGCCAATATATAAACACATAGATGTGTAAAATGCAGTGTGTGTTTATTTACATATGTATATGCATCTATGAACGTATACAGAGAGAGACAGATAGACATTTATGTAGATTCTAGTGTATAACTCTATATAAAGAGTGATGTCTATATCTTACTTTTGTATATTCTATTGCTACTAATTATTTGGTCTAAAATTATTCCTTCATTAATTAATCACAGTAGAAGACTTAATAAAGTATTAATTAAATTAATCAATGACATATTTAATGCATACAATCTTACATTAGAAAGACTAGTTAATTGGTAATTCAATTAGTACATTTCAAACATTCTATTAGTGTTCCTAGAGATAGGAATCAGTTTCCTAAGACCTTCAGCCATGTGTTTGTGCGAGTACCAGGATCGAACTCAGGGCGCAGGTGTCTGGGTTAACCTCAGGCTTCACTGACAGCCCACCAGCCTCAGCCATGCAAAGTCATGTACAATTTTCAAGCCAAATCAGTGAGACCCAGGATGGTCACTGTGCAATAGAAACAAAGGTAAAACTGTTGTGTAAAACTTTCTGGTTTTTCCTCTTCCATTTTGGTTTGTTTGTTTGTTTGTTTGCCAGTGCTGGGAGTTGAAATTGGGTCCTAGGATCCCTGGATCATCTGTGGGTGTAAAAGCTGCACCCCAGCCTAGGGTAATCAAGGCTGAGGCAGACTTGTGAAGGCCTGAGTTCAAGCCCTGTGCCTGCCCCCCCCTCAAAAAAAATTAAGGTTCTGGCTTGGAATTTGGGACATTTTATATGCCATACCAAGGATTTGAAATCAAGGCCTGGGTAACTCTATTTTGCTGTGGGAAAGTGGATGCTCACCCTCCTGGACTAAAAGAAAGTCAAGAGCATTTCCCAGGGCATGAATTCTAGCCCCAGGACTGGCAAAATAATATTTATATACATTTATAATGTACATCATATATATGTATTTGCGTAGGTATAACATAATGTACCTAGGAAACAACATTTTCACAGACAGCAGAAGAGGTCAACATTAGCTGCTTAATCCACCTATTGTCTTTGGAACTGCTGGGATTTGAACTCAGGGCCTAAAATGCCCAATTCATCAAGGGATCAATGAAAGCACAGCAATCTCAAACAAATACATTGCCAGGGATTTCCCAGGACCTAAGTTTAACCTCCAGAATTGGCGAATATATAAATAGATAGATGCCTAATTGCTGCAAATTCATATATATGCATAGAGTGAGAGAGAGATGTATATGTATATTCCAATGTATGTTTAAATATATAAATATATTTATAGAATGTGAGATGTCTATATATCATTAAATTACACGTAATATATTACTAATAATTATTACGTATTAAATTATGCCTTCATTTAATGATGTATCATGGTTTAAGGCACAATAAAGCACTTCCTTGTGCAATATGAGCTCAGGGACAATGTCTAAGCTCACAGTTCAAGCCTCAGGACTTGTACCAAAAAAAAAATAGAGCCAGTAACTCCATGTGTCTGTGTATGTGTGAATGTATTTCTATCAGTGAACATCCAGAGTCGCTATGAAGAATGGCACCCAGTTGGGAAATTTGCTTTGAATAGAATGATTTCATAGTATAGAGGGTGCTTTCAAGACAGTGCATGTTCCAGGGCTCCCCTCCCTGTTCCCAGTGTAGCCTGAGGGTTTCTCCACACCCCAGGTTGCTGGAGGAAGTCTGCCTCTTTGTTGGAACAGGCAGACAAAAAGCCTCACTCCTGTACAGCTCTGTAACAAACAACTCTTTCTGGGCCAACTAGTGATGATGAGTGTAGGCTGGCCCTGAAGACCAGGAGAAAAAGGCCTCTTTGTACCCCAAGATATCTCTCTCCCCAATGCTCTGTTTTGACAGGAAACCTTCATTTGTGTCACCTCCCGGGGCAGGCCAATTTCCCTGCACTTATCCTGTCTTTGTTAGACTGTGTTCCAGTGTTGAAACAAACTGCTACAATTAATTCAAGATTTCTTCTGGCAGACAACAACTAGGGAGCTGAACCTAATGCAATGATTCATTATTGGCAACGGTGCCTCCCTAGGTTTTTGGAAGCTTGCTACATCTAAGGCAAGCACTCTACTACTGAGCCACCTTCCCTGCCCTTCTCCTTTTTCTTTTATCAGTCCCAAGATTTGAACTCGGGACCTAGGATCTCAGGATGGGCTGTGGGTCCATTGGCTGCACCACATCCTAGGGTGATCAAAGCTGAAGCAGAATTGCCACAATCTGAGTTCAAGCCCCGGGCCTGGACAAGGCCCAAGGCTGTGACTTGGAATTTGCTCCATTTTTCTGGCAGGCCTGGGATTTGAACTCAGGGTCTGGGTAACTCTGTGACACTGCGGGGGAGGGGAAGCTCACTGTTGTTGAAGACAAGAATTTCAGTTTCCAGGCCTGAATTTAAGCGCCAGCACTGGAAAAATTGATATTCATATATGTGATCTTTTTACATACATGGGCTTACTCCATATGACATTTATTACCCTTATTTATTCATTATTTATTTTATTTAGTATTATTACATATATAACATTTATTTCATTTATTACATCTTATCACATGCTTATATTTGCATATGGATTATACTTCATACTGAGACCCAGGATTTTTACAGAGAAAAAAAAATGTGTCAAAGTAGTCAGGAAGACAGATATCAGCCACAGATGCCTAGACTGTAACATTTTGTACGGGTGTCCTTGGGTCCCCTTGGTAGGGTGCTAGCCATGATCCCAACAGGGAAGGGTCAGTGGCTAGGCCCTGAGTTCAAGGTTCATGACTAAGAAAAATAAACCAAAACAATTGTCTGTAGGAGAAAATTCACTAGAGTTCAGTACATACATCATTTTGGCCCTGACATGGGGACATATCTGAGCCTCAAGGTTCTCATCTGCACAATAATCTGTGGAGTTCTTACAAGGACCAGATGCAAAAATGTACTCAGTACACCATTCCTCATATAAAACCCATGACATAGCTGTATACCCTGTCAGGGCTGGATTTTAAAACCACCAGTGTCTGATCTCAGCTCCCCAGTATCTTGGATGACAGGGCTGAGGAAGCCACAAGCATCCGGTTCCGTGTAGCTGGGTTGCAGCAGTTTACCTCTGGCTACATCAGGTTAGATGGCAGCTCTCAGCACCAGTCTCCTAGCTTGCCTTACAATGATGTATTTGCAGTCCTATTCTTATATCTTTGCAGTCAGAACCTTCTATCGTTTTGTTTTGTTGACAGTTCTGCATCTTGAGTAAGTGTCTAGACACAGTCCCTAAACTTTTATGCTCAAAGCTAGTACTGGACTGCTTGAGCAACAGCATGACTTCAGGACTTTTCTGTGCAAGTGGTAGTGAGGAATGGAACCCAGGATAGATAGATATAGATAGATAGATAGATGTATATGTATAAAACAAAAGAGATGTCTGTATATTATGAAACTGCATATATGATATTAATACCAATTATTGGCAATTAAATTATTCCTTCCTTTTTAAGTATAATGATTGAATACATAATAAAGTATTGAAAATTAGTCAATGTAGAATAATTGTGTATAATTTTAGAATATAATCATATACTAACTACTAATTTAAATGTTACTTTTATAACATTCCATTTGTACGGATGTATATCAGAATGAATTTCTTAGAACCACCACCATTCATTAGTGGCAGTTCCAAGATTGAACCTCCAGGTCTAAGTTGCTTGTTTCAGCTATGGCTTCCCTAATAGCCCACCAAAAATTAGCAATGCAGTGTCATGTACACATTCTGGGTCTTGTCATTTAGACCCAGGATGGTCACAATACAAAGAAAAAAAAACGTAAAACCACCTTCTTGAACTTCTCAGTTTTATCCTTCTCTTTTTTATTTATTTTTTTGCCAGCTCTGAAATTTGAAGTAGGGTCATAGGATCCAATGATCAGCTGTGGCAGAGATGTGAAGACCTGAGTTCAAGCCCTGTGGTGGGCCAAAAAACAAGTAATAATAACAGTAAGACCCTGGCTAGGAAATTGCACCATTTTTCTAGCAGTCCTGGGATTTTAACTCAGGGTCTGAGTAACTCTGTGACACTGTGTGTGAAAATGGAAGCTCACCGTCCTTGAAGAGAAGAAATTCATGGGGCTGGGAAGGTGGCTCAGTGGTACAGTGCTTGCCTTGCATGCATGAGGCCCTTCGTTCAATAACTCAGCACCACATAAGCAGAAAAAGCTGAAAGTGGCACTGTAGCTCAAGTGGTAGAGTGCTCACCTTGAACTGAAGAGCTGAGGGACAGTGCCCACGCCCAGATTTCAGGCACCATGACTGGCAAAAAAGAAAAGAAAAGAAAAAAAGAAATTCAAACCAGTTCCCAGGGCCTGAATTGAAGCCCCAGAACTGGAAAAAATAATATTCATATATATGAGATCTATTTCCATACATGGGTTCTACTGCATATGACATTTATTACCCTTACTTATTTAATATTATTACACATATAACATTTCCTTTATTATATCATATCTCATAGGATATATTTGCATATGGATTATACATAGTATTGAGACCCAGGACTTTCACAGAGAATAAAAAAAAGTGTAAGATTGGCGTCTTACTCCACAAATAAATATTTGGCCATGCTGGAATTTCAACTCAGCCTACAATGCCCAATCCATAAACGGGGCACAGTCTTAGCACACCAGCCTCCGGCAAACTGAGCATCCAGGAAATTCTGAGGACCTGTAATCAAGCTATAGTAGTGCCCGATAGATAGATGTGCAGCTTGATATTATATATATATATATATATATATATATATTTATATATATATATATATATACATATATATCGGCATATATAAGTATATATTTATATATACACACATAGAAAGGGAGAATGTGAGGATATTATTAAATTATATATATGTTATTAGTAATTATTAGTTACTAAATTATGACTCCATTTCATGAGGTATCATGGTTGAGTACTAATAAAAGCATTAATTACAAATATAGTCAATATCCTTAATCATACCATGGTGCTAGAATGGAAGATATAAAACCATTAATTTTTGTGTGGCATTCTAAAATAGAATCATGAATTAAGTGCAAATTTAATTATTACTTTTATAACATTCCATTAGCATTCACATGAACAGAAATTAGTTCATCAGGATCTCCCTCCATTTGTGGGTGGTAGTCATAGCATTCGAAACCTAGGCCTGGGTAGATAACTTTGAATGCAAACCATTGAATGAGACGATGAAGATTTCAGATTGTCATGAGTACAAAAAGAACAACAAGAAGAAAAGAAAGCCAGGAGTCAGTGGCTCCTACCTATAACCCTAACTCTTCTGGAGGCTAAGATGTAGAGAATGCCAATTTGAATTCATCTGAGGCAGGAAAGTCAAAAACAATCTTCTTTCTAAGAGATCATAGGGAGAAAAAAAGCCTATGAGTGGGGCTGTGACTCAAGAGCAGAGTGCTATCCTTGAGCAAAAGGAGCTCAGGAACAGGGCCTAGGCTCATAGTACAACCCTTTACCTGCCTCACCCCGCCCCCCAAAAAAGGAGGCAATAACTCCATGTTTCTGTGTATGGATGGATGATGTATGGATGATGGGCATTCAGCAGGTTGCCCATGTCCATCCCCCCAACCTGTGCAAGTCCTCAGAGAATCCTAAGTCTGAGCCAGCAGGTTGAACAAATCATCCTTCTCTGCCATTTAATAACTGAAGCCTGCCGGGTTTGCATGGGCTGTGCAACAGGTGACTTACGTCCTGGCTGAGATATCCCATTGGGACACCTAGCAGCCAGCCACTGCCTCCAGGGAGACCACAGTTCCTAGGCTGTAGGAGTTGTCAAAGTTTCTGGCTCCATATTCTCTATCCCTCTGTAGGATATGTGAGCCTACTCCTCTGGGGCCTGGTGGCTATCACTCATTCACCATTCCTCATTGCTGAGTCACAGGCTGGTCACAAATCTTGGCAAAGATATGAAATAGCCAGCGATTTTTGTACCAAAAAGAGGTAAGTCAATAAATCCCACCCTCATAGTTCCTGTCAGAAGTGAGCCTTGGGCTGTGAATGTGGCTTAGTGGTAGAGTGTTTACCTAGCACGCATGAAGCCCTGGGTTCGATTCCTCAGTATCACAGAACAGAAAAAGCCAAAAGTGGCACTGTGGCTTAAGTGATAAGAGTGCTAGCCTTGACCAAAAGAAACTCAAAAACATGCCCAGACTCTGAATTCAAGCCCCAAGTCTGGCAAAAACTGAGCTTGGTGAGACATATTCTTCTTGTACTCATAGGAGGGCCAAGATTACAGGTAAGAGGTAGAGTAGCGGACTGTTGCTGGTGGCTCACCCTCGTAATCTTAGCTACTCAGGAGGCTGAGATCTGAGGATCACAATTGCAAGCAGGAAAGTCTATATGAGACACTTTTCTCCAAATAAACACCCAAAAAATGAGAAGTAGAGCTGTGGTTCAAGTAATAGAGTGCTAGCCTTGAGCACAAAACTTCAGGGATAGCATCCTGGCCATGAATTCAAACCCCAGGACTGGCACAAACACACAAACACACACACACACACACACACACACACACACACACACACACACACACACACACACACACACACACCAAGCTAGAGCATTTGTCAGTCAGCCTGCACAAGTTCCATCTCTAGCAACTCAATATTAAAAAAAGAGGGAGAAAGAAAGACTTGCTCCTGGAGTTGATATAACCAGTGCCAAAATTCCACAGGAGTTCTAAGACGTGGAACAGGATAAAGAACCTAAGGCAGGAGGTTCAACAATGCACAAAATTTCCTGAGGTGTGGTGTAGACTAGGTGGTGTGGGTGGAATGAAGGTTCTGTGGCTTCAGACAAGTCCAGCAGGACATTCAAGGCTGGGTTAAGGTTTGTACTTGAGTCACAGGGAGGGCAGAAGGTGGAGGTCCCAGAATGGGGCCCAGGGGGAAGATTAGCTTGACTTTTCACCATGGACCCCAGGTTTTTCCTGTGGCTTGAAGTCTATTTTTCACAGCTCCTGACCCTCAGGCCTCCTTTGCATGGAGGACTCAGGGCAAATGCAGGGAAGAACACTTGCTTAAGAAAAGCTTCTAGCCCAATGCCAGTGGTGGCTCAAATCCTGTAAATCCTAGCTACTGAAAATACTGAGATCAGAAGTCGTGGGTCAAAGCCAGCTCAGGGGAGGAAAGGTAGTGAGACTCTTCTTGCCGATGAACTACCAAAAGCCAGAAATGGAGCTGTGGCTCAAGTGGTAGAGTGCCAGGCTTGAGGCAAAAATTAAAGAGACCAGAGCCTAGACCCTAAGTTCAAGCCCCAGTACTGGCACATAAAAAATAAAGAAAAGCTTTCAGGAGTTCCTAGTTCACTGTGGTGAAAGTCCAAACCACCTGAGTGCTGGTGGCTCATGCCTATCCTCCTAGCTCTTCAGGAGGCTGAGATCGGAGGATTATGGTTGAAAGCCAGCCCAGGCAAGAAAGGTCGGGAGACTCTGATCTCCAATGAACTACAAGAAAACTGGAAGTGGTATTGTGGCTAAAGTAGTAAGCTGAAGAACTGAAGGGACAGTGCACAGGCCCACAATTCAAGCCCCATGACCAACACCGGGCCTGCTTGAACCTTACTCTGTGGCTCTAGGCAGAGTAATTTCCAGTGGGTCCCTTAGCGTCTCCCAATATCTAGGTGTCCTACAAGTCTTGAAAGCAGCCTCTTTGGGAGCCTTTGCCTACAGAGTGGGCCAAAGTATCAGAGAAGGGTCTAGCCTTGGGGCACAGAGGACATCGGCCAAAATGACATCAGAATGGCAACTATCATGGGTGCAGTGTGGATCTGAGCAGTAAGTCAACATTTCAGACCAAGTTTCTGGGCCAGGAGGGGCAAGAGCTGCAAGATGGCACAGCATGTAATGCCTACTCACGGGGTGAAATTTGACAGGCACACCTTGAGTGGGTGTTGAGTTGGGCTCATGAAAGATTCATAGGATCAGGAATCCACAGCTGGCTGGCTGCTGCTGGTAGCAGTGGCTATCCCAGGAGTCCCAGGGTTCAGAGCCCTGCTTTCCTCAGTGGCAGATGAATGTCTTCAATCATGCACAGAGTATAAACGTGCATCCATCGTGTCCTTCCCTTGGTCCTGTACCCTATGCATGGATGGAGGCGCAGGTTCCATGGAACTTATGGCCATGGACCAGACCCCTCAGCCCAAGAAGGAGTTGGGGAGAAATAACTTTCGTGTCGAGAGTTTAATATGACTGTGCCTATAGACTGCCCCCAGTTCTAGCTCATCTGATCATTACCACCATCCTGTGTGTGTGTGTGTGTGTGTGTGTGTGTGTGTGTGTGTGTGTGTGTGTGTGTGTGTGTGTGTGTGTGTGTGTTCACACGCACATCTTGGTACTAGGGCTTGAACTCAGGACCCGGGCCCTGTCCCTCACTTTTTCATTTAAGGCTAGCAACTCTACCACTTCAGCCACAGCTTTTCTTCCAGCTTTCAGGTGGTTATTGGAAGAGGAGTCTCACACACTTTAGAAAAGTGAGCTGGTGATAAGAAATGTACTCATTATCTTGCCCATGGAATTATAACCCTTCTGTACAGTATTTCACACACAAAAAAGATCCTACTGATACAAAAAACAAACAAACAAGAAAAGTGAGATGGGATGCCTCTGAATGCCAATCCTTAGATCTCATCCTCCTAAGGAGCTAAGAATATGAGAGCATGAGCTATTAACATCTGGTCACACTTTTCTTCTTGGCTAAGACAGTGTACCTCTCTCCCAGCTTAGCACCATGTACAGCTAACCTTCCTTCTTCTCCCTCTACTCCTCCAGGTTTCAGAGGAAACGTACCCTCCCCTGAAGACATAGAAATAGGATGCTTGAGAGGTTTGAGCTTTATGTTCTCCACACAGTCAAGGGCTGCTGGGAGCTGATGTAGAGATCAGAGATCTAGGCCAAGGCAAGTAGACAGCTGTTAGAACAGAAGACAGTATGAAGAGACATCCTTGAAGCTGGATGCCAGTGGCTCATGCCTATAATCCTAGCTACTCAAGGCCGACACATGAGGATCAAGCAAGATTCAAAGCTAGCCTGGGCAGACTCTTATCTCCAATGAATCACCAAAAAGCTGGGAAGCAGAGCTACTGTAGTTCAAGTGGTAGAGCACCAACCTTGTGCAAACAAGCTAAAGGATACCACCTAGGCCCTGTGTTCAAGCTCTAGGAAACACACACACACACACACACTAACAACCTTAGCAGGTGCCAGTTGACTCATACCAGCAATCCTAACTACTTACGAGGCTGAGCTGTTAATATGGCTTGAAGCCAGCCCAGTCTGAAAAGATTGTGAAAATCTTATCGCCACTAAACTACTAAAAATGATGAAATGTGAGCTGTGGTTCAAGTGGTAGAGTGTTAGATTTGAGCAAAGGAAGCTCAGTGCCTAGGCCCTGAGTTCCAGCTCTAAGAGTTTTTTCAAAGACACCTTTTGCCCCCCTCCTTCCCTCAGGCCATAAATCCAGATTTTGGTTATCCTAGATCTCACTTCCACTTCTGCCACTTCCACAGCACCACAAGTGGCCTGTTTCTGGCCAGCTCTGGGTTAAGAAGTGAATGTACACAAGGGGGGCATACCCAGGTTAAGGCTAATGCCCCAGAACATTGAGGTATTGGCCATACCAGTCTCTCCTCCCCCAATTCCCTGGCCCTGGAATCTAAAGTCTGTGCCTCTGTATTCTGGACATCCAGAATTCTCTAGAAGGATTGGAGAGGCCCAGATGGGGCTGGAAGATAGACTTGCCTGCGATAAAGTATGTTGACATTTCCCAGACACCAATAGATATTTCCAAGCCACCTTGGCCTCACCTCCAATGTAGCCCGGAATCCACCTTGCTTGGGCGGCCTTCAGTCCACTATCAAGCTGGAGTTGTCCAGAGCCACCGGCAACCCCCTTCCCCCACTCACTGCCAGTCTGCTGAGAGGGACATAGAGCCAGAGGTCTAGCTGAGGAAAAGGGAAGGACATCCCATGTCTGAGTTTCCCACCCAGAGACAGGAAGACTCTATTGCAGCTGGCCCGGTTGACCCAGAATCCCTTGCAGGAGGCCAAAGATTTGCACAGCTGGACTTGGCCCCCAAAGTAAAGCTTGAACTCAGGGCTCTGGCAATTTAGGACTCATTGTAGACCCTGATAGGAGGCTAAAGGCAAGGTCGGTGTGGAGGAGGGGCACCATCCAAGGTCAGAAAGAGGCAGAAAGGCTCCTGGAAGGGGACAGATAAAGATGAGGGACACACACACACACACACACACACACACACACACACACACAAATGTGGCACTTGTGTATCACACCTCTCATCCTAGCTACTCAGGAGGCTGAGGTCAAAGCCAGGCAGCGCAGAAATGTCTGAGAGACTCTTATCTCCAATGAACCACCAAATAGCCAGAAATGGAGCTGCAGCTCAAGTGTTAGAGCACTAGCTTTGAGCACAGAAGCATAGGAACTTCACCTAGACCCTGAGTTCAAGGCCCAGGTCTTCTATATCCAAACACACAGACACAGACACACACAGACAAAAGACACACAAACACACAGACACAGCCAGTGGTAGCCCAAAGCCCAAAGCCTCCCTGAGCACCCTGAATATTCCACCCCAGAGATGATGGCACTACCATCATCAGACCAACTGTAGACAAAACTCAGAGCCTCTCACATGTCTGGAATGGTTCACAACACATCATGTCATTTCTACTGTACACAGTTATGCAGAAAATTCAGCTACCTTTTGTTTGGTTGTAGTTTATGGGGTTTGAACTTTGGGCCTGCCAGCAGGCCCTCAGCTCTTCAGATGAAGGTGTGTGCTCTACTACTGGAGCCACAGGCACGACATCCTATTTTCTGGTGGTTCATAGAGGATAAAGTCTCATAGACATTTCTGCCCAAGCTGGCTTTGATCCGTGATCCTCAGATCTCAGCCTCCTGAGTAACTTGGATGACAGTTGTGAGCCACTGCCAGTGCCCGGCTACACCCAACTACTTTTTTTTCTTCCGCGCTTTTCTTTCTTTCTTTTTTTATTGTGAAAATACTGTAAAGACAATGTTCGAGATGAAGTGTACTCATTACCTCACTCATGTAACTGTAACCCTCTGTATAGTATATTTACAATAAAAAAAAGAAAATAATATAAAGAGGGGTTACACTTACATGGGCAAGATAAGGAGTACATTTCTTATCAAACATTGTAGCCTCCTCTGCAGTCACCTTCTTATACCAAGGGAAAACTCAACTCATCAAGATACAAACCAAATGTAACTCTACACTTCAGACTTGGTCATCAGCATCCAAAACCATTCTTACATGGATGGAGAGCATATAATTGACACTACCACCCCACCCCTTCTCCCATTCACCCACTCCCTGCCTGCCACAGGCCAAACCTCTGGAGTTCTTGGTAAGGCACCACCCACCCTGCTATGGCTTCACACTGGGGTAAACCTGGGGAGTTATTAGAAATGTCTGTACTGTGAGGTCAGCATCTGGTCTCACAACCTCAACCACCCCAATACTTCACTATCTCTTGCAAGCAAGGAAGGGGTACCTTTCTTTCTTGTTTGGATTTTTGTTTTTGTTTTTTTTTTTTTGGTTGAGAGCCTTGAACTCAGGGCTTAGGTACTGTCCCTGATGTCTAATTTTCCTCAAGGCCAATGTTCTGCCACTTGAGCCACAGTGCCACTTCTGGTTGGAGATTGGAGATGAGGCTCTGGAGGGACTTTCCTGCCAAGGCTGGGAAATGAGATACACTGCATCTCAGCCTCCCGAGTGGCCAGGATGACAGATGTGGGATGACAAGTATGAGCCAGGGGCTCATGGCTTAAGGTGTCTAGTCCTTCAGAATTTCCACCTAGTCCTCCTCTAGAAGATACCACTTAGACACCCCTCTACCTCCCTCAGAGACAACAAAGGGAGGATAGAATCTGGGTGTGGCCATGGGGATTAAAGGGCCCACTCCTCATCACTAATACCCTCTAAGCTCCCATCTGCCTCCTCCGGATTGCCTGGTCTTCCAGGGTGGATCAGACCCACAAGGAGTTCTTGGGCATGCCCTATATCCCCCTGCTCCACCAAACCGATACCTGAGGACTTCCAGGGCCAACTGCTCCATGTCCTGGTGGAAGACCTTGGGAGCCTTGCTGAAAACTGGGTCCAGGGGTGCACAGGGCAGGAGTGTCCAGCCCCCCTCTGTCAAGGGAGACACAAAGCAGGGATGGATCTACTAAGAGCTTCAGGGCGTAGCCATCTACTTGTCACCAAGGTCCCTGGGGGAACTGCTTTATGGAAACAGCCCTGGGGCCTGACCTCAGGGTCCCGATACTGTCCCTGACTTTCTTTGTCTCCAGAGGAGTGCTCTTTCACATGAGCCACAGTGCCACTTCCAGCTTTTACTGTGTATGCAGGACTTAGGAATCAAACCCATGCTTTCCTGTGTGCTAGGCGAGCCCTCTACCTCTAAGACGCAATGCCAGCCCTGGATAGCTGGTCTCCTGTTACCCCTCAGGCCTGTCTTGGGACAGTCTTGCACATCTATACCAAGTCTCTCACCAGCAGCCCTGGCTGGAAATGAACATGCTCTGCTATATTGTCTCCAAGAAGCCCTTTCTGATCACCTTGGCATAGCTGGAGACTCTCCACTGTGCAGGCTGCCAGACTTGTCAAGCTCTGCCTTCCAGCCAGTGTGGGTTGAGAATGCACAAATGGGAAGGCCTGGATTCCACCACAGGATTTCTGAAGGCCCTGATACACCACGCAGAGGCAGGTATTGTATCAAACACCGTGAGAGGGGGGTCGAGACCTGGGCAATCTGTGGGCAACAAGACAGGGCCATTTCTTTGTGTGATCTTGAACTGAGGATCTGGGAACTGTCTCTCTGAGTTTTATTGCTCAAGGCTGGTGCTCTACCACTTGAGCGACAGCTCAACTTCTGGCTTTTTGGTGGTTCCATGGAGAGTAGATTTTCATGGGCTTTCCAGCTCATTGCTGGCTTCAAACTGTGATGCTCAGATCTCAGCCTCCCAAGTAGCCAAGATAACAGGCATGAGCCTGAACCCCAGGTGATGGGCACAAAAGGCTTTTTGGTTTTTGTTGGCTCACGTTCATCTCCTATCAACTAGCAAGCCCAAGTTAAAATAATCATTACAGTGGATCAAATTCCTCTCCTAGGTCAGTTAATCCAAGGATATAAAGTGTCTTTGGAAAAGGCTAGTCTGAGTTGCCTTAGGGATGTTTGTGTGTTTGTGTGTGTGAGTGTTGGGGTCCTTACCCTCAGTTCTGTGGTGCCTCATCCTCCCAGCAGGGAGTGCATCCAGGATCTTGACCCCAAGGGAGGTGGATGGGATAGGGTACCTAAGGTAACATCCAAGGAGATGATCCTCATTCTATCCTGCAACCTAAGCCTGGACAGATAAAGGAGAGAAAGAGAGGGTTGGGAGAACATCAAAGGTATCCCCTTACCTTTGGCTGAATGTACCAGTGAGAAAACTGAATACATCTTTCTTGTCAGCTAAAAGATGTACACTATTGATTTATTTTATGATTGTGTTCGTCCTCGGGCTTGGATTCAGGGCCTGGGTGTTATACCTTAGCTTCTTTTGTTAAGGCTGAGGCTGTACCAGTTGAGCCACAGCACCATATCTGGCTTTATTGTGTGTGGGTTTGTGGAGGGAGGTGGTTTATGGGAGATAAGAATCTCCTGGACATTCCTGCCCGGGCTGCTCTGAGTCACAACCATCAGACCTCAGCCTCCCAAAGAGCCCGGATGATGGGGGGGAGACATGAGCTCCTGACCGCCACCATCCATTTATAATCCCTTAGGACCAGGGCCGGGACACCCACACTACACCTCCTTGTTGGGAGTAGGAAGCAGACATGAGTGGGTTTGATACTTCAACAACCTACCTATCTTTGAGCATTGTTCTGGGTCAGTCTGATGGAGGCTTTGTCATTATCCACTGCAATGACTAGGCTCTGTCACAAGAACAAATGTCCAACGGGAGGTTTCAGGTCTTGGGTCTTTCCTCTGAACCCCGCCACTCTAACCGAAATGACACTCTCCAGCAAAGGTTATTACACATGGAGTGTTTTTATTGTCTTATAGCCAGGGTCTTGTCAGATAGATGGGGGTATAGGTCAGATACCCGGGATTGTGCTGGGCAGGGGACAAGGTGACAGCTTCTCATCCACTTTCCTTCAACGGTGTAGCAGAGGGATGTGGGGAAGTACTCATGGGATGGACAATGAATAACCATCATGGTCTAGTCAGGGCACAGAGGGGCTTGCCTCAAGGGGCTGGTTCAACAGGCTGAGCAAAACAGCTCCTGACCCACAGCCCACCTCCAGAATGAGAGGGCCACCTTGGGTTCCAGCCACATGGGAATGCTGGGCCACCTCCTCCAGCACTCATTCTACCAATTCCTGAGAGAGACAAAGAGAGAGGGAGATAGAGAGAGAGAGACAGAGAGAGAGAGACAGAGAGAAACGGAGAGAGAGAGAGAGACAGACGTCCAGTATTACACTTAAGCCAGGTGCTGGTGGCTCAGACCTAAAATCCTACCTACACAGGAGGCTGAGATGTGAAGATCGTGGTTCATAGCTGGCTCAGGAGGAATGTCTGTGAGACTCTTATCCTCAAAGAACCAACAGAAAACCAGAAGTGATGCTGTGGCTCAGGGGGTACAGTAATAGCCTTGTTCTGAGGAGCTCAGGGATAGCATCCAGGCCCAGAATTCAATCCCCACAAATGACAAGAAGTGGACTTCCCACCACAAGAAGTGGACAGAATAACACCCACTGTTCTAGGAAGCATGGCAGAGAAATCAGGCCAAGATTCTTATCATCTGGAGGTCATGAGTAGGTCACCTAGCTTCTCCATGACTCATTTTCCCCAGCTGGAAAAATGAATAGAATGTAGGATCCCTTCCTCATGGAGACAGGGTAATGATGAAAGACAGCCATGTTTTGTTTCATAATCGCACACCTGTTGCATGATTAATAACAGACACCATTTGAGCCCTTCCCCGGCAACTTCCTGTCATATGCTCACAGAATTGTTGAGAACTGTATCTGACACCTGCTCCCTCTGTGCCTGGCCCTGATCCACAGATCCCTCTGTGTTAATCCCTTCTTTACTCACAACTATCCCATGAGGAGACTGAGGTCCGATTGTCGACATCCAACCCAGAGCTTCACCTTTGGTCAAGAATCGGCTGCTGTGAACTAAGAGTTTGGGACAATCCATCTAAAATGATGACTGAGCAGGGCGCTAAGTGTCTACCAACACCACCCCTCACACACACACACACATACATACATACAAACACACCTCCACTGTCCTTTGCAGGCAAAGATGTTTTACTTTCTTTCTTTTTGTTGGTTGTGGGGATTGAACTCTGAGCCTTGGTGCCATCCCTGAGCTGTTCAGCTCAAGCCCAGCACTCTACCTCTTTAGCCACAGCACCACTTCCAGTTTTCTGGTGCTTTATTGGAGAGAATAGTCTGAGGGTCTTTCCTGCCCAAGCTGACTTTCACCCGTGATCCTAAGATTCAGCTCCTGAGTACTTAGTATGACAGCCATGAGCCACTGGCACGCGGCCAAAGAGGCTTTTCTATGCCTGTCATCCTATCTTCTCAGGAGACTGAGATCTGAGGACTGCAGTTGGATGCAACGATTGGCAGCATAGTCATTCAGAATTCTTATCTCCAATTAAACATCCAAAGATGTTGCAAGTGTAGCTGTCACTCAAATGGTAGAGTGCTAGCTTTGAGCATGAAACAAGGGATGGGACCCAGGCCCTAGTTTTAAGCTTTTTCTACTTAGAGCCACCCAAGAAAAGGAAGCAGGTGAGCACACTGGAGATCAAAGCTCACACATAATACTCAATACAGAATAGACACCATCCTGCTCTGAGTCTCTAGATTCTATGTCCTAGGTCATGACAGTCTTAGATGGGCCTGACCATGCACCAAGTCAGGACATTCAAGTAAAATCTCATACTGAGGATCCCATGACTTCATCAAGGACTCAAGATCTCTCACTGTCCTGACTTGACACTGGGCAATCAGGTGAGATCTAGTTATCCAAACAAAGCATATGGAAATGAATGAATTTCTCAGCCAAGGGATGCAGACTGGAGGCTCTAGTTCCCTCTATCTCGGGAAGGAGAAAAGGGCTGATCCACCTCAGGAATGTTCCTGGTTTGTGAGTATCCTCTAAGAAACAACCCTGCTCCCAGCCCAGTGCCTCCTGTTTTCCCACTAGCCTCGACCTTCAGTCGGCGTCTCCCACATCTGCCATCTAGACTAAAGGCTGAGCCAGCAATGAGAACCACCTCTACCTCTGAGGATGGCAGTCAAAGGGCCCTAGAGTCCCCTCGATGAAGTCTCGGGGCAACACGGGTCTGACTCTCGCCCTCATTCCCTGGGTGTCCTGTTCTAGTAGCACGCTTACCTCTGTCTCTGGTCGAGGAATGAACACTGGGGGTGTCATCTTCAGATTGAGCCAGCAAAAGTGCCAGTTCCCAAGGATGTACTGCAGAGGCATCCTGCAGTGGATGACAGCCAGGTTGGCAAAGGTGAACCCAGAGTGCCAGGACTTTTAATAGCCATGTGGCTGGGTTGAAGATTCTATTACTGATGGTCTAAGTTGTCAGTTGAGGTCATGGCTCCAATAGCCTGAAACACTGGATCTGGGATTGTCCTCCCTCTTCATCTTCCTGTTTATCCCTTGCCACCCTGGTCTTGCCACTCCCTAACCCTATACCTCCCTAGCCCTTGGACAGTTTCTTCTTATCTGACCAGAAAATAAACACTGTGAGTCAGGGGAGATTGAAACTCTATGACCCACCCTGAGCCCTAGGGACTACCAGAGGCTGTTTCCCTCTGCAGTCAGCCACCACTCAGATTTGGATGTCATGAGTTGCTGATGTCATGAATGGGTCAGTGGCTTGGTGTTACACACTAGCTTTAGGCTCTGAAACGGTCCCCACAGAGATTGTGAATGGTTGGCTCCCTTGATCCAGGGACTCTAAACCAAGGCTTGCATGCTCCCTTCTTCCTTCCTTTCCTCCTTTTCTCCCTCTATCCTTCCCTCCTCTCTTTCTCTTTCCTTTCATTGTGTCACTCCTGGGCATGAACTTAGAGCCTGGGTGCTGTCCCTGAGCCTTTTTACTCAAGGCCAACAGTCTACAGCTTGAGCTACTCATCCACTTCTGGCATTTTCTTTTTGGTAGTCAGTTGGAGATCAGAGTCTTACAGGCTTTTCTGCCTGGCTCTTAAGCTTCAATCCTCCTATCTCAACCTCCTAAGTAGCTAGGATGACAGTTGTCAGGCACCAGCATCCAGCTCAAACCAAGATTTCTTCATGTGCTGTGGAACCAGCACTGGAACATTTCATCGTGTATGACTCCAACTCTCTCCCCCCCCCCCAGAACTGACACACACTGTAATGTTTTGTTAGATAAATAGATGAGAATCTGTCTATGACAATACTATAGAAAAGTCCCATCCATTTCAGGTAAGCATCCTGGGTGGGGGTAAAGCCTGATGTAGCTCTCCCACAGTTCTCCCTCCTCCCTCGTCCCACCCTCCTGGTGCCACCGCACTTAACTCTTTCGGTTCCAAGGACGTGAGCCATGATGTCCTCACTGTATTCTGGGGCCTCTGAGATGCCTATCTTCTCAAAGATCTCTGCCCAGCCACTGACCAGCTGTGAGGCACTCAATTCCCCACTCAGCTGTGAACAAGGCTGTTGTGAGTTGAAAGCCTGGCTCAAGGGGCCTCCTCTGCACTCCCTAGAGCCAGACAGGATGGTCCACTATATCCAGCCCCCAATTTTCAGGTTGCAGAAAAGGATCCCTGAGGCATCCTGGGTCTCTGAATCTCCCAGAGTCCAGTACAGGTTCTGGGAATTGTCTTTGCTCACAGCGATCAGGCTGCAGATGGCAAGAGCACAATCTCTGCTTCCCACAACATCCTCGACTGTAGTGATCACCCTAGAGATAGCCGGAGTAGTATCGGCAGCTGCTGGAGAAAGGCAGTCAAGGCACAGCGTTCATAGCAGGAGACCATTTGGTTCAGGAACTCTGCTTGTGCTGCTTGAATGTCATTGTTTGGTGGCTGAAATGGTCCATCTCATTTGACACAGTATCCCAAGCATTAGTAGAAATTGCCAGCTTCAAGGAAAAAAACCCTGGAAAAGCTGGCATTTCAACTTGTCCCAATCAAACATAAAGGGTTCCAAAGTTAGTGCTCCCCTTTTCCTTCCAGACAGCCTACAGCAGGTTACAGAAAATGGCATTCAGAAAGCCCTAGCTAAATGCCATGTCCTGATCCCAAGTAGGCTCCAGCAGGGGGAACACACTTACCTACCAATGCCCAGCTGGAAACAGCCCAGGAGGAACACAGATTGGAGTCTGCAGGACTCCAGGGAGGACTACCCACCAGTGCACTGTCTCTAGAGGGAATCCATGCCACCATTGGGTGCCCGGAGCCACCTGCCCAGATGCCCATATACACCATCAATACCCTGGGTAAGATTCCCCTCTCATCCTCAGTCGTGGTGAACCATCTGCTATGTCACACCATTCGTCACTTCCCAGAGACTCCTAGATTCACAGCCCCTGCCCCACTACCTCCCATCTCGTTCCCTATTTATATTTGGCAGACTCATTCCCAACCTTGAATTAGCTCCAACTATACACACCAGAACAGACTGTCTGGCTGGAAGAGTGCGGCTGTGATCACAGTAGCCTTATGAGCCTTCTGGCTGAAGACAGAAGAACAGGTGTCCACTCTGGTCTGAGGTTCACACAGGCCTCCTAGGGGAGACCCACGCAGGTCCAGCAGCTACTGTGGGCTGCAGAAAAGGGGAAGAAAGAGGTGGAAAGGAACATCTACTGAAACCTTCTCTAAAGGAGCCATGAAACGGTGAAAGAGAAAACAAAAATTATGGCTGGGCTCATACTGGGCATTAATTGAAAAAGAATAACAAATACACACACACAAATAAAATGGTTTAGTTCTTTTTAGACATGGTGACTGTACAATGAGAAAGATGATCTCTCTCTCTCTCTCTCTCTCTGTCTCTCTCTCTGTCTCTCTCTCTGTCTCTCTGTCTCTGTCTCTCTGTCTCTCTGTCTCTCTGTCTCTCTGTCTCTCTGTCTCTCTGTCTCTCTGTCTCTCTCTCTCTCTCTCTCTCTCTCTCTCTCTCTCTCTCTCTCTCACACACACACACACACACACACACACACACACACACACAGATTCAGAGCAGTGTCTCTCCTGAGTTTGTTGGTTTCTCATCTGGGCAATGTACTAGCTGGAGCACAGGGGTTCCCTAGTCAGAACCAGGGGATCTCACCCAAGGGGAACAATGCTCTAATAATGCAGAGCCACCCTGACTCTTCCTTTCTCCAGGGCCAGACCCTTCCCATTGGGAACAACCAGCCTTGACTACCCATTCACCAAAACCCTATGCCAGGGCGCTGGGTGAAGGAATCCCGGGACATGTGGCTTCTCAGAACCTGGATAGAAAACAAAGCAGGTGCCTCCAGAAAGGTGTCTGACCTGGGGTGGGGGTGTTGTTGGGGACTTTGATGGGGACCTAAAGGCTATATACATCGTTGGACTCCCTACTTCCCTCCTACATACTGCTGGGCACAACTTGGCAAATTCTTGGGGAGGACTAGGAGACCAGATGGACTGGGAGCACTAGCAGAATTTGGCAGAACTGGGAAATATGATCACCCAGTCAGAAATGTTGACAGCTGGGGTTGGGGGTACTTGCCGGTTGTATGTGTGTCAGAGGGGGTGTGTTTTTCTCCCAAATACCCACCTTCTATCTGACCCCAGGGCCCTCACCTCTCTAGTGGGCTCTTCTGGGAATGTCCTCAGGTGAAAGGGTGACGGAGCACAGAAGACAAGGGCTCACACAACAACGGGGGCCTATCTTCTGTATCCTACACCCCCCTGCCCAGCAAAAGGGAAAAGAACCGAGAAGGAAGGTGTGGGGTGCTGCTCCCCACCTCTGACTAAAGCCACCAGGTTCCCACCAGGGAGAGGAAGGGTGCAGATGCACAGCTGTGTGGCTCCCACTGCTCCAGGCCAGGGGCTCTGTGGTGCCCCCACCTCCCCATCCCTGCAGCTCCCTTTTTCCTGAAACACTGGCCACTACGGATGAGGGTGGGATCCCCGGGTGGACACCCACCTCCACTCCCGACCCCTGGGGTGCATTTGTGGCAGAGCCAGGACAGACTGTGGGGCATGGGGGAGGCAAGAGGCAAGGGTCCAGGTCCGCGAGGGTGGGGAGGAAGGGTAGAGTGGGGGATGGGGTTTACAGGGGGGGTTGGGGGTGTGGGAGCACAGGTCGGCCACTCAAGTGAGCTGCTGGGAGAAGCTGTAGGCTGTGACTCAGGGTGCGCGCCACCGGGAGTCTGAGGACCAAGGGCCGGAACCAAGTCAGGGCCACAAGCAGGCCAGGGGCACAACAGCTCCGCCAGGTCCCAGCCAGCAGGCCATGTTTGAAACCCAGTGCGGACGCGTGGTGGAGCTGCGCACAGCCTCTGCTCCTCCTCAGCCACCACCGCAGCCTCAGTGGCCTCCTAACCTGTGGCCGCCGCCGCCTCAGCAGCCACTGCCTCTGCCATGCTCCCCACACCGGGACCTCAGACTCAGGGCCACCATGCTGGGCGCCTCCGAGGGGCTGCATGTGGCGAAGTGCCTGCCATGCAGGCTCCGCATGCTCTGCGCTCCCGGCCAGGACCCACACTATGATCGGAGCAGCTGCCAGCCACTGAAGCCATTTCCACGGGTGCTGGTGCTCATGCTCCCTCTTCTCCCAGCTCTCTCTGGGCCCTACACTCCTCTCCTGGGTCCCCCCGCACCTGCTGCACACACACCCCTGCCTCCTTGGGCCCCTGGCCATTGCTGCCACCAAAGTGCGCTCCTGGGCCCTGCCCCCTCCTCCCCTGGGCCCCACCCCCCACCCCTGGTCACAATTGCAGCCCTGACTGGGCCCTGAGGCTTCTAGACCATGGCAATTGCAGCCTTACCTCAGCTGAGCACTACCCCTCACCCCCAGTACCGGCCCAGGGATCGAATCTCCCCTCAGCCCCACCAGTGGAGGAGACTCTCCTCCATCCTCCTCCACTCCACACACCAAGCAGGTACATGGTGACACTGGTGTGTGTATGTGTGTTTGTGTTTGTGTGTGTGTGTGTGTGTGAGTGTTGGGGATAACCACCTCTCAAGGACTCAGAACATAGCACCCCTTGGGATGACTCAGCACACAGCACACTTCCAAAATCAGCACAAAGCACCCTGGGTAAATGACTCAGCACACAGCTCCCTTTGAAGGACTCAGTATGTAGTATGCTGAGTACTCTATCCAGCACCCTTTGAAGGAGGGAGTCTGTAGCCCAGAGTGTAAAGGACGCAGTGCATGGCCACTTTGAAACACTCAGCACATAGCACTCTTTCCCAGGGACTCATCACACCCTGTGATGAAGCACATTGTGTAAAACACCCAGGGCACAGCTTCCCTAGATAAACTCAGCACACAGAACAATTTTAAAGACTCAGCACATACCACACTGTGGAAGCTCTCAGCACACAGCACCATTTGAAGGACAGTACAGAACACCCTATGGAAAGGACTTGGCACACAGCACTCAAAATACACCTCATCCCTCTCTTCTCAATGGCTCACAAATAGCAGGACCCTTTAGGATGCATTAGCACACCACAACTTTTGAAGGATTCAGCATACAATACTTTGTGTAATGGACTCAGCACAAAGCCCTCTTTAAAAAAACCAGGATGGCCCACTCTTCTCAGGGACTCAGCACATAGCACCCTTTGGGATGACTCAGCAAACAGCATATTTTTGAGGACTCAGCATGTAACTCCCATGAGGGAAGGACCCAGTAAATAGCGCCCTGTGAAGGACTCAGCACATAGCTGTATGTCACAAGTTCAGCTGTCATTAGAATTAGCTTTCTTCAGTATCACCATTCTTCAGAAACACTTCACAAATCCTACTAGTTCACATTTAGACAAGCTGTGTTTTATGGGGAAAGTCAGCTGGGGGTCTTGAACTCAAAGCTTGGGGGCCCTGTCCCTGAGCTCTTTGGTTCAATGCTAGAGCTCTACCACTTGGAGGCACAGATCCAATTTTGTTTTTTGGGTTTGTTCTTTGACGGGTCTTATGGTGATAAGTAAGGCCAAGTTGGGGTATCCGTGGGCAAAAGCTCTTAGCTCAGCCTGGAGCTGACCTCTCCCTTCCCTGTGTCCCTGGAAAGCTGGGCCTCCTGGAGCTCTCTTGGCCTAGGGTGGAACAGACCTGCTCTGGCATCAGCCATCAGGGTGAACAAAAGTCAGCTTGGCTCTGGTCACTTCCCCAAATTGAACTCTAGAGGATAATGGCATGAGACGGCATATTCTGCGTGTGGCCACCAGGGGGCAGGAGTGGCCCACAATAGGGATTGTACTTGAGAGTTGTGTTTACTCTTGCTTCCCTGGGGCCCCCATCATGATTGAAAGCCACCCTGGACAGGAAAGTCCTTGAGACTCTTACCTACAATTAACCATCGAAAAGCAAGTGGGCTGTGGCTCAAGTGGCACAGCACTAGTTTTGAGCAAGAAAACTCAGGGATAGAGCCTAGGCCCTGAGTTCACACACACACACACACACACACACACACACACACACACACACACACACACACACACACACACACACACAAACCCACACACCACATGCATGCAAAATCAGAGATTTCTACACTGCAGTCTTTGGGTATTCTCTACTTTTTCCCCCACTAAGCCTGGTGGCTGCTGGCCTAGGTGTTTGGTGCATACAACATCACCTGGCATCTTCAATTTTGGGAGAACAGAATGGCTAGAAGTTCAACCTTCCCCCATCCCAGCTCCTTGATTGGGTCATGGTCTATCCAGGCCCTTTAGGACTCCTTTACAGACTCGCCAAGATTCCTTCAAAAGGCATCACATACTGGGCACTGGTGGCTCATGCCTGTCATCCTAGATACTCAGGAAGCTGAGATCTGGAGGATCATGGTGCCAAGCCAGTCTGGGCAGGACAGTGCATGAGACTCTTATCGATGAACCATCAGAAAACAAAAGTGGCATTGTGGCTCAAGTGGTAGAGTGCCAACCTTGAGAAAAAGAGCTCAGGGACAGCTCTCACAGCCAACAACAACACGGAGAGGCAATGCATGCTGTCTTTGGGATTGGCATGGGCCAACTATAATTGGAATTAATTATAATTGGAATTAATCAAGTCCTCCAAGACAAAGCAGTACCTCCTTTAGTCCTGTGCTCCTCCATCTCTTCTCACCCCCTGGCCTTGCCCGTGCTTTGAGTCAGCATGGGTCTGGCTGGACAGGAGGACTCCAAGGAAGATCTCAGAGCAATCACCCCCACTTTCTTCTGCCCTGCTCACCCTGCTGCTTCTGCTCTTTGCCATAGACCTTCTTCCTGGAATCCATCCATGAGGTCATCACCACCAACATAGTGGTGAATGGTGGGTCTGGCCTAACTAGGGGCAGTGAGATGTGGAAGTAGGTCTGGGACTAAGAGCTTCCACTTTGGGTGTGGGCTGAGGCCTGGGCTGACCCTTATTTCATCCTGAGCCTTGCAGTGGTGGGGAGACAGTTTAGCCTTTACATTGAGTCAGGTAAGATCACAATCTGGAGGACCACTTGTGTGGGGAAGGATGTGGGACTCAGGGGGCCACGGTTTTTGGTACTCTCTTGGGACTCCCCGCTCCCTCTCTCATCCCTCAATGGTAGAAGAGAAACTTCAACTCAGGGTGTGGGAAGAGGGGGCAGGGGAATATTTTGGGATGAACCAGACTTGTGCTTCATATTCATCCTAGCCCCTACTTCCTATTTATGTGAGGAATGGCCATATGGGGTTGGGAGGGGGGAAAATGATCCTACCTGAGAATGTGGCTCAGTGGTAGAGTGTTCGCCTAGCATGCCTGAAGCCTTTGGTTCTATTCCACACAGAAAAAGCTGGAATGGGAGGTGGGGCCAGCCTTGATCAAAAAGAGCTCAGGGACAGTGGCCAGGCCCTGAGTTCAAGCCCCAGGCCTGGAAGAACAAATCTTTGTTTTTAGGGTTTTTTTTTTTTTTTGCTTTGAAAACAATTTATTCTTTGTGATAAGCAAAACATAGGCCTCTTTCCTGGCCACCAATGGGCCATTAGATGTCCCTTGATGTGGAGCACATGGGCAGCCAAGATGGCGCTGGGAGAGAATAGAGTGGGCAGACCCCAATTGATCTGCCGATTAGTGCCTAACCAGCCCATGAAGGCTCAGGTGAATGATAGGGTGCGACCTTGACAGTGATTGGTTCCTCTTATTCCCTTGCCATGCCACTGGCCCTTTTTGTCTTTAAAAGGGGCTGCTCTCTGTTAATAAACGAGTTTTCTACCTGCTGGTTTTGGCTTCCCGCTGTGTCTGATTGTTTCCCAGGCTGAGGGAGGCTGGGGAACAGGCAAGTGCTGCACTTTCCTTTCCTCGGACCCCGCCCATTTTTGTGGGGCCGACTAAGACCCAACACCTTTAGTTTGGGCCAACTCCCTTCAGCCTCTGCCCTACCCTACCACCAGTTTAACCTTCCCGTTGCCCGGCAGATGGAGGCCTGAGAGAAAGCCACTTGGTCACCTACTTCTGGTGGCTGCCAAGGCTTTTGAGAGTCAGTATGTCACATAGAGAGTCATCATCCGCATCAATCTACAGGAGAAAGTGAGGGAGCACTCCTCCCTTGAGCCTGGGAGCTGTGGGCGGATCTGGATGTGGGGCATCTGGAGCAGGACATATTCCTTGAGGGAGTACACTATGGAGTCGGGAACCCTGACCTCTCCTCTGGCAGTTTCCAGGCTGTCTTCAAGTTGCTTCTGAAGCAGCTATGGGGAGGAGGGAGGGGGTTCTGCCTGTGCTGGCATCTGGAGACTGCTGTCTGTGCCTTCCCTGGCCAGGAGTAACAGCAGCTCCCACAGCACTCTCCTCTTCTCCATCTTCTCCTGGGACAGCCAGTGCATGCACTGGGCTTTCTCCCATCACAGCTCATTCAGGACCAACATCTGCTCTTTACATACCATGAGGGACTCCTTGATAGTTTGGATGTGTGCTGGCTGCATCAATGGGGGAGTTCACCTGCTGGACTCTGGAAGTCCACCTCATCAGGCAGGTCATGGATGAAGCAGATTTTCTTCTCAGATGCCCGTGTCCTGCTTCCCATCCCCATGCATGCTGTGGTGGCAGCTCATGGGGTTGAGGGCCTATGGCTCCAGCTCAGTCTGACTCCCTGGGTCGGCCAGGGGGTGCCTGCAGCTGGCCTGCCATTCTTGTGTGAGGAGTTTCCCCCTGTGGATCTCATCCTCCAAGAGCCCTCTCAGAACCATGTCACTCCTGGTCTGGGGGACATCTCCATCCTATGTGATGGTCACATGGGGGGGGATTCGCCTCCTTACCTTTTGCTTCTCCAGGGCTCATGCCTTCCCCTTCCCCAGGGAAAGCCAGGAAGCTCAGCTGGGTCTGCAGGCACTCCTCCTGTGATCTGGTGGCTTCCAGGCCCTTGAGAGTGTCCTGCCAATTCGGGAACATCACCTGGTCCCTCTAGTTTGTTGACCCCTGCACTTGCTTCTGCTGCTCCGCAGTTGGGTCTGCCTCTCTAAGTGCTGCTGCAAGGCCTCCTTCTCAGAGCACAGACGCTCATTGGAGACAATGTGCCATTCACAGGAGGCTCTGAACTCCTGCACTGGCCCAGGGACTGCTCCTGCTGCTCCTGAGCTGCTTGGCTCTCTCTCTCTCAGCCACCACTATCCATTTCTCTATATTCTTCTCTGAGCAGTCCTGCTGTTCCCACAGATGTTTCTTCATCTATTGCTCTGAGTCAAGGATGTTGGCAAGCTCCTCCTTCTCACTGCTCACCCTGTTGAGAGCGTTCCACAGCAGGGCCAGCTTTTCCTCCGGTTGTGCATCCCACACATATGCTCATCGTGGGGTCTCAGGGATCTCCTGCTGATCCTAGGCTTTCTCCTCCAGTCTCTACAGTTGCTCCTGCTGCTCCACGTTCTGAAGGCGGAGACTGGTTTTCCTGGACCTGGATGTGAAGTTGTTCCTCCAGGTTTTTCAACTCCATCTTCAGTACCCAACGCCCTCCAGCGTTTGTTGGAACTTGCATATTCTCTTCTTCATGTTGCTCTTCTGTATCTAGAGCACTTCCAGCTTCTCATGCAACTCTGTGTTCACTTGCTCCAGGTCATCAAAGTTTCTGGTATTTTCCTCGAGCTGAAGGGTCACACCATTTAGCTGTTCGAAGAACATTTTGGTCTCCTCCTTTGCAACAGTGACCGCAGAAACCGCTATCTCCAGCTCTGCCACATGCCACTCGGTAGCTTGCAGGCAGCTGGTGAGAGCTTTGTGATCCCTTTCTCTGTCATCAGTGGCCTGCTGCACTCGGGCCAGTGCACATTGTAAATAGCTTTCTGCTGAAACCAACCGCTGTATGGGTGCCTTTTGGATTTCTACCTCCATTTTTGGTGCTGCATATATCTGGTCTATCTTCTCCCTCTCTTACTCCCACTGACGCTGAGGGTCTGTCTTTCCCTACTTTAGTGGTTGGATCTTGGCAAAGAGTGCCTGGTTTCTTCTTTTCTGTCATCCAGGGTGGGCACCACATGCGGGTAGCACCTCTGTGGATCCTTGGTGGTATTGGGACCCTTAACACTCTGGACCCTGGTGGCTGTGACTGTGTCCAAAGGCAGGGGAGGCCCATGGTCGGCATCACCTTTGGCCGGACTCTCCATTCAATCTGGCTCCCCAGTGGTGTTTGTCTTGGGGATCCCTCCCTTTTTCTAGTTCTTTGTTTTCTTGAATGTTTCAGGTCTGTCGGGTGGATACTGCTGGTGTTTTTGTGGCACTTTCTTGCCCACAGTTCTCTCATTGAGTCTTATTGTTTCAGACATCTGAGTAATGAGACAGGAAAGTTGGGCTGGCCACATTCTCAGGCTCTAGGAAATCCTCTATTCTCCCACTCACCAATTAGGACATCATTTCTTATTCTACCTCAAAGTCATCTGGAGTCTCTTTCTTATCACTCAACCACCTCTACCTTCCTCAACTGCTGGTAGTGGTGTCAACCAACAGAGGGAATCCAGGTGTAACTGGGAAGCATGGAATGTGGGCATGGCAACTATTCTTGTATCCCATTGGTCAAAAAAACCATGAAAGAATGGGGGTGTGCCCGGAATACTGTGATGCAGACAGAATGGACAGAGTCAAGATGACAGCAGCCCTTTACCAGGAAACTCTGTCCAATCCATTTGGGGTCAAGAGGGAGACCTGCTTTAGCCAGATGGCTGCACAGATTGTGGTGTATGTCTGTTTGTTGCCAGTCCTGGACCTTGAACTCAGAATCTGGGCACAGTCCATGAGATGTTCTTACTCAAGATTAGCCCTCTACCACTGGAGCCACACAGCTCTACTTTTGCTTTGTTGGCATTGAGGTTGGACAGGGGTCTCAAGGACTTTCCTTCGTAGGGTGACTTTGTCCATGATCCTCCTATCACAGCCTTGTAAGTATCAAGGAGGACTGGTGAGAGCCACTGGTGCCTGGCTAATCATTGTTCGGGATTATGGCTTCCTCAGTAGCCTGCAAGCCTTCAGCAATGCAAGGTGAAGTATCCTTTGGAACCGGATCACTCAGACCCAGATGGCCATAGTGCAAAGGAAGAAAATGTAAAAACGCCATCACACCAATTTTTTTCTGTGCATTCCCCCGCCACCTTGCACAAGGCCTGAAGTTCTAGGATCCCAGGATAGACTGTGTTTTCAGCAGGTGCACCCCAGCCTATGGTGGTGAAAGCTGAGGCACGGTTGCCCTGACCTGATGTCAAGACCTTGCTTGGCAAAAAGAAAAAAGAAAAAAAAGCTCCCTGGCTTTCAATTCACGCCGTTTCTTCTACCTTTGAGTTTTAACTTAAGGCCTGGGTAACTCTGAAGCACGGTGGATGAAGGGGAAGCTCACCATGCTTGAAGACAAGAAAGTAAGGCTTGGTCCCTAGGCCTGAATTCAAGTCCCAGCTCTGGAAACATTCTATTTATATACATTGAAAGGTATGATTTGTACTTATGTATAAATGTTCAGTCCATGTCCTGTTTGTTGTGGTTATTTAATGTATTTTTGTTTTACTCATTTATTTTCCTTTTTTTATTGTGAAAATATTGTACAGAGGGATTACAATTACATGGGCAAAATAATGAGTATATTTCTTATAAAGCATTGTAGCCTCCTCCTTTGTTTCCCAGTCCCATCCCTTCCCATCATCCCCTCTGCCCCCACCCAATCCTTCCCACTCCATCCTGCCACCCTGCACCAAAGTTGTAAAGTTCGTTTTCGACATACCGACTTGTACATCTCATTGTTGCAATGGGTCCACCTGTATCCCTATTTAAATGAATTGTTTTTCCCTTCCCCTCCACAAATTATACCGACATCAAATACAGTGAAAGCCGGGGTTATACTGTGGGGGAGGGTCATTCAAAGCAACAAAGAAATAATTTTATAAATGTGTTAGAAACAATCACAAGAAAGAAAACATTTGAGCACATATCTTAGGGTTCATTTCCCCAACTTCACTTTAACTGACCTTTTCGGCTTGACTCAGTTATTTACTAGATATTGCAAATAAGTGAAACCATGGGACCTATATTTCTTTGAGCCTGGCTTACTTCACTTAATAAAATTTTTGCCAAGTCTTTCCATTTGCTAATAAATGGGGCAATGTCATTCTTTCTGATGGAGACATAGAATTCCATTGTGTATACCACATTGTCTTGAACAATTCCATTGGTATACCACATTTTCTTGAACAATTCATCTACTGAGGGGCATCTGGGTTGGTTCCATATCTTAAATATACTAAATACTGCTGCAATAAAAATAGTCGTGCTCATAGCGTTAGTGTGGTCTTCTTTGTAATCATTTGGGTAAATGCCCAAAAATGGGCTTGCTGAGTCATAGGGGGGCTCTATGTGGAGTCTTTTGAGGAACCTCCATACTGCTTTCCAAAGTGGTTGAACAAGTTTACACTCCCATCAACAATGCAGTAAGCTTCCCTTCTGTCCACATCCCCTCCAGCAACTGCTGTTATTAGAGTTCTTGATTATAGCCATTCTAACTGGGTGAGGTGGTATCTCAATGTTGTTTTGATTTGCATTTCTTCTATGGCTAGGGAGGTTGACCATTTATTCATGTGTCTATTGGCTATCCTTCTTTCCTCTTCAGAGAAGTTTCTCTTTAAGTCTTTTGCTCACTTATTTATTGGGCAATGGTTTCTTTGCGAATTTGTTATTGGGGGTTTTAATTTTTTGAGTTCCAAGTATATTGCAGATGTGAGATTTTTTATTGACTGTGATGACACACATTCCATTTATGATATTGATGACAACCCATCACATAGTATCTAGATTTGTACATGTGTTCTTCATCATGTCTGACATCCAGGACTTTCAGAGAAAAGGAAAACAGGTATCACACTCAGCTTCTTACTCCGTGATCCAATTGTTGGCAGTGCTGGGATCTAATCTCAGGGCCTGGCAGACCCAATTCAGACCCTGAATCGGTGTGTCAACATGGCAACCTCTAGCCAATGAAGCTGCCAGGGCATTTCCAGACTTTGAGATTGAGGTGCAGGGGTGGACAAAATAGCCATACATGGATAGACAGGTGGTAGAACACCAATGAATATATATTTGTACAGAGTGCCAGAGACATCTACCTAGGATTCAATGACATCAACTACGTTCCTACTAACTCTTAGGTCTTTATTATACCACCATTGAAGGAATAGTATTCTTTTCATGCTTAATAAACCATTCGTTAAGATGAATCATCCTCCTAGGATCATTGCATCTAATTTTGGACTAGACCAATACACGCAGAAACTTCTCATTCAGTCATGAGTTTGCTAAAATTTCATTGTTATTCCCATGCATAGGAACAAGTATCTTGTGATCTCCCCCACTGGTAGGTGTCAGGACCAGGATTCAAGCTCAGGGCCTGTTTTGCTGCATGGGCCTATGGCTTCCCTGATAGCCCATTAGCCTTCAACAATGCAAGGTGAAGTACCCTTACAGCCGTGTAATTCAGACCCAGGGTGGTCACCGTGCAAAAGAAAATATAAAAAATCCATCCTGCGACATTTATTCTGTCATTTTTCTGTCATTTTTTCCTGTCATTTTTCTGACATTTTTTCCTGCAAAGTTTTATAGCCTAGGATCCCAGGATTGGCTACGGGCCCCTGGGAGCTCGCCAGTCTGAGGTGATCGAAGCTGAGGCAGAATTGTCATGAACTGGAGTTCAAATCCCATGCTTGGCAATAATAATAATAATAATAATAATAATAATAATAATAATAATAATAATAATAATAATAATAAAAAAACACCATGGCTCAGAACTCTCACCATTTTTCTGCCACCTCTGAGATTCCAACTCAGGTCTGGGTAACATTGTTGCACTGTGGGGAAAGGTGAAGCTCACCATCCTTGAAGACTACAAGCTCAGGCCTAGTCCCAGGGCCTGAACTGAAGCCCCAGCACTGGCAAAAATCATATGCTCACCTATTTTACACATAGGATCTCTCTTTACATAGCAATGTGGAATGCATCATGCATTCAGTGTAGTTATTCTTTTTATTGTGTGTCTTAGTCATGGATGCATTTTATATTTTATTACATATGATGACAGCTATAACTGTGCTGACATGGATGGCAACTGATTCCCATGAATATAGAGTTGCTTATATAGCATACTGCATCCTAGCTGAGACCCAGGACTTTTACAGGACAGAGAAACAGTTGCAACGATTGGCTTCTCACATCAGAATTCATCTTTTGGCAGTGCTGGGATCTGACACGGGGACTGGCAGGACCAATAGGCAAATAGGTCCAGGTAAGCACAATAGTATGTGAGCCACTAAGGAGCTAGATCGTTTCCAGGACCTGAGATTGAGCCCCGCAAGGGGGCAGATAGGGGGGAGCACAATAGTCATCCATTCAAAATCTGAAGGTAGTATGTAAATAAGTAAATATTTGTATAGAGTAGGAGAGATGGCGACCAGTGATGGGATCTAATCTACCTCGTGACTAATGATTCTTGCATCTTCCCCAGTGCCTCCATTTTATGACTGTGATGATAATGGCCATGTTTCATCAACTCTTCATTAAAAAATAATCGATACCCCATGAGTCTTGCCTATCATTTCCTACTTGCATCAAACAGGAACTACTCATTCAAAGATGAGATCAATCGAATTCCATGACTCTTCTTAGGTCTGCACATGAGTATCTCAGGATCTCCTGCCATTCCCTCAATGTGTGGGGGCTGACCGGGAATTGAACTCGGGGCCTAAGTTGTTGGGTCGGCCTCTGGCTCTTCTGATAGCCAACAGACCATCAGCCACACCAGGTCACCTTCACTCTGCAGGCCACCATGTTTGGACCCAGCATGGTTAGCATGCAAAGGAAAATAAATGTAAAAGTGCCAGGTGGAACTTCCCACTGCTTTTATTCCCCTTGCAGCTATTTTTTTCCAGCAAACCCCGGGATCCTAGGGTCCGAGGTCTGTGGGTCCAGAGGCTGCAGCCTAGGATGATCGCAGCTGAGGCAGAGTTCCCATGACTGGAGTTCAAGTCCCGGGTCTGGCAAAAAAAAAATCTAAAAATTATGAATGAAGCACTGTAGCTAAGAACTCACAGTGTTATACTGCTAGAGCTGGGATTTGAACTCAGGTTTGGGGAACCCCTTTGCACTGTGGGAGAAGGGGAAGCTTACAATCCTTGAAGACTAGAATGTCAGGCCTGGTCCAGGGCTTGATTTGAAGCCCAAGCACTGGACAAAATAACAAGCCCACCTCTTTTGTACATAGGATCTCTATTTACATACAGGTGTGGTATGCATCTTGCATTCAATGTAGTTATCTTTTTTTGAGTGTTATTCATGGATGTATTGTGTATTTTATTGAGTATGGTGACAGGTATATCTGTGCTGACATGGATGACAATTATTCCCATGGCTATAGAGTTGCCTATATAGCATTCTCCATCCTCGCTGAGGCCCAGGACTTTCACAGGACAGGAAAACAGGTGCATCGATGCGCTTCTCACATCAGGGTGAAGCTTTTGGCAGTGCTCGGATTTGAACTCAGGTCCTAGCATGCCCAATTGGTGAATGGGTCAATTTGAGCACACCAGCCTGTGAGCCAATACGGAGCTAGGATGTACCCAGGTCCTGAGACTGAGCACTGCAAGCTGGGATCAATATAGTCATGAATTCATAATTTAAATACAGGATCTATATTATCATACATGGATGGGTGACATCTTGCATTCAGTGTATTCGTTCTCTTTATTTTGTGTCTTATTCATGGATGCAATGTGCATTTTATTGATTATGATGACAGATATAACTGTGCTGACATGGATGGCAACCCATTCCCTTAGGTATAGGTTTGCTTATGTAGTAATCTCGATCCTCCCTGACACCCAGGTCTTTCTCAGGACAGGAAAACAGATGGATCGATGGGCTTCTCACATCAGGATAATCTTTTTACAATGCTGGGATTCAAACCCAGGGCCTAGCAGGCCCAATTGGTGAATGGGTAAAAGTGAGCACACTAGCCTGTGAGCCACTAAGGAGGTAGGCCAGTCCAAAGACCTAAGATATAACCCTAGGAGGAGGGGATTGGGAGGGGTGGGAAATAGTCATGCATTTATAAGTGCAAGTTAGTATGCAAATGAGTACATATTTTTATAGTGTAGGAGAGATGGCGACCTGTGATGAAATCTAACTTGTGACTACCAATTCTTGGATCTTCCCCGATGCCTCTATTTCATGACTGTGATGATTATGGTCATGCTTCATCAATTCTTCATTAAAAATAATCGATACCCCATGAGTCTTGCCTATCATTTCCTACTCACATCAAGCAGGAACCACTCATTCAAGGATGAGATTGATTGCATTCCACAACTCTTTCTAGGTCCGGAAACGAATGTCGCAGAATTTCCGGCCATTCTCTCATCGTAACAGGGCTGACTGGGATTCGTCCTCGGGACCTCCACTGTCTGGTTAGCCTGTGACTCCCCAGACAACCAGCAGGCCTTCAGCCATGCCAGGTCACCTTCACTCTGCAGGCAGCAATGTTCTGACCCAGAATGGTCACCATGCAAAGGAAAATAAACATAAGAGCTCCAGGTGGAACTTCCTGCTGCTTTATTTCCCCTCCCGGCTTATTTTTTTTAAAAACAAGCCCCAGGGTCCTAGGGTCCAAGGAGGGGCTGTGGATCCAGAGGGCCTAGGATGATCAGAGCTGAGGCAGAGTTGCCACTACTTGAGTTCAAGCCCCGGGTGTAGTAAAAAAAAAAAAAAAATTAAAAAACTATGAACGAAGAACCCTAGCTCAGAATTTTTGCCATTTTACTGAGAGAGCTGGGATTTGAACTCAGATTTGGGTAATTCTGTTGCATTGTGGGGGAAGGTGAAGCTCACCATCTTTGAAGAATAAAAGGTCAGGCCTGGTACTGGACCTGATTTGAAGCCCCAGCACTAGACAAGCCCACCTCTTTTAAACATAGGATCTCTATTTACATACAGGTGTGGTATGCACCTTGTTTTCAGTGTAGTTAATCTTTTTATTTTGTGTCTTATTCATCTATGTATTGTGTATTTTATTGAGTATAGGATGACATATATAACTGTGCTCACATGGATGACAACCTATTCCCATGGGTATAGAGTTGCCTATGCTTTCTAGATCCTAGCTGTGACCCAGGACTTGCACAGGATTGGAAAACATCTGCAAGGTTTGGAATCTCACATCAGGATGAACCTTTTGGCAATGCTGGAAGTTGAACTCAGGGCCTAGCAGAACCAACTGCTAAATGGGTCCACATGAGCACAACCTCTTGTGATCCACCAAGGAGCTAGGCCATACCCAGGACCTGAGATCTAGCCCCGGGGTGTGGGTGGAGCACCATATTCATTCCATTCATAAGCTGAAATTAGTATTCTAATAAAGGCCTGTTTGTATAGCATAGGAGATGTGGCGAGCTGTGTTGGAATTCTATCTTCCATGTGACTCTTGGATCTTTCCCAATGCTTCGATTTCCTGAATGTAATTATTGTCACACTTCATGCAGTCTTAATTAAGATCTTGCCTATCATTTCCTATGCGAATCATGCATGAACTTCTCAACTCTTCCCTAGGCCTGAATTCAAGCAGCAATACTGAAAAACATAACATTTATAGACATTTTAAATATTTGAGTTATATCTCTATATTCTTTTTAAATCGTGTTTGTTGGAGTGATTAATTATATTTTATTATTGATTGATTGATTGATTTAGCATTTATTTTATGGACTGTGAGTACAACTATAACATTTATTACATTTGTCCCAATCTATTCCATAGCATATAGCTTTGCATACATAATATTTACATCATACCTGACACCCAGCACTTGCACAGAAAAGGAAAACAGGTGTCACACATGGAATCTTACACCAGGAAGAAACTTTTGGCAATGATGGAATCTTGACTGAGGGACTAGGAGGCCCAATTCATGAAGGGGTGAGCATCAGCATGGCAGCATCTAGCCCATGCAGGTGTCAAATGGATCTGAAGACCTGGGATCGAGGTCCAGGTTTGGCCAAAATAGCAAAAATGTTCTATGCAGATGATGGTATACAAATAAATATTTATTTAGATATTTACATATGGCCAGAAATGTCTATTTAGTATTCAATGACGCATACTACGCTCCTAGAGATTCTCAGGTCTTTAGTGAGGACTCCATTTAATCAATAGTATTCTTTTAGTGCATAATAAACTATGAATTAAAATCAGTCCATGTCTTGTGATCATTGGGTCTAATTTTCTGCTAGACTGATTGATGAACTACTCATCGAACCATGACATTGTTCACATTCCTCTGGTGCTCCTATGGATAGGCAATAGTTTCTTAGGCTCCCCAGCCCTTTGTAAGTGGCATGACCGGGATTCAAACTTAGGACCTAGGTGTCCAGGTTGGCATATGCCTTTGCTGCCAGCCTGCCAGCCTTCAGCAGTGCCAGGTAACCTACAGGTTGCAGCCGTGTCATTTGGAACCAGGATGGTCACCATGCAAGGAAGGAAAACCAAGAAACCGCCAACCATCCACAGATCGCCGTTTTTTTCGGTTCTGTTTTCATGTTGTTTTCCTGTCAGCCCCCGAGGCGTACCATTCCATGATCTGCTGTGGGTCCAGAAGCTGCACTATCCCAGCCTAGGGTGATGGAATCTCAGGCAGTGTTGCCACAACCTCAGTTCAAGCCCCGTGATTGGCAATCAATCATTCAATAAAATTTAAAAATATTAAAAATAGCCGGGGGCCAGTGTCTCACACCTGTAATTCTAGCTACTCAAGAGGCTGAGGATTGTGGTTCAAATCCAACCCAGGATGTAAAATCCATGAGATGCTTATCTCCAATAAAGCACTAGAAAACCAGAAGTGGTGCTGTGGCTCAAGGGGTAGTGCACTCGCTTTGAGCTGAAGAGCACAGGGTCAGCGCCCAAGACCAGAGTTCAAGCCCCACACATTAAGCTCCCCAGCTTGGCATTCATACCTTTTATTTTTCCTGTAAGACCTGGGATTTGAACTCAGAGTCTGGGTAAATCTAATGCACCATGGGGGATGGGGAAACGCACCATCTTTGAAGACAAGCAATTCAGGCCTGTTCCGTAGGCCTGAATTCAATCCCCAGTCCTGTTAAAGTAATATTCATCCACATTTGAAATAATGATTAATATCTACATGCTTATGTTTACTGCATATTATTTTACTGTGTATTCATTTTATTTTTTGCACTATTCATTCATTCATTATTTATATTGACTATTATTACACTTATAACATGTATAAAATGGATTACATCTTATGAGAACTATACAGATTAGCATATGTATTATATATCTTACTTCAGACCCAGGGCATTCACAGAAATTCTATAGTAGATGATCCCATGCTTAGAAAAACAGAAAGAATCCATCAACCAAAGTCGAATTCATCCCTAGACACCCCAGTGGCTCACATCTTTAATCCCAGCTATTCAAGAGGTGAGAACTGGAAGATGAAGTTTCAAAGCCAATTCTGGCAGAAAAGCCTGAGAGACGACATCTCCAATTAACTGGCAAAAAGCCAGGCTACAGGAATGGCTGAAGTGGTAGAAAATCAGCTATGAACAATCAAGCCAAGAAAGAGGAAGCTCAATTCAAGTGCAGAGAGAGGTGAGTAGGGGAAGAAAGCAGAGAGAAATCCTCCAAAAACAGAGAACAAAACAACAGTACACACATCACACCTAATTTATGGTACCAACAAACTGAAAATAAAAAATCAAGCTTGTGCAGTTGTATAACTTTACATGAGCACATATGCTTTTAGGTACACTTCTAAGCTATGTTTTAATAATATATATGTAGATATATTAAAAATATATATGTAGATATATATATATATATATCTTTAAATAAACTAAGAAACTAGCCAATGAATAAATACTTCTGAATTAGTGCCTTAACCATGGCATTATGAATTATTTCTATTAAAATTGTATTCCAAGTTTCTTTCCTCAGAATCAATCTTTAAGAAGTTTGTTCATGCACCAGGCAACAGTGGCTCACGCCTATAATCCTAGCTACTTAGGAGGCTGAGATCTGAGGATGGTGGTTCAAAGCCAGCCTGGGCAGGAAAGTCCGTGAGACCCTTATCTCCAATAAACTGAAAACCCCACTGTGGCTCAAGTGGTAGAGCACTTGCCATGAGTTGAAGAGCTGAAGGTGGGCAGCCAAGCTCAGAGTTCATGCCCCACAACCGATAAAAAAAAAATAAAAGAAGAAAGAAGTTTGTTCATACAGATCATAAAATTCTAACCTTCTGAGCTTTAGGAAACTTGCCTTCCTTTTCTTCCAGGGTCTTATGCTCTTTAGGCAAGTACTCCACTACTGAGCTACATCCCAGTCCCAATGGTTTTGTTTTTCAGTTTACAATTCACTTTATTCCCAAAATGCTTACAAGTACCTATTGTCCTTACAGAAGTGAGTTTTTATTCAGAAACCCAACCTTTTGTGGTATGAGGACTTCCCTAGTGTATTTTGTGGTAGGCACTGATGAAAACTCACATGATACAATTGCAGAGAGTTTATAGTTATAGAAATAACACTAAATAGAAATAACATCAACTGTCCCTCTAGGGAGGAATGATGTACTCATTTTCATTCTCACTCTTCGTGGCAGATGGTCAAAAGGGAAACATCAATGTGCTATGCTGAAATATAAGTGTATAAACCCCTTTTTGAAAAACTCTCATGTTATAAAATCAAAATGTATGAAATAAAGGTGAACTTTAAAGTGAACTTTAAAAAATATGAAAAAAAGCTAATGAAGCTTCCAGGCTTGGAATGTGTGCTATTTTTCATCTGCAAGCCCTGGGATTTGAACTCGGGGTCTGGGTAACTCTGTTGCACTCTGGGGGAAGGGGAAGCTCTCTATGCTTGAAGATCAGAATATCAGGCCTCTTCCCCAGGCTTGAATTCAGGCCCCAAACCTAGAAAACATAGTCCTTACATGTATTTTAAAGATAGGATTGAACTTCCAGACAGGTGCTCAGTCTATATCATGTTTGGTGTGGTTATTCATTGTACTTTTTTTTTATTCATTTATTTACTGTTTATTTTATTGACTGTGATGACACCTAACCATGTATTACATTATTTACACGCTATCACATAGCATTTAGATTTGTAGACTTGTTCTCCATCATGCCTGACACCCGCACTCTCACAGAAAAGGAAAACAGGTGTCACACTTGGCTTCTAACTCCAGGAGGAAATTTTTGACAGGCTCTGAGATCAAGCCCCAGGCGTGGCAAAAGTAGCCATACATGGATAGGCAGGTGGTAGTACACCAATAAATACATATTAGTATAGAGTGCCAGCGCCGTGAATCTTGTATTCAATGACATCTGCTACGTTACTACCAAGTCTTAGGTAGTTATTATGACTCCATTGAAGGACTATTATTCTTTTCATGCCTAATTAACCATCAATTAAGTTCTATCAGCATCCTAGGATTATTGCATCTAATTTGAGTCTAGACTGCTGCACGAACTATTCAATCATGAGTTGGATACCATTCCATCAGAATTTCTATACACAAGCAGTAGTCTCTTGGGATCTTCTGCCAATGGTAGGTGTCAGGACCAGGATTTGAACTCAGGGACTGTGTTGCGGGTTTGGTCTATGGCTTTCCTGACAGTCTGCCAGTCTTCAGCAATGACAGATCACCTGTGTGTGGCATTCATGTCATTCAGACCTAGGATGGTGGTCACCATGCAAGGAATCAAAGCCAAGAAACTGCCTACCATGTGTGGCTTACGGCTTGTTTTAGTGTCATTTTCATTTTGTTTTCCTGTCCGACATTGGGTCTTAGGATTCCAGGATCAGCTTTGGTTCTGGAGGCTGCACCCCAGACTAGTGTGATGGAAGCTGAGACAGAGCTGTCACGATCTGAGTTCAAGACACGTGCATGGGAGAGTTCCGGGAAGATGGCAGAGGAGAAGCTGGAATCTGAACAAGCTCTCACATAGAAAGTAGTTTTAGAGTTCCAGTCAACAGTCCTAAGCCAGAGAATCACACCAAGTGTGCCATCACAGGACAGAGAGTTAGACAAGAGAGGGGAAGCCAAGGAAACGCATCAGCTGCCGCTCCGGCGGCGGGGTCGCGGCGGCGACCACCGCCGTGGAGTCATACCTGAGACACAGAGAGTCGGGGACGAAGGAGCCAGACGCAGCGGACGAGCGGATTCTACTCAACACCAACAAGAACCGACAAGGAGCGAACATCTTCATCCTGCTGTTTGCAGACCAGAGACGACCCAGGATCCAAGACTCGGCATGAGTACAAGCCCGACGTCCTCACTCCTCAGGGAGCAGAGGAAGGAAGGCCACCCCTCCCCCCCCAGCACCGGTGATCTCCATCTTGGATACCGACAAAGCTCGGAGGAGCTGCTAGCTCCAGCTCTGGCCTTGGAATAAAATGAGTCATTTAGCAGGTCACAAGAACTTAACGGCGAAGTGACCTGCCAGACTCAGCTCCATCCAGGGAAAAGTCACCCAGCTCAGGCGCCAGCCATCGGAGTGCCTTGCCTCACTGGGTAACCAGAGCCAGAGGCTGCCCCTCCCTCTAGCAGCCACCACAATCAATTGAAAAACAGAAACCCTGAGAATGGCTCCAGGCTGGGCGCTGTGAGCTTTATCACAAAATAGCCCTAGGGAAAAGCTACTGTTTGTTGAAAGGCCTCAACTCTACCCAGAACCTAGCCTCATCACCACATCCCCCTCTTTTGTGACTCTCAAAGCAGACCACCCTCCCAGAAAACTAACCTGGGAGGGGGATCTCAAAATCTTGGGTAAAGCAGAGCATTTTTCTGCCTCTTCCAACCAACCGACTTAACAAACCAATCAAGCCACAGGACCTCAAGCTGACCAGAGACTCCAACAAGAGACTGGTTGCAGACAAAAGGGAGATACAGGATTCTTCCCACTCCTCCCCCCCCCCAAAAAAAATCAAAAGACTTTTTTTTTCTTTTTCTTCTTCTTCTTCTTTTCTTTTTTTGCTTGTTTTTTTGTTTTTTTGTTACCTTATATATATATATATATATATATATATATATAAATTTTTTTCCCTTCTAAAACTTTTATTAATCTTTAATCTTTGCCTCTTCTGAAAAAATAATTGTTTTCCAGTAACTTTTTTTTTTCTCATCTTATAATTTTTATTTTAGGAATACGTGAATGAGAGTTTTCCTTTCTTTTCTTGTCTTCTTTCTCTTTTTCTTTCTTTCTTAATTATCTTTTTGTTTTTTATCTAGCTCTACTGAACTTCTGATCTTTTTTTCCCCCTTTCCCATCCTTAAAGCTTTTCACATCTCCTCTATGTCCCTCCCCTTCTCTGAACATATTCACATTCCTCTCTAAATAGACGGTCTTTTAACCTCTATAATAACATTAATTTTTACGTTTCTATTTTTTTCTGGTCTCTCTTTATTCCCCTTTCTGTCTCTTCTTTTTCTCTCTCTCTCTACTTGCATCCTACCCAACCCATTTCCTGCACTGTGATTAGGACATAGTTAACTCTCCTTGTGCCTCCCCACACCAATCTATTCCTATTTTTTACCCACATCTCTCCCTAATCCTAATAATTTCTGGTTTTCCAAATTCTTTTCTGCGGTTCGAAGTCCTTTAACATATAGTCGTTTGATGTTGAATAGATGTATCTGTTGAAGTAGATTGTATCTGTAGACTATTGACTGTACAAATGCAAACTTTCGTTGATGGTTGCCTTAAGATAGTGTTCTAGCACAAAACTCGTGCAATCTTTATCTCAAATGGGCCGAGTAAGCCGGAAAAACACAAGAAAAATGGCAAATTCGGGTATCTCAATTCCCAACCTTGATAATCAAGGATTAGAACAGATAAAGAATAATCCAGAGGAGAGTTCCCAAATAGCTCTACAAACACTAATAGCAAACATGATAAATGAGAAGTTTGACAATGTACAAAGGACTCTGTATGAGCGTGATAGTTAGAGAGAGGAGGCATCCCAGAAGTTTATACAGGAATATCATAAGCGTGAGGAAGCTTCTCAAAAACTGATACAGGATTTGCGTGAATAACTTGAGAACACTCAAAGAGAAAGGGAGGAATGGCGTGAGCAGGCAGAGAACACTCAAAGAGAACTGCAGGAAGCCCACAGAAGGGAGGAAACTAATCAAAGAGTAATTCACGAATTAAGAGACCAGGTAGAGAATACACAAAGATCACTAAAGGCATTCATGGAATACATTAACAAAGAGCTGAAGGAAGTCAGGGAGACCACAAAGGGAATGCTGAATGGAACCCAACAGAAGGAATGGGAGTCCAAAGAAACCATAACCAATCAACTAAGTGATTTGAGAACAAACACTGAACACCAAATTAAGGAAGTAAAGAAATTCATACAAGACCTAAAACAGAGCTTCAACAAAGAACTTGAAGCCATCAAAGCTGAGCAATTAGAAGGAAAAGAGATAAAAAACAAAGTAGAGAGTCTTGACAGCAGGTTAGACCATGCAGAAGATCGAATCTCAGGGATTGAAGACAGCCTAGATATTATAGAGAAAGAACATACAACCATCCAAGACAAGTCCAAGAAATATGATAGGTCTATCCAACACCTGGAAGACACCATCAGAAGGCCCAATCTAAGGATAATGGGTGTAGAGGAGCACCTAGAAACAGAAGTTAATGGTCTAGGAAATTTGTTTAACAGGATCCTAGCAGAGAACTTCCCAAACATACAAAAAGATAGGCCTATTCAGATACAAGATGCTTTTAGAACCCCAAATAGACCAGACCAGAATAGGACATCCCACCGTCACATTATAATCCACACAGGATCAACCCAGACCAAGGAAAAGATCCTTAAAGCTGTCAAGGAGAAAAGGTTAATCACCTATAAAGGGAAATAAATTAGAATCACCTCAGATTTCTCAGCAGAGACAATCAAAGCAAGAAGAGCCTGGAATGACGTATGCCATGCCCTAAAAACAAACAACTATCAACCAAGAATACTGTACCCAGCTAAACTCTCCTTCATAACTGAAGGCCAAATAAAAACCTTCCATAGCAAAGAAAAATTGAAACAATACATCTCCACCAAACCAGCCCTGCAAAAGATTCTTAAAGATGTCCTACACATAGAAAACCAACAAGAAAGAAACAAAGGCCAAGAAACTGCACCCAAACTGAGAATCCAAGAACCTTAGGAAGAACCCAGTTTTCACAGCCCCCAAGAAGGTGGATAACATGGCAGGAACTCCCAAATACCTCTCAGTCCTATCTCTTAACGTTAACGGACTGAACTCTCCAATTAAGCGACATAGACTGTCTAGTTGGATTAAAAAACAAGACCCTTCTATCTGCTGCCTGCAGGAGTCACATCTTGCCCATAAAAACAAACATATTTTCAAGGTTAAAGGCTGGAACAAAATCTACCAAGCAAACGGCCCTCATAAACAGGCGGGAGTTGCAATCCTAATATCAGATAAAATAGACTTCAAATTAAAATTCGTGAGAAGAGATAAAGAAGGTCGCTACATACTAATTAAAGGATCTCTCTTTCAGGAGGATATTACAATTCTAAATATCTATTCGCCAAACAATGGAGCACCCAAATTTATCAAAGAAACACTACTTTCCCTCAAATCCCATATAGATCCAAAGACATTAATTGTTGGGGATTTTAACACACCACTCTCCCCACTAGATAGATCAACTCGGCAAAAACTCAACAGAGAAACCGCAGATCTAAACAGCTGCATAGATCAACTAGACTTAACAGACATTTACCGAATATTTCACCCAGCAGCATTAGAATACACGTTCTTCTCAGCAGCACATGGAACGTTTTCTAAAATAGACCACATTTTAGGCCACAATGCAAACTTGTCTAAATTCAGAAACATTGAAGTTATACCTTGCATTCTCTCTGACCACAAGGGAAGAAAATTAGAACTCAACACCAAAAGCCACCAAAGAAAATCCGGTATCACATGGAGGCTGAACAACACACTGCTGAATCATGAGTGGGTCATGGAAGAGATTAGAAAGGAAATTCAAATGTTCATGCTATTCAACAAAAATGAACACACAAATTACCAGCTCCTCTGGGACACAGCAAAGGCAGTACTCAGAGGCAAGTTTATAGCTCTGAGCTCCTACATCAACAAATTGGAGAGATCTGAAACTAACAATTTAATGACACATCTAAACCTCCTTGAAAAAGAGCAGCAAGATAAACCCCAATCCAGTAGACGGAAAGAAATAATCAAAATTAAATCAGAATTAAATGAATTAGAACCCAAAAAAAGTATGGAAAGAATCAACAAAACAAAGAGCTGGTTCCTCGAAAAACTTAACAAAATTGACAGACCCTTAGCAAACCTTATCAGAAAAAGGAGAGAACACACCCAAATTAATAAACTAAGAGATGAGAATGGAAACATCACCACGGAAACAACCAAGATTCAGAACATTATAAGGGAATACTTCTCAAAACTTTATGCTAATAAGTTTGAGAACTTGACAGAAATGGACCTTTTCCTAGCAAATATTGACATGCCAAAACTAAACCAAGATGAGTTAAACCAGCTTAACAGGCCCATATCAAGCATTGAAATAGAAACAGCAATAAGAGACCTCCCAGCTAAGAAAAGTCCAGGACGAGATGGTTTTACATCGGAATTTTACAAGGCCTTCAAAGCAGAGCTCACACCAATACTCCTCCAACTATTCAATGAAATTGAAAGAGAAAGCTCACTACCGAACACATTCTATGAAGCCATCATAACCCTCATCCCAAAACCAGGCAGGGACTCATCAAAGAAAGAGAACTATAGACCCATTTCTTTGATGAACATTGATGCAAAACTTCTCAACAAAATTTTGGCCAATCGACTTCAACAATTCATCCAAAAAATCATACACCATGATCAAACAGGATTCATTTCAGGGATGCAAAACTGGTTCAATATACGCAAATCAATTAATATTATTCACCACATCAACAGGAGCAAGAATAAGAACCACATGGTCATCTCAATAGATGCAGAAAAAGCATTTGACAAGATCCAACACCCCTTTATGATGAAGGTTCTGGAAATTTAGGAATCCATGGAACATTCCTCAATACAATAAAGGCTGTATATGACAAACCTACAGCCACCATTATACTCAATGGTGAAAAAATAAAGCCATTTCCTCTAAACTCAGGAACAAGACAAGGATGCCCACTCTCTCCACTTCTCTTCAATCTAGTATTAGAATGCCTAGCTACAGCTATAAGACAAGATGCAGACATAAAGGGGATCCAAATAGGGAAAGAAGAAATAAAACTCTCCCTCTTTGCAGATGACATGATCTTGTATTTAAAGAATCCCATAGACTCCACTCCCAAATTACTCAAGCTGATTCAAAACTTTGGCAAAGTAGCAGGTTATAAAATTAACCCCCAAAAATCAATGGCTTTTCTATATGCCAACAATGAGGAAAGTGTGGCTGAAATTAGGAAAGCAACTCCATTTGTAATAGCCACACAAAAAATAAAATACCTAGGAATTAACTTAACCAAAGAAGTGAAGGACCTCTATGATGAAAACTTTAAAATCTTGAAAAAGGAAATCAACACAGAACTTAAAAAATGGCAAAACCTCCCATGCTCCTGGATTGGCAAGATTAACATCGTGAAAATGGCAATACTTCCCAAGGCTATCTACAAATTCAACGCGATACCTATCAAAATTCCACCCTCATTCTTCAAGGAAATAGAGGAGTCAATCCAAAAATTCATATGGAAAAATAAAAGACCCCGAATAGCAAAAACGCTCCTCAACGGAAAGAACACTGCTGGAGGAATATCAATACCAAATTTCAAACTCTACTATAAAGCCATAGTAATCAAAACAGCTTGGTATTGGCATAAGAACAGACCTCAGGACCAATGGAATAGAATTGAAAACCCAGAAATGAACCTACAGACCTATAGCCATCTAATCTTTGATAAGGAACCTAAAACAATAGAATGGAAGAAAGACAGCCTCTTCAGTAAATGGTGCTGGCAAAATTGGTTAACTACATGTAGAAAACTAAAGCTAGATCCTTATATATCACCATGCACCAGAATCAAATCCAAATGGATCAAAGACCTTGAACTCAAAGCAGACACTCTGAAAACATTACAGGATGGAATAGGAGAAACCTTAGGTCTCCTTGGCTCAGGTCGAAATTTTCTGAATAGAGACCCGGAAGCACAACAAATCAAAGAAAGGTTGGACAAATGGGATTGCATAAGATTGCAGAGCTTCTGCAGGGCAAATGACATAGCTGGCAAGATCAATAGAAAGCCCACCGATTGGGAGAAGATCTTTACTAGCCATACAACGGACAAGGGTCTCATATCTAAAATATGCTTGGAACAGAAAAAATTAAACCACCCAGAAACAAATCCTCAAAGAAACAACTGCCCAATAAATAAGTGGGCGAAAGGCTTAAAGAGAAGCTTCTCTGAAGAAGAAAGAAGGATGGACAATAGACACATGAAGACATGTTCAACATCCCTAGCCATAAAAGAAATGCAAATCAAAACAACATTGAGATATCACCTCACTCCAGTTAGAACAGCAAAAATCAAGAACTCTAACAACAACAGATGCTGGAGGGGATGTGGACAGAAAGGAACCTTACTTCATTGTTGGTGGGAATGTAAACTTGTTCAACCACTTTGGAAAGCAGTATGGAGGTTCCTCAAAAGACTTCACATAGATCTCCCCTATGATCCAGCAATCCCACTTTTGGGCATTTACCCAAATGTTTACAAACAAGACCACACTAAAGCTACCAGCACAACTATGTTTATTGCAGCATTATTTACCATAGCTAAGATATGGAACCAACCCAGATGCCCCTCAGTAGATGAATGGATCAAGAAAATGTGGTATATATACACAATGGAATTCTATGCCTCCATCAGAAAGAATGACATTTCCCCATTTGTTAGGAAATGGAAAAACATGGAAAAAATTATATTAAGTGAAGTAAGCCAGGCCCAAAGAAGCATAGGTCCCATGGTTTCCCTTATTTACAATATCTAGTATATGTATGAGTCAAGCGGAAAAGGTCAGATAATGTGATGTTAGGAAAATGAATCCTTAAATATGTATTTTAATGTTTTCGTTTCTTTCATGCATGTGTTTCTAACGCATTTATAAGATTATTTCTTTGTTGCTTTGTATGTCCCTCCCCCACAGTGTAACCCCCGCTTTCACTATATTTGATGTCAGTATAACATGTGGAGGAGATGGGGACAAACAAGTCGTTTAAGGATTCAGGTGGACCTGTTGCAACAATGAGAAGTACAAAATGTCATGTCAAAACCAGCTTTACAATGTCGGTGTGGGGGGGGGATGGGGGTATAATTGGGTGGGGGGAGGGGGGTAAAATTGGGTGGGGGGAGGGGGGAGGCGGGGAAGGGAAGTGAAGGGTAAACAAAGGAGGAGGCTGCAATGCTTGGTAAGAAATGTATGATGCATTATCCTGCCCATATAATTGTAGCCCCTCTGTACTGTATGTTCTCAAATAAAATAAAATACAATTAAAAAAAAAAAAGACACGTGCATGGCCAAAAACAAACAAAAAAATTAAATTAAAACAATTAAAAAATTAAAACAATTTAAAAATTAAAAAAACCATTATTTATCTCCCTGTTTTGCTATTCATGCCATTTTTTCTGCCAAGTCTGGGATTTGAACTCAAAGTCTGGGTAAATAGCAGCACTGTCGGGCTAGGGGAAATCACATCATATTTGAAGCCAAAAAAGTGAGTCCTGTTCCCTAGGCCTGAATTCAAGCCTCAGTCCTGCAAAACATACTCCTTGTATACATTTTATTTACATTTTAAAGACAGGATTTATACTTCCATATAGTCAGACAATATCATGTTTGGTATGGTTATTCATTTCATTTCTTGTTTTATTCATTTATTTACCATTTATTTTATTGACTCTTTTGACCCCTATCCCGTTTATTACATTGTTTACTTCCTATCTCATAGCATCTAGATTTGTAGATGTGTTCACTATCATACCTGACACCCAGGACCCTCTCAGAAAAGGAAAACATGTGTCACACTCGGCTTCTTACTCCAAGATTAAATTTTTGGCAGTGCTGGGATCTAAACTTGGGGCCTAGCAGGCCGAATTCATGAATGGGTAAGGGTGAGCATGGCATCCTCTAGCCAATGAAGCTGTGAGGTGGTTCCCAGGCACTGAGATGGAGCCCCAGGTTTGGCCGAAACAGTGATACATGGATTGGCAGATGGTGCCATACAATTAATACATATTGGTAAAGAGTGCCAGAGCCATCTATCTGACTGAATGACGCCTACTACATTCCTACCAACTCTTAGGTATTTATTATTCTGTCTTTGAAGTAATATTATTCTTTCCATCCTTAGTAAACTATCAATTAAAATCAATCAGAATCCTAGGATTATTACATCCACTTTTAGACTCGACTGATGCATGAACTACTCTTTCAATCAGTATTCCTATGCATAGGAACGAGTCTCTTGTGATGTCCTGCCATTGGTAGGTGTCAGGACTTAGATTTTTAATCCAGGGCCTATGTTGACAGGTTGGCCTATGGCTTCCCTGATGGCCCACCAGCCTTCAGGAACAGTAGTTCAGCTGCATTTTGCAGCCATGTCATTCAGACTCAGGATGGTCACCCTGCAAAGAAAAAAATAACATAAAACCCCCAGTCCCCTGCAGCTCGCCACTTTTTGTGCTGTCTAACTTTTTTTTTGTTCCTGCAACCTCTGAGCCTAGGATCCCAGGATCGACTATGGGTTAGAGGCTGCAGTCCAGTCTAAGGTAATTTAAGCTGAGGTAGAGTTGCCACGACCTGAGTTCAAGCTCCATGGTTGGCAAAAAAAAAAAGAATAAATAAATAAATAATTTATTTAACTCAATTGAAAAAAATCCCCTTGTTATGGAATTTCGGCCAGTTTTCTTTCCTAACCTGGGATTTGAACTCAGGATCTTGGTAAATCTGTAGCAATGTGAGGGAAGGTGCAGAGTTTCTACTACTTGAGTTCAAATCCTCTGCCAAGCCAAATACAAAAAACAAAAATTAAGTCACTGACCTCAGCTGGGGGGTGGGGGCATAGCTGTGGAGGTGGTAGGGAAGGGATGTCAAGGGGAAAACAAAGGAGGAGGCAACAATGCTCAATAGTAAATGTACTCATTAGTTTGTTCATGTAACTGTCACCCCTCTATACAACATTTTTACAACAAAAAAATGCACAAAAAAGGAAACAATTTAGAGCTCGGAGAAGCACTTTGCAGGTAAGGGAAGGATGTCTGAATAGATATACAAAATTATACACTGCTGTTTTTAAAATGTTCAGTATGGAACTGAATAAACATAACTGCTTCCATTAAAACTAATTAAGTCACTGTCTTGGAACTCCGGCTAGTATTTCTGCCACTGCTGGGATTAGATCTCACCATCCGGGTAACTCTTTTGCATGGTAGGTGAAGGGGAAGCTCACTGTCCTTGAGGAAAAGAAATTCAGGGTAGAGTTCACAGGGCCTGAATTAAGTCCCTATAATGGAAAATAATATTAATGTATATTTGCAATATATGTAACGTATTATATGTGTATGTTTAATACAAGCTATGTTTTTTTATTATTGATTTTGCATTTCTGTATTTCTATATTTTATTCATCTACTTATTTTTTTTGTATTAGTATTATTATACACATATTTATTACATTTTGCACATCTATCATAGAATTATACACAATAATTTAGGATATTGACTCATTTTTCATTAATACTTTATTAACTGTTGAAACATGATACATAATTAAATGGAGGCATTTGTCACAGTCTTCACATGTTTAGTGTCTCTCCCAAATATGAGCTTTGTCTTGTTTATCTTTAACACCTTCCTATAGGGATTTCTTTAGATGATTTATACTCAGAAGCCTTACCTTGAGGATAGGCAAGTTGAGGGATAATACTGTAAGGGTGGGACTGGGAATGTGGTTTAGTGGTAGAGAGCTTGCTCGACATGCATGAATGCCAGGGTTTGAATCCTGAGTGTCACATACTCAGAAAAAGCCAGAAGCTGTGGAGTGCTCAAGTGGTATATAGCACTAGCCTTGAGAAAAAGAAGCATGGAGACAGTACCCAGGCCCTAAGTTCAAGCTCCAGCTTGAACTGGCAAAAACAATAGGCCAGATGCCAGTGGCTCACACCTGGAACACTATCTTCTCAGGAGGCTGAGATCTGAAGACCACAGTTCAAAGACAGCCTAGGCAAGGAAAGCCTGTTAGACTCTTGTCACCAATGAACCAGCAAAAGACCCCATGTGGTGCTGTGGCTCAAGTGGTAGAGTGTTCGCCTTGAGATGAAGGGCTTAGGAACAGTGCCAAGGCTTGAGTTTGAGACACACAATGGAAAAAAAGTGAGGGTTAATCAAAGTACTTTTCCTATTTGCTAATTAGGAGAACATTCTCTGGAAAATGATCGCTGACACTGATGTACACCAGAATTGGAGTCAGAGCTCAAGGTTCAAGTTTAGCAGATCCATATGCCCAGCCTCTCAGACTCTAGCATTATAACCTTGTGTCCTACAGGGTTCTGAAAGGTCCATTGTTGAAAGGCTTAATATGCTCCCCAAGCCCTTTGTGATAAACAGTTGACTTGTATTGTCAGTGTCATTACAGTTCTGACCTAGCAGAGCACCAGTAGCTAAGGTCTATCACCCTTGCTCAGGGAGCTGAGGTCTGAGGATCACAGGGTGAAGCCAGCCAGGGCAGGAAAGTCTATGACACTCTGACGTCCATTTCTGCAAGGGCAGCTGTTCAAAAACTTCCTGGGTTTCCCTTGGTGATGAGACGTTACTTGTATTTGAGTTGAACTCAAATCCTGGGCACTGATTCTAGCACTCTACTACTGGAGCCACAGCACCAATTCTGGCTTTTTCTCTGCATGTGCTACAGAGGAGGGATCAAACCCTCTGCAGGGCTTCTTGCATGGCAGGGAAAAGCACTGTCTCACTAATCCACATTCCCAGCCCTCTCATCTTTTTCTTAATGGTAGTTTCTACATAAGTATGCTACCATTTTACATCCCCCAAGTTTAATTTTCTGAATACCCGTTATTTCAAAAACCCTGATCTTCTCTTCCCCTGCCTGATTTGTGACTGTTCCTGCCTTGGCCTCATAATAATATGCAAATAAAGACAGCTGAGATCTTAAGTTTGCATTATATAAGGACACAGGCCTGGAACTCTAGAAGAAAAAAAGCCATGGGCCTGAAAAGAAGAGAATGATGCGGTATGTGCAACAAGCCTATCTGAAAAATAAATCAGTACATAAAACGAGAAGCATTGCATACAATCAGGGAGGTAATATACACACATAAGTAAGTAGGACACTGATACATAAACTTGGCCTTCTCTTTTAGAATTTTTTTTGGTGGCCATAACAGGGGTTAAACTCAGGGCCCTATGTGTTCCTCAGCTGTTTTGCTCAAAGCTGAGACTCTACCACTGCCACAGCTCCACTTCCAGCCATCTGGCTTAATTGAACATAAGCGCCTGCCAGGCTTTCTTACCTGGTCTGGCTTGTATCTCCTGCTCGGCTTTCTTTCTCAAAGCTGGAGCTCTATCCTCTGGGCCTCGAATTCAGTTCTGGTTTTCTGGTGGTTTATTGGAAATAAGAGTCTTGCAGACTTTCCTGCTCGGGCTGGCTTTGAACAGAGATCTCCTGAGGAGACTTCAAGTGGCTTTCCTCAGGGATTCGCCGAGGATCTGCTCCACACAATCCCTTAGTCTAAATCTCAAGAGGTACTAGAGAAAAAAGGAAACATGGAGATGCTTCTAGTATGTTCTAGATACTTCAGGTTGGAGACACAAAACACTCAAAATTATTAGGTAATTTTATAGGCAGTCAGCATGAGGAACGCTCCAGCTTTTGGTCCTCTCATGCTGAGATAGTAAATTCACTGCAGCTCAATGCTAAGTGACTGAACTGGCATGTCCTGTGGACATTTGCTGCCAAAATCATGTCACACTCATTTCTCACTTTTGGCTTCAAACCTGTGACCAGATGAGAAGAGGAGGAGAGAAAGCACCTATGAAGAACATTGAGTAGTTTACTTATAAATTCAAGGCATTGGAATGATGCTTTTTAAGTAGTCAGATTGTCCAGATTAAAAAATGAAGAAGAAAAGAAAGGCAGGTGCCAGTGGCTGCTGACTGTAATCCCAGCTCCTCAGGAGGCTGAGATGTAGAGAATCTGAGTTTGAATCCAGCCAGCATAGGAAAGTCCATGACACTGTTATTTCTAAGAGATCACAGAAAACCCAGAAGTGGGGCTGTGGCTCAAGGTTAATGTATTACTCTTGAGCAAATGTAACTCAGGGACAAGGCCTATGCTCATAGTTCAACCCCAGGACCTGCTTCCTTGTCTTTGTGTGTGTGTGGATGTATTCCTATAGGTGAAGCTCTAGAGTAGCTATGATGAAAGGCACCAAGCTAGAAAATTTGTTTTCAATACAATGATTTCATAACACAGAGACTGCTTTCATGACAGTGCATGTTCCTGGGCTCTCCTCACAGTTCCCAGTGCAGCCTGAGTGTTTCTCTGCCTCACAGGCCTGCTGGAAGAAGTCTCTCTCATTGTCTGGACAGGCAGACAAAAGGCCTCAGTCCTGTACAGCTATGTAACAAACAACTCCATATGGGCCAATTAGTGAGGATGAGTGTGGATGGGCTCTGAAGGTCAGGACAAAAAGGCCTCTTTGTACCCCAAGCTATCTCTCTCCCCAGTTCTCCGTTTTGACAGGAAGCCTTCATTTGGGCCACCTCCTTTGGCAGGCCAAGTTCTCAGCACTAATCCTGCCTCTGTAAGACTATATTCTGGTGCTCAGATACAGTGCTCAATATAATTCAGAAGTCCTACTGGCAGACAACTAGGGCACTTAACCTCAAGAAATCTTTCATTGTAGGTGATGATGGGCCTATGATGCCACTCCTAGGTTTCCGGAAGCTTTGGAAATCCAAGCACATGTCTGATCTCACCATGCTTCTTGTCATCTAGGACTGCTGAAGCACATTAGGTTTTGAAACCTTTGACTTCTCCTAGTTGAGCCCTGGATGGCAAGGTTTTGGGGTTGAACACAGGACCTGGGTGCTGACCATGAGCTCAGTGCAGGAGCCCAGTACTTTACCATTTTGTGTCACAGTTTTTACTTCTGGTCTGTGTGTGGGTGTGTGGGTGTTCGAGCGTGCACACATACACCAGTCCTGGAGCTTGAACTCAGGACCTGAGCACTGTACTGAATTTCTTTTGCACACAGGGACATTTTGAGCCACAGGGACATTTCATGCTTTTTTCTAGTGATGTGTACATGAGAAATCAAATCCAGAGTTTCATAGATGCAAAGCACTCTACCCTTAGGCACATTCCCAGCCCTCTTCTTCAGGTTTGTTATTTTCTTTCTTTTTTTTGTTGTTGGTTGTAGCAGTTGAAGTCTGGGCCTGGGTGCTGTCCCTCAAGTCTTGTGCTCTACAACTTGAGCGAAAGCACCATTTCAGGTTTTCTCATGGTTCATTGGAGCTAAATGTCTCGAGGACTTTCCTTCCCAGGTTAGGTTTTAACCATGATCCTCAGATCTCATCCTCCTGTGGAGCTAGGATGACAAGCATGAGTGACAAGCATCCAGCTTGCACTTCAAGTTTCTTAGTGGTGAATTGGAGATAATAGTCTCATGGGATCATTTGTGTCTGGCATAGTTTGGAAGCCAGATCCTCAGATCTCAGCTTCCTGAGAAGGCAGGCTGACAGACCTCAGCTATAGACCCCTAGGCTGTGACACTCTACTGCTAGGGGGTCCTTGGCTCCACATGGTGGAGTGCTAGCCATGTGCCCAAGAAGTAAGGGTCAGTGACTATGCCACGAGTTCAAGGTTCATGATAGAAAAAACAAAACAAAGCAATTGTCTGCAGTAGACAACTCACCCACTCTTCAGTAACACATAATTTTGTCCCTGCCATGGGGACATATCTGCGTCTCAATATTCTTGTCTGCATAATCATCTCAGTTGTGTAGCTCTTACAAGGACCATATGAAAAAATGCAGTCTGTGAAAGACAGAGCAGATGGCACTCTTTGAAGGACTCAACACACAACATCCTGTGAAGATTCAGCACCCAGCACCCAATGCAGGACTCAGCACACTTCACCCTGTGAAGTACTCAGCACACAGCACCCTATGCCAGACTCAGCACAGAGCACCCTATGAGGGACTCAGCACATAGCTCTATTCTACAAGCTGTCATTAGAATTAGGTTGCTTTCATCAGTGTCACCATTCTTTGAGGAACATTTCCCAAATCACACAAGTTCACATCTAATGGTTTAGTGGGGTGGGTTTTTTTTTTGGGGGGGGCAGGCTACCCATAGGGCTTGAACTCAACGCATGGGGATACTGTTCTAATAACATTTGCTCAAGGCTAAGGCTCTACTACTTAGAGACACATCTCCAAGAGTCTGACATACTTCCTATCAGAGCTTGGTTTTAAAGCTCCCAAGCAGCCAGGATGATGGGAGTAAGCCAGGAGCATCTGCTTCTGTGGAGCTGGGTTGCAGCTGTTTATACATATGCCTAAGTCAGGTTAGGTGGCAACTGTCAGTGCCAGACTCCTAGCTTGTTCTGTGATGTGGTATTTGAAGTCCTGTCCTTCTATAATTGCAGTTAGAACATTCTACCATTTTTTGGTGACAGTGGTGGGGCTTGAGTAAGGGCTTAGACACTGTCCCTAAGCATTTGTTCTCAAGGCTAGCACTCAATTGATTGAAAGACAGCAGAACTTCCAGGTTTTCTGCTTATGTGGCACTGAGGAATTGAAGCCAGGGCTTCGTGCTTACTAGGGGAGCACTCAATCACTGAGCCCCGACTTGTTGGGACTATAGCTAGCAAGTGCAAAGTCAAGATGTACCCTATGCTGGTGGCAGAGCCATACCTGGGAGTATCCAACATCTTTGGGCCATTGAGTGGACCCTTTATGTCCTCTAGACATGGTAGCAATGGCTTATCATATCTAAGTGGAAGCTAAGCCTTAGACTCACCCCTCACTCCACCAGCTTCACCAATGTACTCTACTCAGCATCCACGCCTGTCAACTGCAGAAGTTCAATGTGCACTCTCTTGTGGCATCTGGGCTGGTCCACACTATGAGCACTTATACTATGCAGATTCTCTCTGTTCTAAATCAGAGGATCTTTGCCAGATATGACCTCCCTATGGCACATGCTCATGTCAGTGAAAGCTAATTTCTGTGATAGTGTGTTAATAATTGTCTAAGGGGAACTGGGGAAAGTAGTATCATCCATTTGATCCATGTGGATTTAGATTATGGTTTAGTAACTAGCAACAAGCACAACAAATTTGGTCAATAAGTCAATATCAAGGACTACTAAAGCTCCACACTGGTTACACATACCTATAATCCTACCTCCTCAGGAGGTTGAGATATTAGGCTCAGAGTATGAAACCAGACTGTCCAGAAAATTCCTGTAAAACTCTTAAGTACAACTAACCATGAAAAATCTGCAATTGGTAGATCTCTGGCCTTGAGCTTAGGGATAGTACACAGAGCCTCCATTTCAGCATCAGTACTAGCATGCGCGCGCGCACACCACACACACACACACACACACACACACACACACACACACACACGTGTGTTTACATGCCCAGACACACATATGTTAACTAGTTAGGCATGGAAGATTGAAATGTAAATTCAGTCTCTAGGCATATGCTATATTTTCCTATCAGACATCAATTACCAGGCAAGATTTGAAATTTACTGTAGCAAACATTTTAATTATTATTGCCCAGCTTCTGCCACTGCTGGGATCACATTTCTTTCAACCTCATATATCACCTCAATCTACCTTGCTCCTTTTAAAATATGTACATTGAGTATAATGATTGTATTTATCCACTCTTCCTTTCTCCATGCCTTTGCTCCTTTCCCTTGACTTCATCTTGCCACCACTCCTCACCAACAACACATGTTCCATCTTACTAATATTTATTTTCTTAAACTTTAAAAATTACTCAAAAGAGTTACACCACTGCAATCCTCCCGTGTATATGCTATACTGTAATTATTCAGCTTGTATAGAAATGCATATGACCCTGTATGTGTTTTCACAAATGTGTATACTTTAAATCTAACGTCCATATGTGAAAGAAAACATGTTCCTTGTATCTCTGGGCTAGACCTACTTCACTTAACATGATTTTGTCCGTCCATTTCCTTAAAGTGATACAATAATATTCTTCCTGATGGATGAGTTAAATTCCATTGTGGATCTATACCACATTTTCTTGATACATTTGAAGGCATCTAGCCTGATTCCTAACTTGGCTGCAGTGAATAGTGCAACAATGAACATGGGTGTTCAAATATCTTTACCATATCATGACTTGTAAACATTTGAATAGATTCCCAAGAAAGGTATGGCTGGATAATCCTATGTTGGTTATTTTAAGAATCCGTAAACTGGGGCTGGGAAGGTGGCTCAGTGGTAGAGCGCTTGCCTTGAATGCATGTAGGCCCTGGGTTCGATTCTTCAGCACCACGTAAGCAAAAAGAAAAAAGCCGGAAGTGGCGCTGTGGCTCAAGTGGTAGAGCATTAGCCTTGAGCTGAAGAGCTGAAGCATAGCACCAGGCCCAGAGTTCAGGCCCCACTATTGGACCCAAAAAAATCCCAACATGCCTAAACTGCCTTCCATAATTTCTACACCAGGTTATATTCTCACAAATAATGCATCCTCACCAGCATTTGTTGTTTGTAATTTTGATGATGACCATTCTCACTGGGGTGAAATGGAGTCTCACTTTGTTCTGATTTGCATTTACTTCATGACCAGAGATGTTGAGCATTTCCTGATGTGTTTACTGACCTTTTTTACTTCTCTTCTTAAGAAATCTGTATTTAGTTCCTTTGCCCATTTATTTATTGAGTTATTAATTCTTTGACTTATAATTTCATAAACCCTTCATTTCTGGATATTAGACCCTTATTGAATGTTCAGCTGGTTCTCCCATTCTCCTATATTCTGATGCTATTTATTTCATTTGTCTGAAATATATATATATATATATATATAAATATATATATATATATATATATATATATACTTGCTGTACATTAGTTTCAAATGGAAAGCACAAGTTTAATTAAAATAATTGATTTTAGCTAGGTGCAGGTGGTTCACACCTATAATTCTAACTAGGAGGCTGAAATCTAAGAATTGTAGTTCATATACAGCTTAAGCGGGAAAAGTCCAGGAGACTCATCTCTAATTAATCAACAAAAAGCCAGAAATGGAGGTCAGGCTCAAGTGATGGTGCAGTAGGCTTAATATGGGGGTGGGGAAGCTCAAGGACAGCACCTAGACCTCTGAGGTTCAAGCCCCAGGCATGCATGCACATGTGCGCGCACCCACCCCCCCCACACCCTCACACACATACACACACACACACACACACACACACACACACAGTTGATCTTTATTTTATTCATTTTGCTTCTTACAATATATTATCTTTTTTAAATTGGTTATTTTAAACAATTTGAGAAAATTGATAGAAATGATGCAGACATTTTAATTTTCCTGAGTCCATTTGAGAGCTTATTGCTAACAAGCTCTGATCACCCTAAGTGTTTTACTTGATACCTCTCTAAGTAAATATGTGCTTCTATATAGGGCCAAAATAAACAATCCAGGTCCAGAAATATATTCACATCAATACATCATAAGAAACTAAACTTGAAACTCCATTGTTTTACTAGCAAACATAACCCTAATATTATTCAGTCTTGGCATTCTCACTTGCAAAAAAGATGGTTGGTATTCCTTTTTTATTGTTTTATTTTCATCTTATTTAATCTTTAGGTAGTTTTGCACAGGGTATCCATCCAATTTGTCAGTTTCTAAGGTCTCTTTCATCTGTGATCACTTACCACTTTACTTTCCTACCCAAGGCATTTCCAGCCAGGACCAGTGTTGTGGTGTATACTTAAGGAACCCACTCTCATTGCAGTATGATTTTCTCTCCTTTATACCATTCAACCTTGTTAATTGCATGTAAGATAACTTCTTGTGACACACAGTAGATTACGTCAGTGGTGTAGATCTTTAAAACACAAACTGGTTAAGACACAGAAAAGTAAGCAATTTCTACTTAGAGTAGTGCTCCCATCTTTACATGGTTATTAACTATTTAAACACCTTCATAATATATTCAATTGGAAAAGATTATAATTATATTATTATAGTTGACCTCTTTCTTTCTTTCTTTCTTTCTTTCTTTCTTTCTTTCTTTCTTTTTCTTTCTTTCTTTCCTTTCTTTCTTTCTCTTTCTTTCTTTCTTTCTTTCTTTCTTTCTTTCTTTCTTTCTTTCTTTCTTTCTTTCTTTCTTTCTTTCTTTCTTTCTGTTTCTTTCTTTCTTTCTGTTTCTTTCTTTCTTTCTTCCTTCCTTTCTTTCTTTGTGTCATTCATGTGGCTTGAACTCAGGGCCTGACACTGTCCAGGCTTTGAACTGCCATCCTGAGCTCAGCCTCCTAAGTAGCTAGGATTACAGGTATAAACCACCAGCTCTTGGCTATAGTTGACCCTCTCATTGTAAGAAAATTCTCCTTCTTAATTGTTTTCTTTTCATTGATTGCCATGTCATAGCTCCATTTCTGACTTTTATGGTACTTAAGATAAGTTTTATGGAGCCAAGTACATGGTAGGTACTCAGGAGACTGAGCTTTGAGTCTCATGGTTCAAAGCCAGCCCCAGGCAGCAAAGTCTGTGAGACCCTTAGTTCCAATTAATCACAGAAAAAAAATGTGAAGTGACTAGAGTTTAAGCCCCAGGACTAGGCAAAAAAAGCAAACAAACAGAAAAAAAAGTTTCATGGACTTTTCTTCCCAGACTGGCTTCACACACATCCTCAGACCTCAGCCTCCTGAGTTGGTAGGATTATAGGCGTAAGGTCCCAATAAAAGAGCTTGGTCAGTTTTTTAGTCATATATAAACATAACTACATCATAAGCCCTTGTTTTGTTCAGAATTAAATTTCTGAGATCACTTATATTGCTGTGTGTTGTGGTGGTTTATATAATCTGATTGCAGTGTACTATTCATTTACATAATTGTTCTACTCATCCATTGAAATGTAATTGATATTTGGGTGGTACTTAATTCCTAGCTGTTCTGAATAGTGCTCTATAAACATTCTTGTAGATATTTTTAATGAACATCTTACACGCATTTTTCCCTTTGGCCAATAGTGAGAACCATGATTCTAGAACTTAATGATGTTGCAACTTCCATTCCTAAGAGCAATGTAAAGCATTCCACTGACTCCCAATTCTCACCTCACCAGGTTTTCATTACAAAATTAAATATTATTATTATTACTATATGCCTGTAGTTAAAGAAGCACATGATTTTTTTTTGGGTCCAGACATGGGCCTGAACTCTGGGCTTGGGCGCTGTCCCTCAGCTCTTCAGTTCAAGGCTAGCCGCTCTACCACTTGAGCCACAGCACCACTTCTGGCTTTTTTCTTTTTTCTTATGTGGTGCTGAGGAATCGAACCCAGGGCCTCAGGCAAGCAAGGCAAGCACTCTACCACTGAGCCACCTTCCCAGCCCCAAGAAGCACATGATTTTTTGAAACACTGAAGCTTTAAATAACAAAAAGTATAATCTTTGCAGAAAAGCTCTCTCTCATTCTATATATTATATATATATTATAGTATATACTATGTATACACAATTATACTATAATATATCATAGATATAATCGATGATAATCTATAATATATTAAATATCATAGATAAAATCTATATTATTATATGCCATATATAAGCTATGATATAAATTATATATTTTAGATATAATCTGATATAAATTATATAGTGTTATTTATCATGTATAATATATAGTATATGTTATATACTATTATATAACCTATGACATATATAGATATTATATTGATATTATAGATAAAATCCATAATGTAATTAATAATATAATATAGATACATAATAATATAATTACTATAGATATAATATTTAATGTAATATAGGTATAATCTATGATAAATATACTGCAAAATAAACTATAAATATTTTGTAATTATAAAGAAATATAATAATCTATTATATATATATATATATATATATATATATATATATATATATATATATATATATATATATATATAAATCAGTCTTAACTGAAAGATACTTTTGTTCCAGTACTGGGGCTTGAAATCGGGGCTTCATGTTCTTAGACTTGTGCTCAATCTGGCACTCTATCACTTGAGTTACACATCTATTTTCACCATTTTGGTGGCTTGTTGGATATGAGTCTCATGGCTTTTTCCCACCAGGGCTGGCGTTGGAAACTTAATCCTTAGATCTCAGCTTCCTGAGTAGTAAGATTACAGGGTTGAACCCTGGATGTTTGGCTAAAATAAATCTTTTAGAAAGATGCAGTCTGTGGTTCACTGTAAATATGTTGCTTGTATGAGAAGGCACTAGGTGGTCATGTTGTTTTACTGTGGAGATCAGAGTCGGGGAGAGGAGGGAAAGGAAGAAGGGAAAAGAAAGGAGGGGAAATGAAGAGAAAATAAAGAAGGGAAGGGAAGGGTCACGGTCGCACTATTATCATATAGAGATAACCTTATGATTTGTTCTTCATAATTAATTAATGGTTTAAATTCTTTATGTTAGCTGGGTCCTTATGGCTCATGCTTGTAATCCTTGCTACTCAGAAGGCTGAGATCTGAGGATCACAGGTCCACCTAGGCAGACAAGTCAGAGAAACTTATGTCCAATTAACCACTAAACATCCAGAAGTGGAGCTGGTGCTTAAGTGGTAGAGTGCTCGCTTAGCCTGCAGGAAGTTCTAGGTTTGATTCCTCAATACCACATACACAGAAAAAGCTGGAAGTGGCGCTGTGGCTCAAGTGGTAGAGCACTATCCTTGAGCAAAAGAAGCTCAGGGATGATGTCCAGCTTTAAGCCCCAGGACTGGCAAGGAAGAAAGAAACAAAAAGAAAGAGAGAGCGGGGGGAGAGGAGAGGAGAGAAATAAGAAGAAGGAAAAATGCTCAGGGACAGCACACCAGGATTGGCAGGCAGCAGGACAGAGTGGGGGTAGAAAAGACATGCATTCTCTTCCCTTTCCTTTAGACAAAATGATTCCTGTCAATATGACATTAGAGCCGATCATGAAAAATTGAACAATAATAAGCCTCTGATTATATGTAAAGGAAAATATAAATGTCTATAATATAAAACAGAAGCAATAAATAAAATATAAAAATATAGTGATAATGGCTAAGCTTTCTTTAACACCTTCATTAGGGCAAGCACTGAAACTGCAATTTTACTTTTTTTTTTGTCCGTCATGGGGCTTGAACTTTGGGCCTGGGTGCTGTCCTTCAGCTCTTCAGCTCAAGGCGAGCACTCTACCACCTGAGTTACAGCGCCACTTCCGGTTTTCTGGTGATTTATTGGAGATAGGAGTCCCACATTCTTTCCTGCTGGGGCTGGCTTTGAACCGTGATCCTCAGATCTAGCCTCCTGAGTAGCTAGGATTACAGGCATGAGCCACCAGCGCCCTGCTTGCAATTTTTTTAATGAAACCCCTAAAATCCTTGTTCCCTAATTCAGCTTGCCCCAGGCCGTTTGACCTCAGTTTTGTTTAGAACTTTCATCACCAAGCTTTCTCAAAGAAAGTGGCTTTGAAGTGTGCAAGCTATCAGAGTAGTTCACAAAAGATGTTCTTCTATTTATATCTCAGTCACAGGAAGTGCCTCCATGAATTGCATGTCCAGTTTCAGTCAACTTTCCTTTGCAATGTCATATTCTGCAAATTAAATAATTGAGGGCAAAAGAATACAGTACTCGATGAGGTTGATCTAGATGCATTGAACTAATGAACAACCATGTTGAATTGAAAATTTTTTGTACCTTTTTTAAAAAAAGGTCCCCCCACAATAAAAATAAAAAATAAGGCCAGGCCTCGGTGACTCATGCCTGTAATCCTAGCTACTCAAGAGACTGAAATCCAAGGATCCCACTTCAAAGCAATCCCTGATAGGAAAGTCCATGAGACTCTTATCTCAAATTCCCTACCAAAAAATTTGGAAGTAAAGATGTGCCTCAAGTGATAGAGTGCTAGGCTTGAGTGATAAAACTCTGAGTTCATGCTACAGTACCAGCACAAAAAAATAAAACAATAAATGGAAAAAAGATACAGTATTAACTATTCTTGATTAAAATTATATTTATATAAAATTCTAAAGTCTAAACTAGAGATGGTAGCCTGGATTCTGAGACAGAGCCTGAAGATTGAGATCTTAGAACTATAGGAAAGACCATCTTAGCATTCGAGACATCAAATATTCAAAATGCATAATACAGACATAAATTCTGTGGATATAAGGGGAGAAAGCACTACCTCAGACCCAATTTACCACAATCCTAATATTTGAGTTCCATAACTAGGGTTCAGATAAAATTGTATGGAATTCCAAAAAATTAATCTAGCTGGGCACTGGTGACTCAAGCCAATCATCCTAGCTACTCAGGAGGTTGAGATTGTGAAAATCAAAGTTCAAAGTTAGCCCAGGCATCAAAGTCTATAACATTCTTGATAATTAACCACAAAAAACTGGCAGTAGAACTGTGATTCAAGTGTTATAGTGCCAGTCATGAGTGAAAAAGCTAAGAGACTATACCCAAGCCCTTGTACCAGAGAGACAAAGAGAGAGGGAGGAAGGAGGAGAGAGGGAGGGACTGGTGGGGGAGAGGGAAGAAAGAGAGGTTCGTGGGTCTTAGGGATTGTGAGACTTAAGGGAATGCTTGTCAAGGTGTTATTGCAATTATGTTACTTCTCTAATTAAGAAATAATAACAAAAACAAAAGACAAATATGAAAACATCCCAACTTCACTTTGAACTTGACCTCTCCTGCATTTTCTTTTCTTGTTTTATTCACAGGAAAGGGAGTTTAATGTAAATAATATTTCTAGATAAACAAACCATGACACTACTTATCCTTTTCTACCCCCATCCTTTTTCAATACATTTAACTTTGGCTACTATTTAAAAAAAACAAAAGCAAAAACAAAAATTTAGTACTTAATATTTCTCTCCTTAATATAAGTATAATTAAATATTTTAAAACCATCAAACTATAAGTAAATGTCTGAGCATTAAGATACGTAGGTATCTAGGGATCACTTGTAGGTATAAAGTAGTTAAAATGACCCAAAGCTATAGCTCTCTTGCAAACAAATGTCCTACACAAAAGTCGAAAAGAAAAGTTAAGCAAAGCAGACAGAAATGGAATTCTTATTTCTTTCAATGGTCAAAGCAAGAAAGATGCTCAAATTTTTATACAGAGATATAAAAAATAAGAACCACTGCAATACAAATAAGAATTTTTTCAATTTATAAGATGCTAGGAGAGAGAGTAAAAAGAATCAGAGGAAGAAATAAACGCCAGACAGGATGTGTCACATCATGCTCTCCACCTCCCCCATCATCAAATTTCCACTCTCTAAAATAAACAACTTGGTTAAAACTCTTTTTTACCAATGGTATAAAACCTTTAATTTATTCACAGCATGGCTAAACAGAAGCATGGTGTCTTTTTTGTTGTTGTTTTTCCTGAGAGCATGTTTCACACCATTCTTTTCTAGGACTTGAGATATAAGATCTTTTATTCCAGAGCAAATAGACCTCTTGTTCGTATAAAACCTGAACTTGTTCCATGGTATCCATGAACTTTGAAGGGAAGAGTTACCTCCTAACTACAATAGTGAATCACTTAGTAGCTTTAACAATCCATTGAGTCATCCTTCCAGAATCTTCCTTGAATTTCATCAGTCTTTTCTTTTGTTGCTTAGAGAACTTGGGCTGTGGTTAGATGAATCTCATATAAGACATACTCCTTAATGGTTGAGCATCATGAACTTTCTCAAACAGGCAACTCTCTACATTAACCTAATTGGATTTTCTTGATATGCAAAGTTAGGAGGGTAGTGGGAGAAAAAAAAAGCAAACTAAATGACTCCAAACCCAAACTCTAGCACTAACTGTACCCATAAAAACAGATGGCAGCAATTTTAGTACAGTAGAGACTTACAAGGGAATGATAAATTAATACATCTTGGAAGCCCTGCATTCATGTACCCTGTAGTCAGACTGTAGTAGTTTTACTTACATTTTTATTTCTATATTTCAACTTTCCCACCTAGCATGTCACATTTTATTGACATTGAGGGTTTTTTTTGCCAGAATAAAGACATATTTAAACTAATTGAAATAATATTGATTCCTCAGTAGGGAAAATGGTGCGGTTCTTTTAATTATAGTAATGTCATATCATGAAAGAAGTTGGGGTTATTTCTTCAGGAATAGTCACCAGTTCTTTAGACTTAAAGGTGTTTAAAAAGTCCCTAAATCACACTGGATCTGTATTTGTTGCCCTGCAGTCTCTTCCCCATCGCTAAAGGAGGGTAGAACTGGCTGAGCCAGTGGGACTGGTCTCTGCTCTGTGTCTGGTTTTTAATGTCCACAGGCTTGGCAGGAGCTCCTGAGGTGAGAAGTTTATCAGCCCTGGGCTCTTGGAAAAGTTCATCACCAAAGAATGTCCCCCAAGTGAACAGAACACAACCCAGGTCTGTCATCTGTCTTCTGCTTCTTATTAGAGAAGTCCTTTAAACAGCAGATTTGTTTTCCTAGCACTTGAGCATGCTCAGATGCATTGCTTCATTTGCTGACAATTTCACTGATGGGGGGGCGGGGAAGCAAAAAAAAAAAAAAAACCTGCTACAAGAATTTCCTTAGTAACCCTGAAAGGTCATGGGGTTCATCAAAGTGTGGGGAAATCTGTGGGGAACACAGGTAGCAAAGATGGCCCTGAGAGGAAGTTGAGTGGGCAGAGCTAGATTTGTTTAGGTTCAGTGTGTAAACATCTCATGGAAGGTTGGGTGCATGATAAGGTATGGCCTTTCAGTGATTGGTTGATCCCATTTCCTCTCCTCCCACGCAGTCTTTTGTTTAAAAAGGGGATGCTCCCTGTTAATAAATTAGTTCCTGCTTGACTTGACTCCCCGCTGTGTCTGATTGTCTCCTGGGCTAAGGGAGGCTGGGGAACAGGTGAGCAGCCACACTTACCCCTCCTCGGACCCCGTCCGTCCAAAGATGGACGAAGACCCAACATCAAAGCACTTCCCATTTGGAGCACTCTTTCTACGCAGAATTTTCTCTAATAATTTCTCTAATACTTCCAGCATTTCATCTCTGTGGCCTTTTTGGAAAAGTGAAAAAGGGCTGTCCACTCACCAAAAAAAAAAAAAAAAAGAAAGAAAGAAAAGAGGGCTGGGAATGTGGCTCAGTGGTAGTGTGCTTGCCTAGCATGCGTGAAACCCTCAGTTCAATGGCTCAGTACCACATACACAGAAAAAGCTGGAAGTAACACTGTGGCTCACGTGGTAGAGCCTTGAGCAAAAGATGCTCAGGGGCAGTGCTCAGACCCTGAGTTCAAGCCTCAGGACTTGCAAAAAGAAAGAGAAAGAGAGATAGGAGAGAGAGGGACAGAGAGACAGAGGCAGAGACACAGAGAGAGAGAAAGAACGAAAGAAAGAAAGGAAGAAAGAAAGAGAGAGAGAAAGAAAGAAAGAGAGAAAGAAAGAAAGAAAGAAAGAAAGAAAGAAAGAAAGAAAGAAAGAAAGAAGGAAGGAAAGAAAGGAAGGAAGGAAGGAAGGAAGGAAGGAAGGAAGGAAGGAAGAAAGAAAGAAAGAAAGAAAGAAAGAAAGAAAGAAAGAAAGAAAGAAAGAAAGAAAGAAAGGCAGGGATGAAGGAAGGAGGGAAGGAAGGAAGAAGGAAGGAAGGAAGGAATGAGAGAGAGGGAGGAGGAAGGAAGGGAGAAAGGGAGGGAAGGAGGGAGGGAGAAAGAGAGAAAGAGAAGAGGAGGGGGGAGAAAGATCCATTGGAAGAAACACATTTCTAATGATTCCAACAATTTTCTTCCCATTCCCATTCCACATTTCCGATTAAACAATTCTAAAACTTGCATGTGCATGTGGAGTATCCACACTCTCTCAGGTATCGTTTTAAAGGAATAAGCAGCTGGATGCAGGTGACTCATGCCTGCAATCCTAGCTACTCAGGAGGCTGAGATCTGGGAATCATGATTTACAGCCTGTCTAGGCAGTTAACTCCTTGAGACTCTTATCTCCAATTAACTACTCAAAAAAGTCAAAACTGGCACTGTGGCTCAAGTGATAGAGTGATCACCTTGAGCAAAAGAAGCTCAGAAATTGTCCATTTTGCTTAACATCATCTTATCTGGTCCTATGTACAGAGCTTTTGACCTTTTCCGCTTATCCTATACATGTACTAGTTATTGCAAATAAGGGAAACCATGGGACCTATTAAGTTTCTTTGGGCCTGGCTGAATTCACTTAATATAGTTTTTTCCAAGAGTTTCCATTTCATAACTTTCTGATTGAGGCATATAATTTTATTATATATTTATACCACACTTTCTTGATCCATTCATCTACTGAGGGGCATCTGGGTTGGTTACATATCTTAGCTGCAATAACCATATTTGTGCTGGTAGCATTAGTATGGTCTTGTTTGTGATCATTTGGGTAAATACCCAAAAGTGGGATTGCCAGGTCATAGGGAAGCTGTATGTGGAGTCTAAGTGAAATGAACCCCAAGATAGGGACACGTTTTTTTTCTTTCTTGCTATTGTTCCTAACGAATTTATAATGTACTATGTGATTTTTTTCCATTTTTTATTTTATTGTAAAAATACTGTACAGAGGGGTTACAATTACATGGGTGAGATAATGAGTACCTTTCTTATCAAGCATTGTAGCCTCCTCCTTTGTTTCTCCTCCCCATCCCTTCCCATCCTTCCCCCGCCCCCCCACCCAATCCTCCTCTCCCCCTCCGAAAGTTGTAAAGCTTGTTTTCGACATAACGACTTGTACATCTCATTGTTGCAATGGGTCCACCTGTATCCCTATTTAACCGATTTGTTTTTTCCCTTCCCCTCCACAAATTATACCAGCATCAAATACAGTGAAAGCAGGGGTTATACTGTGGGGGAGGGACTTACAAAGAAACAAAGAAATAATTTTATAAATGTGTTAGAGACAATCACATGTAAGAATAATACATTTGAATACATATCTTAGGGTTCATTTCACTAACATCAACTTACCTGACCTTTTCTGCTTGACTCAGAAATATACTAGTTATTGCATACAAGGACAGAAGGGAACCTTACTTCATTGTTGGTGGGAGTGTTCAACCACTTTGGAATACAGTATGGAGGTTCCTCAAAAGACTCCACATAGAGTTCCCCTAAGACCCAGCCATCCCACTTTGGGGCATTTACCCAAATATTCACAAACAAGACCACACTAAAGCTACCAGCACGCTATGTTTATTATTGCAGCATTATTTACCATAGCTAAGATATGGAACCAACCCAGATGCCCCTCAGTAGATGAATGAATCAAGAAAATGTGGTATATATACACAATGGAATTCTATGCCTCCATCAGAAAGAATGACATTGCCACATTTGTTAAGAAATGAAGACTTGGAAAAATTATATTAAGTGAAGTAAGCCAGGCCCAAAGAAACATGTTATTTTTTTTGTTTCTTTGTATGTTCCTCCCCCATGGTATAACCCATTTTCACTGTACTTGACGTCGTTCCCTGCATCTTATATATAGACTTCTCTAGCTTTGGGAGAAGGGAAAAAGCAAAATTCTTAAATAGGTATACAGATTGACCCATTGTAACAATGAGATGTACAAGACACTATGTTGAAAAATGAAGTTTACAATTTAGGTGGGGAAGGGGGGAGGGAGAGAGTGTAGTTGGGGAGATGGGGAGGGAAGGGATGGTAGAAGAAAAACAAAGGAGGAGGTAACAATGCTCAATAGGAAATGCACTCATTACCTTGCTTCTGTAACTGTAACCCCTCTGTACAGTATTTGTACAAAAAAATGTATTTAAAAGAAGGAAAGAAACAAAGTGTCCAGACCGAGTTCAAGCCCAAGGATTGGCAAAAAAAGGAAGCAGACTTCTATATGTAATAGCATTCAATAATAATAATAATTATTATTATTATTATTATTAATAATAATAATAATAATGGAAGAATTATATCTTGTTTTGGTTTTGGTTTAGTTTTAGTGCTTTTAGTTTTGGGTTTTCTTTTCATGACAGGGTCTTGCAATGTAGCCCAGACTGCCTTGATCTCTTAATCCTCCTGTGTCCAGAGTGCAGGGATTATAGACATGCATTACCAAATTTGGCTACTTTTTAAAATAATATAGTATACATAACCTTATTTTAATAATAGTATATATATAACCTTTTAACTATTTTAATAATAGTGTATATAACCTTTTAATATAGTGTATAGGTATAACAATATTCACATTATGCTTTTTCTTTGGTTTTTGTTGTTGCTGCTATTTTTGAGTGTGCTAGTATAAGGGCCTGTGCACTGTCCCTAAGATTTTTTCCCCTCATGTCTGGTGCTCTACCACTTGAGCCACAGGTGCACTTCTGGCTTTTCTGCTGGTTGCTACTCCTATAATGGTAAATTGATTAAAAGCTTGTTTCTATGTGGCAATATTCTAGTTGTATGTATGTATTCAAATGTATTTCTTAAAATTCATGTAATCCTTAGAAAGTCTAAAATTACATTTTATATTATATATTATTATGTTACATAAGTTATATTAGTAGTTCTTAAAGATTCTAATATTATACACGTCTTTTATTACCATTGATATATCTAGTTTGACATTGTTGTTGTTGGTGGTGGTGGTCATGGACCCTGAACTCTGGGCCTGGGAGCTGTCCCTCAGCTCTTCAGCTTAAGGCTAGTGCTCTACCATTGAGCTCTACTTGTAGCTTTCTGCTGGTTAATTGAAAATGAGAGTCTCATGGACTTTCCTAACTGAGCTGACTTTGAACCACAAACCTCAGATCTCAGCTTCCTGAGTAGCTGGGATTACAGGTGTGAACCATCAGTTCCTGCCTCGTGTGAGTTTCTGTGGATTTTTCTCTTCCCCAACTCCAGTGACTGAATCAGCATTTTCAAAGGACCCATGACCACATGTCAAGACTCTACCAAGTTCCAGATGCCAATGTATGGTACGGAATTTGGTCTCAACTCTGATATAAAGCAGCAAAGCAGGAGGAAGATGGCTTTGTAGTCAACCTGACTCAGGTTTAAACCCTTGCACTGACAATCTTCTAAATAACCTTGAGCAGGTTATTTTACAGTTCTCTGGCTTCTTGAAATAAAATTAATCACACTGAGTTATTGGTTTTATGGTTGGTTTAAAGATACTTGACAATGCAAAGTAATGCTTAAGTCTAACCTTGATCTGCCACTTTTTAATTCCTCAGCCTGAAGCATGAATTATTCTGTATCTAGACTCCTTCATTCTCAACATGAAAACACTCATTGTGATTTCTCCTAGAACTTTGGAAAGATTAAAAATGGGGTGTGTGTGGGGAGGCTAGTTGAGACTCATGTGTGTCTGTGTGTCTGTGTGTTTCTGTGTACTAGGGCTTTAACTCAGGGCCTAACCACTATCTCTTCTTAGCTTTTTCCCTCAAGACTGGTGCTCTACCAGTTGAGCCACACCTCTACTTCTGGGTTTTTGATAGTCTCACAGACTTTCTTGTTCAGGCTGGCTTCAAACCTAAATCCTCACATGTCAACCTCCTGAATAGTTAAGAGAGATGACAGGTGAGCAATTGCCACCAGATTGGCAGGATTAAAACTCTGCCTTACAACATTTGGAACATGTTAAGTGAACACTTGATGTTTTAGTTATTTATCTTCCACAAAATTTGTCTCAAGTTTCTAGCATTAGTAACTACGTGACACCTTAGAGACGCGGTCCCTTGAATTGTCCTGGGGGGGGGGGGTGCTGTATCTAGCTGTATTCTAAGACTCTGAGCCCATAATGATGATGAGAGGAAAAAGTGGCCAAGTGAGCAAAAGAAATTTATATTTGTACAATATTCTAGAAAATACACTTCATTCTTTATTCTAGGACTTGTTTATTTAAAAATATTTCTTATCATTGGAATATCTGATCCTTAAAGAATGAATTACAAAGCTGGGTGCTGATGTTCATACCTGTACTATCAGCTACTCAGGAGGCTGAGATTTGAGGAGGGAGGTTCAAAGCCAGCCTGGGCAGGAAAGTCCTTGAGACTCTTATCTCAGATTATCCAGGTGTAGCTCAAGTGGCAGAGCTTCATCATGAATATAACAGCTAAGTGAGAATATGAGACCCTCAGTTCACGCCCCAGTACCAGCACTCCCCCACTCCCCACCAAAAAGCTCATAACTCAGTTGCTTTCTGCACCTAAATATCTGTTTATTTTTGACTGAAGTAGTTGGAGCTGAAGTTGGAACTGCTATAGCAATTAGGTTACTTTGAAAATATTTACTATTTTCATTAAATAGTGTTTATGCTGGGAAAAATATTTTACCACTTTCAGCATTGCTTTTAGAATGATACATATTTATGTTCTAATGATATATCCAGATTTGGAACCTTTCTTACATTTAAGATTCAAAAAAATGATATTGACATAATTTTTCCTCAAGCATTTGTATAATTCTATGAATAATGATTTTCTTTTCTTAACTTTTCTTTTTCTTTTTCTATTGTGAAAATACAATATAGAGGGGTTACAATTACTTGGGCAAGATAATGAGTACATTTCTTTTTTTCTTTTTTTTTTGTCGGTCGTGGGGCTTGAACTCTGGGCCTGCGCGTTGTCCCCCAGCTCTTCAACTCAAGGCAAGCGCTCTACCACTTGAGCTACAGCGCCACTTCCAATGAGTACATTTCTTATCAAGCCAATAATTACTTCAATAATCATCCAAAATATTCTGATTGAAAGAAGAGATAAATCTATCATTGAAAGGGGAGAGAAATGTGAATATTTAAAATCATCATTCAGACATATACTAGTTATTGCAAATAAGTCTGAATACAATTTTGAATTTAAATTTAAAGCATAAAAGGACAGCTCTTATAAGCATAAGAGCTGTCCTTTTATGCTTTAAATTTAAATTCAAAATTGTATAAAATACCAACTGGAAAATAGAAATGTTGTACGTATTAAAGCCCAAATCTTTGTTCACTTAGTTTCTCACAGAGTTGTTATGAGCAGTTATGACAGGGTTTTGCATTGTTGGTTACTGTCATTGCTTCTTTTTACAAAAAGGTCAAATACTCACCTGTTTTCCTTAGACTACATCAGTATAATGTCAGGTACTCTTTAGACCCATTTGATATGTTTTCTTCCTATTAATTAATTTCTGCATATTATTTCCAATGTTTAGAAAGTTCTTCATAGCCATTTGGCTATTTCCTATGAACCCTGCCTATTTTAAACAATATTTGTCTATCTAAGCCTGTGCAGTGTCATGAAGATTCAAGTTGTGACTGAGATGGATGGCCACAGTAGAATTGGAAGTGAACTTGTGACTTTGGGCAATAAATGTGTGCATTTTTGTGCTAGCTTTTTTTGTATAACTCTTAAAGATACACGCTTATTTATCTGTTGTACATATTTGATTACAATTTTAATGTTTGAATGATTGCACCCATTTGCTTTTGCTATGTACAAGGTATGATATATTTTCTGTTCCTAATAAGTGAAAATATAGTAAGTGAAGACTAATTTAAACAGGAAATAAACATTCTGTCTGTGCTTAAAAATGATAAAATCTTACTGTGTCATAATTCTTTTTTTCCCTCCTGGCTTCCAAAAGAACAGTGCTCAAGAATCAGCATCCTACTGCTGCCATTTGGGGCCTGAGTTCACACAGTGGACCATGGGCTGACAAAGGAGAAAGGCCAGTGTTGGCTCACTTAAGAGGGGTGGTCCTGGAAGTCCAGAAAGCAACTACAGCAGAGGAAAGAACTCGATTATACCTTGCAGTGGCAAGAATAGGACCCACACATTCAAGGTGCCATCTGTGCACAGTCCTGCAGTGGTAACCAGAGTTCAGGAGGACCAAGGCGTGGCATTTGTGTGATCTGAAATGACCCAAGTTCAACCACGGGGATTTCTGACACAAGCAGGTCTGGGAGATTCTGGGCCATGTTTCAGGTCACGTTAACTGATGCATGGCTGAAGCACAGAGATTTGTATCAAAGGTATCCGTGACATGTCTCACTGCCTAATGACCTGACCCTACCTGATACCGCATAGAGTGACAGATTCTGAGGTCACTGCCACCCTGTGCAGCTGCACTTAAGAAACCTGCCTAGCACGAGGATGCTTGGTTTGTCTCAATCCACAACAAGGAAGCCATATTCCAGTGGAGATCCTGCCACCAAGGAGAGTTATTCAGTCACCTCAAGATTCTCAGCAACACAAAAAAATCAAACGAAGTGAAAGGCAAAAGATTTATACACCTGAAGAGAAACTATAGTACAAAGAAACATAGGCTCTGTGGTTACCCTTATTTGTGAGAGCTAGAATGTGCCTATAAATCTGTAAGTAAACACACTGGATGGTTTCAAAAAAACACAATTCACTAGGACATGATAAATTAGACACGTCTCTAGGCAATCACACACAGTAAGACCAAAGGAGGATATCTTAGGAGAGGAACACAAAGGCACTATGCCTATGTACCTCTGATCATACAAAATTATATTTATCCAAATGAACTCCAGAAAAATGAAACAAGAGGTTTTTTCTCATTGCTGTTTTTGTTTTATTTTTTCTTGTCCATGTATCTGTCTTTTGGAGGGCATGCAGGGACATAGAAATGGAGGGACAAAGGAGAAACAAACGCAGCCATGGTATTCACTGGACACTGTGGAAAATAAACTCTACAGCTTGTGGTTGGGGATGGGAGGAAAAACTGGGAGAAAGTGAGGGAAGGGAGGACATTGTCCAAAAAGAAATGGACTCATTACCTGACTTATGTAACTGTAAGCCCACCTGTACATCACCTTTAAAATAACAGTTAAAAATGCATTAAAGTAAAATACCTCAGTGGCTGGTAACAGTGCAGTGGTGGCAAAGGTCATGTGATGGGACTCTGCCAGCCACAGAGGTCTGGAAAGCCTTAGGCCAATCGTGAACTCATGGCCTTATGCAAATACCCATGACACTCAGTCGGTCTCAGTCATGAGTTGCAACTCCTATCCACACTTGTGGTCTGTTGTGAAGTGTTCATGCCCAGGGTGTTCTCTTTCACCCCTGCTGACACTCGAGGCCCTGCTTTGTTCACTGAGGATGGCACTGATTCTGCTCTGTACTCTCTGTACTTCTGACCATGTTGTGACTTACAGGGGTTTTTTAGATTGTAGTCTTCCAATACATGTGTTTCCATCTATTAACATACAAACATTATTTGCATAGTAAACACTTAGGCGTGTTCTTCACTTCTCAAAATCCATGGTCTTCACATTTCTCTGTTTTAGTCACTGTGAGAAGAGCTCACGGGAAAAGCTTTGCAGGCCTCGGCTAGACAGCTGGTGGGTATAGAAGTGGGGGCCTCAGCTGGGGCTCCCCCAGGACCTGGTGCTGTGTGGGTAGCAGGTGGTAGAGGGGGGCCTGGGGTATTTGCACCCCAGTCTAGAACCATGAAGGCTTGAAGATGAGGGGGTTCCATGACAGGGGATTGGCCTGGGGATCTGAGGCTCAAAAATAGTCCAGGAGGAAGTGGGCCAGAGACTGCTGGGGGGAGGGGGTGCTGAGGGTGCCCTGAGGTCTTAGACCCCCACTGTGGCCTGAGGCTCAGACTCTAGGACCTAGAGCTAGAGGAGATTATGTGGGGACCTTGCAGCCCAGGAATAGGGGTTCCCCCCGTCTCTCCCAGCCCTTGCTATGGTACTGAAACTTGAACTTAGGGCCTTGATCTCTTGCTTTCCACTAAAGGCTGGAGCTCTACCCCTTGAACCACACATCTACTTCTAGCTTTTGGGTGGTTAATTGGAGATAAGAATCTCTGCCAGCCATCTGTCCTGTGATTCTCAGTTCTCAGCCTCTTGAGTAGTTCCGATGACAGGCATGACCCTCAGTGCCCAGCTCAACTTTCTTTTTATTTGTCATGTAGAGTTTTCATCTTCAGGATTTCAGTTTGATTTTTCAATAATTCCAACTTTAGTAAAATTATTTGTCATATCTTTCTTGTTTCTTGTGCTCTTAATTTGCATCTTCTTTGCATTTATTTATGGGCTTATTTGCTCCTTTTTTTTGTCAGTTGTGGGGCTTGAACTCTGGGTCTGGGCGCTGTCACTCAGATCTTCAGCTCAAGACTAGTGTTCTTCCACTTGAGCCACAGCACCACTTCCATCTTTTTCTGCTTATGTAGTGCTGAAGAATCGAACTCAGGGCCTCATGCATGCTAGGCAAGCACTCTACTACTGAGCCACATTCCCAGCCCCCATTTGTATCCTTTTTCACTCATTTAGTTATTCATTTATATTCCCTTTGGATTCAATTAGGTATTTGTCTTCTCTTGGATTTCATTGAAGTGTTTATACATACCTTCTTTTCTTTCATTAAATGTTCTTATCATAATTCTCCTGGTTGATTTCAGTGTGTTAGGTTCCATCCTCTTACTATCATACAGAACCTTTGTTATCACTTATTTTTTGATGCCTCTAATTGCCTTTCATTTGTATAATTTGTGTGTTCTCTGTACTGAACTTTGCTCATCTGAAGTTTGTTGTCATTTCTGGTTTGGAGTTTCAGTTATCTAACAACTTTCCATGGAATTATTCTGTCTGACTTGGCAGGTCTGGGTAGTGGCACAGTTTATGTGTCATTTCTCACCACTGGCTTGGGTATAACAAAGTCCCCAATTCAATACCAAGTACCAATATTTGCAATGCCAGATACATTGTACATATTCTATATGTACTAGATTACATTATTTGTACGACTGGTTATAACTATAGGAAAGGAACTAGTGTTCCTATATGCTATAGGAAGGGGTTAGACAAACAAAATTTATTTGTGAAAGAGTTAAAAATAAGGAACCATTTCTGTGCAAGAATATAGTTCAATTATTGTGGAGAAGAATGATATCATTAGATATTGCAAGGGACAGAAATGTTTATAATTTTTTAAAAAGAAAGGAGAATGACACAACTTAGTTTAATAGGAAAGCTGGAAAGGTGAAATAAAAAATTAGAGAAAAAACTGGCACCAGTGGCTAGCAACTGTAATCCTAGCTACTCAGAAGGTGGAGATCTGAGGATTGTGGTTTAAATCCAGCTCAGGCAAGAAAGTCCATAAGATCTTATGTTCAATGAATCACTGAAGTGGCTATGTGGCTCAAAGTGGTAGAGCACTAGCCTTGACGAAATGAGCTTGGGGCTGTGCCCAGGCCCTGAGTTCAAGCCCCATGACAGGGATAAAGAGAGAGACAGAGATAGAGACAGAGACAGAGAGACAGAGATCAATATATTAAAAAGCTATAGCTAAAAGCAAGCAAGCAAGCAAGAGAGAGGGGGAGGGAGGGAGGGAGGAAGGGGTAGGAAGGAAGGGAAAGGAAGGAAGGAAAGAAGGAAGGAAGGAGGGAAGAAAGAAAGAAAGAATGAAAGAAGAGAGGGAGGGAGAGAGGGAGGGAGGAAAGGAAGGAAGGAAGGAGAGGGAAGGAAGGAAGAAGAAAGAAAGAAGAAAGGCAGGCAGGCAGGCAGGCAGGAAGGCACGAAGGAAAGAAGGAAGGAAGGAAGGAAGGAAGGAAGGAAGGAAGGAAGGAAGGAAGGAAGGAAGGAAGGAAGGAAAGAAGGAAGGAAGGAAGGAAGGAAAAGAAAAAGAAAAGAAAGCTGCCAAGTTCTCATACTTTTAATACTAACTACTCAGGAGGCTAAGGTCTGAGGACTCTGGTTCAAAGCCAGCCAAGGCTAGAAAGTCTGTGAAACTCCTATCTCCAGTGAACCAGCAAAAAATGAAAAAGGGAAGTAGAGCTGTGGTTCAATTGGTAGAGCATCAGCCTTCAGTGAAAAAGCCAAGCAAGAATAAGAATCTCTGAATTTGGAGTACAGTATTTTTATTTTCTTTGCTACTTCCTGACTTTGTTCTGGTAGCTCTTAGCTTGCTAACTTGCCTTCCTGATTTCCCCCAGATATCTGTGCCTTTATTTCTGGTATGTAGAGACACAGGGACTCTTCATCCTGGCTTCTCCCTGCTCCAAGGTTTTAATGCTATTTTCCAATGACCCCAGGCTCCAACTTAGCAAACAGACTCACCTGGACACCAGTGGTTCAGACTTATAATCCCAGCTACTCAGCAGGCTGAGATCTGCAGATCAAGGTTCAAAACTAGACCGGGTAGGAAAGTCCATGAGACTTTTATCTCCAATCAATCAGCAAAAATCTGAAAATGGAGCTGTGGCTCAAGTGATAGCCTTGAGAACTAAGCTAAGGGAGAATGCTTAGGCCCGGAATTCAAGCCCCAGTAGTGGCATACACAAAAAATTGTTAAAATTAAACAGATTGATTCAAATGTGTATATTTTCTTCAGTAATATAATTTCATTTTCCTAATCTTATTTTTGTTTCATTTTCTTCTGATTAAGTTGGTGCTCAAAAAAACAATTTTGCATATATGTGTATATACATATATGTGTGTATATGTATATACTTATGTATATATGAGTGTTTGTCTTTCTTTCTTTTTTTTTTTTTTTTTGGGTCCGGTCATGGGGCCTGAACTCTGGGCCTGGGCGCTGTCCCTCAGTTCTTCAGCTCAAGGCAAGCGCTGTACCACTTGAGCCACAGCGCCACTTCCGGCTTTTTTTTTTCTTTTTGCTTATGTGGTGCTGAGGAATTGAACCCAGGGCCTCATGCATGCAAGGCAAGTGCTCTACCACTGAGCCACCTTCCCAGCCCAGTGTTTGTCTTTCTTTACTCCATCCCTATTGAAGCTTTTCACACATTATCTTTTGTTGTTGTTGTTGTTACCAGTACTCAAGCTTGAAATTAGGGCCTCATGCTTTTGCTTGGCTTTTTTGATCCAACTAGTGCTCTATCACTTGAGCTACATACACACGTCTGGCTTTTCTCTGGTTAATTAGAGATAGAGTCTCCTGGCCTTTCCTGCCTGAGCTGGCTTCAAACTAGGTTCCTCATACCTCAGCCTTCTGAGTAGTTAGGATGACAGGTGTGAGCCACCAGTGCCCAGCTTCACATTATCTTAGTGAACATTTCAATTTCGCCCTCACACTGCCACCCACTCTGTTTGATTATATAATATGTTGACGTGCTCAAATTTCTGTTTACTCTAGCACAGGAATTCCAACCAAGATAATTATATTCATGGATTCAGGAACCTGCTTATTATAAAATATTGAAGTAGGAAAATTTGTCTTTGTGCTATCCAGCACAGGATTTTAACAATTTTGTTTCCTCTTTCCTCCATTTTTCTTCCCTGCATATAACAACCTATTTTCTTTCTTCCCATCAATTCATGGCTTTAAGTTCTTCCACCCATAGTCTTTGAGTCAAATTTTAAGTATGTACAGAGTTAAAAAATATAATGAAATGGTAAAACACCTGTAATTCTGGCTACTTGGGATACTGATATCTGAGGATTGTGGTTCAAATTCAGCCCAGCCAGAAAACTCTGTGAGACTCATCTCCAATAAACCAGCAAAAACAAAATTGGAGCTATGGCACAAGTGGTGGAGTTTCAGCCTTGAATGAAAAAGTTAAGGGATAGTGCTCAGGCCATGAGTTCAATCCCAAGTACTAGCACTTGAAATTTAAAAATACTAAAATGAACAATATCCCAATCCTACTATTTTCACTAAAATACTAATAAATATGACAATTGTCTGTTTTTTCTTTTGTTTATCTATATGATATATGTCATCTTTGATTCTAACAGTATATTTTTCTTTACCAAGCTTGTGACATTGTCAGGAATTCAAGACTAAATGATAGTAATTTTCTAAAGAAGCATGTCAGCATTTCTTGATAACTTAAGTTAATTTAAATCTGTTGAGAAAAACAACTTATGAGGAAAAATCAGCCAAGCAAGAATGCAAAGGCCATAAGTTCAAGCCCCAGTACCCAGCACATATCACACACACACACACACACACACACACACACACACACACACACACACACACACACACACACACACAAAGTACTTACTAAATCCTAAGTTGTTTAAAGCACACAAGCAAATGCTAGTAAGTTACCAGTACCTATTTTGCCTTCCAATGATAAAACAAAAGTGTAGAAAAACAAGGCCACTTCCACCAAACCAGATTGTTGGTGTTCAAGACCTAACTTGAGTTCACTCCATTTGATGCAATACTGTTCAAAAGAACATTCATTCAGTGAGGAGTAAAATATTGTACATCTGTCAGAGATAGATGTTAACAGATATTCTTGACTTTTAACATAATAGGTGGTATTTGAGCCAGATGCTGGTGGCATATACCTGTAATCCTGGCTACTCAGCATTCTAGTTTGAAGCCACCCAGGTAGAGAATGTCTGTGAGACTCTTATCTCCAATTAAACACCAATAAGCCTAAAGTAGAATTGTGGTTCAAGTGGTAGAGAAATAGTCTTGGACACAAAAGCTCAGGAAGAGGACCCAGGCCCTCAGTTCAAGTGCCACGGCTAGCAAACACATACCAAAAATGTGGTATTTGCAACCAAAGAATAAATTTTAATTTGATCTCTTTTTAGCCAATTTAATGTCTGAGCTCTTGATCTGCAAGCCTCTTGGCCACTCTACTCCTGGAGAGTAACAATTATTCAAATGGAAAAGAAGGATCTAGAATGATTCTCCATTAGAGATGCTGATGTTTGAAAGACTATGAGAAAAAAATACTTCAGTCTCTAAAATAATATAGCACTCACAGTGGAAACTCTGAATTTGTTAATTGATGGTCAGTATCAAGGCTTGAACTCAGAACCTGGGCTTTGTCCCTCAAGGCTAGCACTCTACCACTTGAGACACATCTCCACCTCTAGTCTTTTTGGCAGTCAATTGGAGTAAAAGTCCCATGGATTTTCCTATTTGAGCTGGCTTTGAATAACGATCCTCAGATCTCAGCCTCCTGAGTAGCTAGGATTACAGGCTTGAACCTGTGATGGCTAATTGAAATTTAATGGTACCTACTACCAGAGATGGTAGTTAAGACATTTACATCCACCACAAAAGTCCAAGTTAATTTCAGCTTTGGTTTCTCCAACACACTTAAGAGAAAGATCAGTAGAGATCTATCATTAAACCTTAATAGTAGAATTCAAATACTCTTGGCTTATTTTATTTTTTTTAGTTGTGAGAATAGCACACAAAGGAGTTACAACTACATGGGCAAGATCTTGGTTTATTTTGAGTCCTGCTAAATCCTAGATGTCCAGAGACAAATCCCAAGATACAAGCATTAGGAGGTCAGAGACAGGAGAGTCCCCTGAAATTGCATTAAAATTAATGTTAACAATAATATCATTTATTTAACTACCAATCTAACAAGTACACTTAATATAATTTTTTCCAAGCCTTTCCATTTCCTAACAAATGGAGCAATGTCATTCTTTCTGATGGAGACATAGAATTCCATTATGTATATATATCACATTTTCTTGATCCATTCATCTACTGAAAGGCTTCTGGGTTGGTTCCATATCTTAGCTATGGTAAAAATGCTGCAATAATAAACATACTCGTTCTGGTAGCTTTAATGTGGTCTTGTTTGTGATCGTTTGGGTAAAGGCCCAAAAGTGGGATTGCTGGGAAATAGGGGAGCTCTATGTAGAATCTTTTGAGGAATCATCATATTGCTTTCCAAAGTGGTTGAGCAAGTTTACACTCCCACCAGCAATGTAATAATGTTCACTTCTCTCCTCATCCCCTCAAGCATGTGTTGTTATTAGAGTTATTGATTATCATCATTCTAACTGGGGTGAGGTTGTATCTCTATGTTGATTTGATTTGCATTTCTTTTATGGCTAGAGAGGTTGAGCATTTCTTCATGTGTCTATTGGCAATCCTTCTTTCCTCTTCAGAGAAATTTCTCTGTAAGTCTTTAGCCCCTTATTTATTGGGCAGTTGTTTCTTTGGAGATTTGTTATTGGGTGATTTAATTTCTTGAGTTCCAGGTATATTTGAGATATGAGGTCCTTGTCCATTCTATGGCTAGCGAAGATCTTCTGCCAATCTGTGGGCTTTCTATTGATCTTGCTAGCTATGTGCTTGGTCATGCAGAAGCTCTGCAATTTTGTGCAATCCCATTTGTTCAACCTTTCTTTGATTTGTTGTGTTTCTTGGTCTCTATTAAGAAAATTTCGCCCTGTGCCAATGAGACCTAGGGTTTCTCCTATTCCATCCTGTAATGTTTTCAGATTGCCTGCTTTGACTCCGAGGTCTTTGATCGATTTGGAATTTATTCTGGTGCAGAATGATATATAAGAATCTAGCTTTCATTTTCTACAAGTATTTAACCAATTTTGCCAGCACCATATACTGAAGAGGCTGTCTTTCTTCCATTCTATTTTTTGAGGTCCGTTATCGAAGATTAGTTGGCTATAGGTCTGTGTGTTCATTTCTGGGTTTTCAATTCTGTTCCATTGGTCCTGAAGTCTGTTCTTGTGCCAGTACAATGCTGTTTTGATTACTATGGCTGTGTAGTAGAGTTTGAAATTTGGTATTGATATTCTTCTAGCCCTATTCTTTCTGTTGAGGATTGTTTTTGCTCTTCGGGGTCTTTTACTGTACCATATGTATTTTTGGATTGCCTCTTCTAATTCCTTGAAGAATGAGGTTGGAATATTGATAGGTATCACATTGAATTTGTAGATAGCCTTGAGAAGTATTTCCATTTTCATGATGTTGATCTTTCCAATGCAGGAGCATGGGAGTTTTTGCCACTTTCTAAGTTCTGTTTTAATTTCCTTTTTCAGGTTTTCAAAGTTTTCATCATAGATGTCCTTCACTTCTTTGGTTAAGTTAATTCCTACGTATTTTATTTTTTGTGGGGCTGTTACGAATGGAATTGCTTTCCTAATTTCAGCCTCACTTTTTTCATTGTTGGCATACAGAAAAGCCATTGATTTTTGAGGGTTACTTTTATACCCTGCTACTTTGCCAAAGTTTTGAATCAGCTTGAGTAATTTGGGAGTGGGGTCTGTGGGATTCTTTAAATACAAGATCCTGTCATCTGCAAAGAGGGAGAGATTTACTTCTTCTGTCCCTATTTGGATCCCCTTTATGTTTGCATCTAGTCTTATTTGTAGCTAGACATTCTAATACTAGATTGAAGAGAAGTGGAGAGAGTAGACGTCCTTGTCTCATTCCTGAGTTAAGAGGAAATAGTTTAGTTTTTCACCATTAAATACAATGCTGGCTGTTGGTGTGTCATATACAGCCTTTATTGTATTGACGAATGTTCCATGGATTCCTAATTTTTCCAGAACCTTCATCATAAAGGGGTGTCGGATCTTGTCAAATGCCTTTTCTGCATCTATTGAGATAACCATGTGGTTCTGACCCTGCTCCTGTTGATGTGATGAATTATACTAATTGATTTCCGTATACTGAACAAGGTTTGCGTCCCTGAAATGAATCCTGTTTGATCTTGGTGCATGTTTTTTTGGATGTATTGTTGAAGTTGATTGGCCAAAATTTTGTTGAGAAGTTTTTCATAAGTGTTCATCCAAGAAATGGGTCTATGGTTCTCTTTCTTTGATGAGTCCCTGCCTGGTTTTGGCATTAGGGTTATGATTGCTTCATAGAATGAGTTCGGTAGTGAACTTTCTCTTTCCATTTCATTAACGAGTTGGAGGGGTATTAGTTTGAGCTCTGCTTTGAAGACCTTGTATAATTCCGCTGTGAAACCGTCTGGATCTGGGCTTTTCTTAGATGGGAGAACTCTTATTACTATTTATATTTCAATGTTTCATATGGGCCTGTTAAGGTGATTTAACTCATCTTGGTTTAGTTTTGGCATGTCAGTATTTGCTAGGAAAAGGTCCATTTCTGCCAAGTAAACAATCTTATTAGCATAAAGTTTTGAGAAGTATTTCCTTATAATGTTCTGAATCTTGGTTGTTTCTCTGGTGGTGTTTCCATTCTCATCTCTGAGTTTATTTATTTGGGTGTGTTCTTTTCTTTTTTGATAAGATTTGTTAAGGGTCTGTCAATTTTGTTAATTTTTTTGAAGAACCAACTCTGTTTTGTTGATTCTTTCTTTTGCTTTTTTTGGATTCTAATTCATTTAATTCTGATTTAATTTTAATTATTTCTTTCTGTCCATTGGGTTGGGGTTTATCCTGCTGCTCTTTTTCAAGGAGTTTCAGATGTCTCATTAAATTGTTGGTTTCAGATCTCTCCAATTTGTTGATGTAGGAACTCAGAGGTATAAACTTGCCTCTGAGTACTGCCTTTGCTGTGTCCCAGAGGAGCTGGTAATTTGTGTGCTCATTTTTGTTGAATATCATGAACATTTGAATTTCCTTTCTAATCTCTTCCATGATGCACTTGTGATTCAGCAGTGTGTTATTCAGCCTCCATGTGTTACAGGACTTTCTTTAGTGGCTTTTGGTGTTGAGTCCTACTTTTAATCCCTTGTGGTCTGAGAGAATGCAAGGTATAACTTCAATTTTTCTGAATTTGGACAAGTTTGCTTTGTGACCTAAAATGTGGTCTATTTTGGAAAATGTTCCATATGCTGCTGAGAAAAATGTGTATTCTGATGCTGCTGGGTGAAATCTTTGGTAGATGTCTGGTAAATCTAGTTGATCTATGCAGTTGTTTAGATATGCAGGTTCTTTGTTGAGTTTTTGCCAACTTGATCTATCTAGTGGGGATAGTGGTGTGTTAAAGTCCCCAACAATTAATGTCTTTGGATCTATGTGGGATTTGAGGGAAAGTTGGGTTTCTTGGATAAATATGGGTGCTCCGTTGTTTGGTGAATAGATATTTAGACTTGTAATATTCTCCTGAAGGAGAGATACATTAATTAGTATGTAGCAACCTTCTTTATCTCTTCTCACTAATTTTAATTTGAAGTCTATTTTATCTGATATTAGGATTGCAACTCCCGCCTGTTTATGAGGCCGTTTGCTTAGTAGATTTTGTTCCAGCCATTCACATTGAAAATGTGTTTGTTTTTATGGGCAAGATGTGACTCCTGCAGGCAGCAGATAGAAGGTTCTTGCTTTTTAATCCAACTAGACAGTCTATGTCTCTTAATTGGAGAGTTAAGTCCGTTAACGTTAAGAGATAGAACTGAGAAGTATTTGGGAGCTCCTGCCATTTTATCTACCTTCTTGGGGGCTGTGGCAACTGGGTTCTTTCTATGGTTCTTGGATTCTCAATTTGGCTGCAGTTTCTTGGCCTTTTTTGTGGTCTTGTTGGTTTTCTATCTTTGGGACATCTTTAAGAATCTTTTGTAGGGCTGGTTTGGTGGAGATATAGTGTTTCAGTTTTTCTTTGCTATGGAAAGTTTTTATTTGACCTTCATTTATGAAGGAGAGTTTAGCTGAGTACAGTTTTCTTGGTTGATAGTTGTTTGTCTTTACGACACGGCATACATCATTCCAGGCTCTTCTTGCTTTGATTGTCACTGCTGAGAAATCTGAGGTGATTCTAACTGTTTTCCTTTTATAGGTGATTGATATTTTCTCCTTGACAGCTTTAAGGTTCTTTTCCTTGGTCTGAATTGATCCTGTGAGGATTATAATGTGATGCTGGTTTGTCCTGTTCTGGTCTGGTCTATTTGGAGTTCTAAAAGCTTCTTGTATCTGAATAGGCCTATCTTTTTGCATGTTTGGGAAGTTATCTGCTAGGATCCTGTTAAACAAATTTCCTAGACCATTAACTTCTGTTTCTAGGTGCTCCTCTACACCCATTATTCTCAGATTAGGCTTTCTGATGGTGTCTTCCAAATGTTGAATATATCTATCGTATTTCTTGGACTTTTCTTGGAGGGTTGTATGTTCTTTCTCTAATATATATGCTGTCTAAGTGCCTAAGACTTCGTAGGAACATAGTAGATATCATTGAATACTAGATACATGGCTCTGGCACTCTCTACTAATACGCATTTATTGGCATACTATCACCTGCCTATCCATGTATGGCTATTTTGGCCACCTCTGGGGCTTGATCTCAGCGCCTGCCAAGAATTTCATCCTGGAGTAAGAATCCAAGTGTGACACCTGTTTTTGTTTTCTGGGAGAGTGCTGGGTGTCAGGCATGATGGAGAACAAATCTACAAATCTATATACTATGTGATAATATGTAAACAATATAATACATGTTTAGATGTTCTCACAGTCGGTAAAATAAATGGTAAATAAATGAATAAAACAACAAATACAATGAATAACCACACCAAACATGATATAGACTGAACATCTATATGGAAGTTCAATCCTATCTTTGAAATATATATAAGGAGTATGACTGGGGCATGAATTCAGGCATAGGGAACAGGCCTGAATTTCTGGTCTTCAAGCACAGTTACCAGTCCCTAATTTCAAGTCCCAGGCCTTGCAGACAAAAAAAATCGCACATTCCAAGCCAAGGAGTTTCATTAGCATTTTTAATATTTTTTAAAAGTTCACTTTGCCTTTATTTGAAACATTTTGATTTTATAACATGAGAGTTTTTAAAAAAGAGGGTTTAAACTTTTACATTTCAGCATAGCACATTGGTGTTTTTGACCATCTATCATGAAGAATGAGAATGAAAACGAGGATATCATTTCTCCCTAGAAGGTTGGGACAGTTGATGTTATTTCTTATTTTTCTTTTTTCTTTTCTTTTTTTTTTGTCAGTCGTGGGGCTTGAACTCTGGGCTTGGGTACTGTCCCTGTGCTCTTCAACTCAAGGCAAGCGCTCAAGCACTTGAGCTACAGCACCACTTCCAGTTTTCTAGAGGTTTATTGGAGATAAGAGTCTCATAGATTTTCCTCCTTGGCTGGCCTTGAGTCACCTACCTCAAATCTAAGCCTCTTGGGTAGCTAGGATTATAGGCGTGAGCCACCTGTGCCCGGCAGTTGATGTTATTTCTATTTAGAGTTATTTTTATAACTATAAAAGGTCTGCAATTGTGTCCTGTGAGTTTTCCTCAGTGCCTACCACGAAATAGACTAGGGAAGTCCTCATACAACCAAAGGTTGAGTTTCAGAATAAACACTCACTTCTGTGAGGACAGTAAGTACTTGTAAGCATTTTGGGAATAAACTGGGTTGTAAAATGAAAAACAAAAACATTGGTAATAAGATGTAGCTCAGTAGTGGAATAGTTGCCTAAAGAGCATAAGACCCTGGAAGAAAAGTTTCCTAAAGCTCAGAATGTTAGAATTTTGTATGAACAAACTTCTTTCCTTTTTTTTTTTTTTTTTTTTGTTGGTGGTGGGGCTTGAACTCTGAGATTGGGCAATATCCCTGCGCTCTTCAGCTCTTTGCGAGCACTCTACAGCTTGAGCCACATCACCACTTACGGTTTTCTAGTGGTTTATTGGAGGTAAGAGTCTCCCGGACTTTCTGCCCTGGCTTGCCTTGAACTGCCATCCTCAGATCTCAGCCTCCTGAGTAACTAGGATTATAGGTGTCAGCCACTGACGCCTGGTGCATAAACAAACATTTTAAGATTGATTCTAAGGAAAGAAACTTCGAACATACTTTTTGTACAAATAATTTATAATGCCATGGTTAAGGCACTAATTTAGAAGTATTTTTTCATTGGCTGGTTTCTTAGTTTATATATATATATATATATATATATATATATATATATACATTATTAATTTATATATACACATATTGTTAAAAACATAGGTTTGAAGTGTACCTAAGAACATAGCTGCTCATGTAAAATTATACAAATGCACAAGCTTGATTTTTTATTTTCAGTTTGTTGGTACCATAAATTAGGTGGGATTTGTGTACTGTTGTTTTGTTCTCTGTTTTTGGAGGATTTATCTCCTTTATCGCTCTACCCACCTCTCCCTGCACCTGAACTCAGCTTGCTCTTTCTTGGCTTGATTGTTCATAGCTGATTTTCTACCACTTCAGCCATACCTGTAGACTGGCTTTTTGCCAGTTAATTGGAGATGATATCTCTCAGGATTTGCTGTCTGGATTGGCTTTGAAACTTCATCTTCCAGTTCTCACCTCCTGAGTAGCTGGGATTACAGATGTGAGCCACTGGGGTGCCTAGGGATAAATTAATTTGGTTGATGTATTCTTTCTGTTTTTCTAAGCATGGGATCATCTACTATAGAATTTCAATGAATGTCCTGGGTCTGAAGTAAGATATATAATACATATGTAAATCTGTATAGTTCTCATAAGATGTAATCAATTTAATACATGCTATAAGTGTAATAATAGTCAATAAAATAATGAATGAATAATACAAAAAGTAAAATAAATACACTCAAAGCAAATTGCAATAAACATAAATATGTAGATATTGATCATTATTTCAAATGCAGATGAATATTACATTAACAGGGCTGTGGATTGAATTCAGGCCTAGGGAACAGGCCTGAATTGCTTGTCTTCCAAGAGGGTGAGTTTCCCTGTCTCCCCGCCCCCTCCAGTGAATTAGAGTTGCCCAGACTCTGAGTTCAATTCCCAGGGCACGAATTCCAAGCCAGGGAGCTTCATTAGTATTGTATGTATGTATGTATGTATGTATGAATGTATGTATGTATGTATGTATATATCATGGGACTTGAACTCTGGCCTTGAGAGCTGTCCTTGTGCTCTTCAGCTCAAGGCGAGCACTGTAATGCTTGAGCCACAGCACCACTTCTGGTTTTCTAGTGGTTTATTTGAGATAAGTGTCTCAAAGACTTTCTTGCCTGGGCTGGCTTTGAAACGTGATGTTCAGATCTCAGCGTCCTGAGTAGCTAAGATTACAGGTATGAACCATAGCCAGCGCCAGGCTATTTTTAAATATTTTTAATTAATTAAGTTATTTATTAAGTTATTTATTTATTTTAATTTTTTTTTGCCCAGCACGAGGCTTGAACTCATATCGTGGCAACTCTGCCTCAGCTAACATCACCCTAGGCTGGGATGGTGTAGCCTCTGGCCCCACAGCCCATCCTGGAATACTAGGCCTCCGGGGCTGACAGGAAAACAAAATGAAAATGACACCAAAAATAAAAGCCAGGAACCACCCACCAATGGCAATTTCTTGGTTTTCCTTCCTTGCATGGTGACCATCCCGGGTCCAAGTAACACTGCTGCAACCTGTAGGTCCCTTGGCATTGCTGAAGGCTGACGGGCTGTCAGTGAAGCCATAGGCCAACCTGGACACCTAGGCCCTCTGTTTGAATCCCAGTCATGCTACTTACAAAGGGCTGGAGAGCCTAAGAAACCATTGCCTGTCCATAGGAACGCCAGAGAAATGTGATTAATCTTATGGTTGGATGAGTAGTTCATCAATCAGTCTAGTATAAATTTAGACCCAATAATCACAGAACACAGATTGATTTTAATTCATAGTTTATTATGCATTAAAAGAAAACTATTCATTAAGTGGAGTCCTTACTAAAGACCTGAGAATCTCTACGAACGTAGTATATGTCATTTAATTCCACATAGACATCACTGGCAGTATAAAAATATCTAAATATATATTTATCTGGATACCATCGTCTGCATAGAAAAGTACTGCTATTTTGGCCAAATCTGTGGTTCCATCCTAGGTCCTCGGATCCACTTGGCAGCTGAATGGGCTAGAGGCTGCGATGCTGACAATCACCTATTCATGAATTGGGACTTTTAGGCCCTCAGTTCAGGTACCAGCATTGCCAAAAATTTCGTCTTGGAGTAAGATTCCAAGTGAGACACCTATTTTCTATTTCTGTGCAAGAGCTGGGTGTCAGGTATGATGTACATAATATGTGTGCAAAGCTACATGCTATGGAATAGATTGGAATAAATGTAATAAATGATATAGGTTCACTCACAGTCCATAAAATAAATGTTAATTCAATCACTCAATAATAATATATAATGAATCACTCCAACAAACATGATAAAGACTGAATATATAGATGTAAATATAAATCACATAGTGAAAATGTCTATAAATGTTACATTTTTTGGGCTGGTGCTTGAATTCAGGCCCAGGGAAGAGTTGAGAAGTTCATGCATGATTCACATAGGAAATGATAGGCAAAACCTCTGGCACAACAATTATTTTTAATTAAGACTTCACAAAATGTGACAATAATAATTACATTCAGGAAATCGAGGCATAGGGAAAGATCCAAAAATTGGTAGTCACATGGTAGATAGGATTCCAACACAGCTTGCCACATCTTCTTTATACAAATAGGTATTTATGAGCACACTAGCTTCAGCTTATGAATGGATGAATATGGTGTACAAACCCCACCCCAGAGCTCAATCTCAGGTCCTGGGTAGGGCCTAGATCCTTAGTAGCTCAAAATCTGGTGTGCTCATATGGACCCATTAGAAATTTGGGTCTGCTAGTCCCAGAGTTCAACTCCCAGCAATGCCAAAAGGTTCATCCTGATGTGAGAAACCAATTCTTACAACTGATTTCCTGTCCTGTGAAAGTCCTGGGCCTCATCGAGGATGGAGAATGCTATATAGGCAACTCTATAGCCATGGGAATAGGTTGTCATCCATGGCAGCACAGATATACCTGCCACCATACTCAATAAAATACACAATACATCTTTGAATAAGACTCAAAATTTAAAAAATTGAAAGCAAGATGCATGCCACACTTGTATGTAAATAGAGATCCTATGTTTAAAAAAAGTAAGCTTGTTATTTTGTCCACTGCTTGGGCATCAAATTAGGCCCTGGACCAGGCCTGACATTCTAGTCTTCAGGGATGATGAGCTTCCCCTTCCCCCACAGTGCAACATGGTTACCCAGACCTGAGTTCAAATCCCAGGCCTAACAAAAGATTCATCTTGATGTCAGAAGCCAGTCATTGCGCCTGATTTCCTCTAATGTGGAAGTACTGGGTCTCAGCTAGGATGGAGAATGAATGCATAGGCAACCCTATAACCATGGGAACAGGTCATCATCCATGTCAGCAGAGTTATACCTGTCACCATCCTCAGTAAAATACATAATATCTCCATGTATTAGACACAAAGTAAGGAGAAGGATTGCACTGAATGCAAGATGCTATACACACATATATTTCAATCAATACATAGCCTATGTTTCAAGTATGAATTTATGCCTATCCTGGCCATCACTGGCACAACCTCAGGTCCTGAGAATGAATTAGCTCCTTAGTTGCTCAAATGCTGGTGTCCTCACCTTCACTCTTTCACCAATTGGGCCTGTTAGGCTCTTAGTTCAAATCCCAACACTGCCAAAAGCAGAATCCTGATGTGAGAAGTCCATTGATCCCTCTGTTTTCCTGTCCCAAGTATGTCCTGTGTCTCAGCTAGGATGGAGAAGGTGTAGGAAACTCTATAGAAATGGGAATAGGTTGCCATCCATGTCAGCACAATTATATCTGTCATCATACTCAATAAAATACAAAATGCATCCCTGACTAAGACACACAATAAAAAGAACTACACTGAAAACATGATGCATTCCACACATGTATGTAAATAGAGATCCTATGTGTAACATAGGTGGGCATATGATTTTTGCCTGAGCTGGGGCTTCAATTCAGGCCCTGGGACCAGGCCTGACCTTGTAGTCTTCAAAGATAGTGAGCTTCTCCTTCCCCCACAGTGCAACAGAGTTACCTAGACCTGATCTCACATCCCAGCTCTGGCAGTAAAATGGCGCGAATTCTGAGCTAGGGTGCTTCATTGATAATTTTTCAATTTTTTACTATTTTTTGCCAGACCTGGGGCTTGAACTCAAGCTGTGGCAACTCTGTCTCAGGTCTGATGATCCTAGGCTGCAGCCTCTGGACCCACAGCCCATCCTCAGATCCTAGGACTCCAGGGTTTGTAGGAAAACATAAAAAGCCGGAGGAGAAAAAAGCAGCGGGAAGTTCCACCTGGCGCTTTTAGGTTTATTTTCATTTGAATGTTGACCATGGTGAGACCAAACCCGGTGGACTGCAGATTGAAGGTGACCTGGTGTGGCTGAAGGCCTGCTGGCTATCAGGGGAGCCGCAGGATGACCGGGCAACGGAGGCCCCGAGGTCGAATTCTGGTCAGCCATCCTACATTGAGGGAATAGCTGGAGTTCCTGAGATACTCAATTCCAGACCTAGAAAGAGCCGTGAAATGCGATCAATCTCTTCCTTGAATGAGTAGTTCCTGAGGATTCGAGTAGGAAATGATAGTCAAGACTCATGGGGTATCGATTATTTTTAGTGAAGAGTTGATGAAGCGTGACCATAATCATCACAGTCATTAAATGGAGACATTGGGGAAGATCCACAGGGTAGATTGGATTTCATCACAGGTCGCCATCTCTCCTACTCTATACAGATAAGTACTTATTTGCTTACTACCTTCAGCTTATGAATGGATGGCTATTGTGCTCACCCTGCCTTACCTCTGGGACTCGATCTCAGGTCCTGGGAACGGCCTAGCTCCTTAGTGGCTCACAGGCTGGTGTGTTTACGTGAACCCATTCGCCTATTGGGCCTGCTAGGAGCTGAGTTCAGATCCCAGCAGTGCTAAAATATTCATCCTGTCAGAAGTGAGACGTTGCACCTGTTTTCCTTTCCTGTATGAGTTCTAGGTTTCTGCTAGGATGGAAAATGCATGGGCCACCCTGTGGCCATGGGAAAAGGTTGTCATCCATGTCAGCCCAGTTACACCTGTCATATATATTCAAGAACATACATAATACATCCATGAATAGCATACAAAATAGAGAGGATATCTACACTCAATGCACTAGGCAGTCCACACATGGATGTGAATATACATCCCATGTTTCAATGATGCATTGAGGACTCTTGTGGCCTCCCTGGGGCTTGATCTCAGCTCCTGGGAACAGCCCAGCTCCTTAGTGGCTCACAGGCTGGTTTGCTCATGTGGACCTATTGGTCAGATGGGCCTCCTAGGCCCAGAGTTCGAATCACAGCACTTCCAAAAATTCACCCTGATGTGAGAAACCATTCGTTGCACCTGTTTTTCTGTGCTGTGCAAGTTCTGGTGTTGCAGCTAGGATGGAAAATGCATAAGCAACTCTATACTCATCGGAATAGCTTGTCATGTAGGTCACCACAGTTATATCTGTCATCCTATACTCAAGAAAATACACAATACATCAATGAGTAAGACACCAGATAAAGACAATGACTACACCGAACCCAAGATGCCACCCACCCATGTATGGAAATAGAGATCCTCTGTTTAAATTCTGAATTTATGACTACTATAGAGCCCACCAGGGCTTGATCTCAGCTCCCAGGAAAGACCTAGATGCTTAGTGGCTCACGTGCTGGTGTGCTCACCATGACTCATCCACCACTTGATTCTGGTAGGCCTTGAGTTCAAATCCTAGCACTACCAAAAGATTCATCCTGATTTGAGAAGCCAATGGTTGCACCTGTTTTCCTATGCTGTGAAATTCCTGGGTCTCAGCTAGAATGGAGTATGCTATATAGGCAACTCTATACTCATGGGAATTGGTTGCCAGCCATGTCAGCATAGTTATAACTGTTATCACACTCAGTAAAATACATATTGCATCCACAAATAAGACACGAAATCAAGAGAATGAGTACAATGAATGCAAGATGCTGCCCACCCATGTATGGAAATATAGCCCCTGTCTTTAAATTATGATTACATGAGTATATTGACCCCACGGGGCACGAGCTCAGGCCCTGTGAATGGCCTAGCACCTTAGTGGCTCACAGGATGGTGTGCTCACCTTGACCCATTCCCCAATTCTGCTTGCTAAGCTCTGAGTTCAAACCCCAGCACAGCCAAAAGATACATCCTGGTGTGAGAAACCAATGAATCCACATGATTTCCTGTCCTGTGAAGGTCCTGGGCCTCATCGAGGATGGAGAATGCTATATAGGCAACTCTATAGCCATGGGAATAATTGTCATCCATGAAAGCACAGATATTCCTGCCACCATACTCAATAAAATACACAATACATAATAATAAGACTCAAAATTAAAATGAGAATAAGACTCAAAATTAAAAAATAACTACATTGAAACCAAGATGCATATCACACCTCTATGTAAATAGAGATCCTATGTTTAAAAAAAGTAAGCTTGTTATTTTGTCCACTGCTGGGGCTTCAAATCAGGCCCTGGACTAGGCCTGACATTCTAGTCTTCAGGGATGATGAGCTTCCCCTTCACCCCAGTGCAACGGGGTTACCCAGACCTGAGTTCAAATCCCAGGCCTAACAAAAGATTCATCCTGATGTCAGAAGCCAGTCATTGCGCCTGATTTCCTCTAATGTGGAAGTACTGGGTCTCAGTTAGGATGGAGAATGAATGCATAGGCAACCATGGGAACAGGTTGTCACCCATGTCAGTACAGTTATATCTGTCACCTTACTCAGTAAAATTCACAATACCATTATGAATTAGACACAAATTAAGGAGAAGAAATGTACCGAATACAAGATGCTGCCCACACATATATGTTAATACATATCCTATGTTTCAAGTATGAATTTATGCCTATCTTGCCCTCCCTGTGGCTCATTGTCAGGTCCTGGGAATGGCTTAGTTCCTCAGTTGCTCACATGCTGGTGTCCTCACCTTCACTCTTTCACCAATTGGGCCTGTTAGGCTCTCAGTTCAAATCCCAACACTGCCAAAAGCAGAATCCTGAGGTGAGAAGCCCATTGATCCCCCTGTTTTCCTGTCCTGTGAAAGTCCTTGGTCTCAGCTAGCATGGAGAAGACATAGGCAACTCCATGGACATGGGAATAGGTTGTCATCCATATCAGCACAGTTATATCTGTCATCATACTCAATAAAATACAAAATGCATCCCTGGCTAAGACACACAATTAAAAGAATAACTACACTGAAAGCATGATGCATTCCACACATATATGTAAATAGAGACCGTGTGTGTAAAATAGTTAGGCATATGAATTTGGCAGTGCTGGGCCTTCAATTCAGGCCCTGGGACCAGTGCTGACCTTGTAGTCTTCAAAGATGGTTAGCTTCTCCCTCCCTGACTGTGCAACAGAGTTACCCAGACCTGAGTTCAAATATCAGCTCTGGCAGTAAAATGGCACGAATTCTGCACTAAGGTCCTTCATTCATATATATATGAATCCTTGAATCCTAGGATCCCAGGGCTTGCAGGAAAAAAGAAAGCTGCGAGGGGAAAAAAAAGCGGTGGGAAGTTCCACCTGGTGCTTTTATGTTCATTTTCCTTTGTATGGTGATCATGGTGGGTCTGAACCCGGCGACCTACAGAGTGAAGATTACCTGGAGTGGCTGAAGGCCTGCAGCTATTGCAGAAACCCCAGGCCATCCAGGCAAAGAGCCCCAGAGGTCGTATCCCGGTCAGGCCCCCTACATTGAGGGATTGGCGTGAGATCCTGAGATACGTTTCTGGACCTAGGAAGAGCTGTGGAATGTGATCAATCTCATCCTTGAATGAGTAGTTTCTGCAGGATGTGAGCAGGAAATGATAGGCAAGATTCCTGGGATATTGTTATTTTTAATGAAGAATTGATGAAGCATGACCATAATCATCACAGTCATGAAATGGAGGCATCAAGAAAGATCTAAGAATCAGTTGTCACAAGGTAGATTGAATTCCATCACAGGTCGCCATCTCTCCTACTCTAAACAAATATACATACTATCTTCCGCTTATGAATGGATGACTATTGTGCTCTCCACCTGCCCTCCCCCCAGGGCTCAATCTCAGGTCCTGGGAACAGCCTAGTTCTTTAGATGCTCACATCATGGTGTCCTCATCTTGACCCTTTCTCCAATTGGGCTTGCTAGGCTCTGAGTTCAAATCCCAACAGTGCCAAAAGAGGAATGCAGGTGTGAGAATCCAATCCATCCACCTGTTTCCTGTCCTGTGAAAGTTCTGGGTCTCAGCTAGGATGGAGAAGGCTTAAGCAACTCTATAGACATGGGAATAGATTGTCATCCATGCTAGCATAGTTATATCTGTCATCATGCTCAATAAACAAAATTCATCCATGACTAAGACACACAATAAAAAGAATAATTGTACTGAACGAATGTATATGAATAGAGATCCTATGTTTAAAATAGATGGACATATGATTTTTGCCAGTGCTGGGGCTTCAATTTAGGCCCTGGGAGCATGCCTGACCTTGTATTCTTCAAGGATGGTAAGCTTCCCCTTCCCCCACAGTGCTATAGTGTTACCTAGACTGAGTTGGAACCACAGCTGTGGCAGAAAAATGGTGGGAATTCTGAACTAGGGTGCTTTATTAGTTTTTAGGGTTTTTTTGTTTTTTGTTTTGCTAACCTAAGGATTTGAACTCACTTCATGGCAACCCTGCCTCAGCTTCGATCACTTTAGGCTGGTGGGCTGCAACAGGCCCATAGTCGACCCTGTGATCCTAGGCCCTGAAGCCTTGCAGGAGTAAACACACACACACACACACACACACACACACACACACACACACACACACACACACACAGAGAAAAATAGCCACAGGATGAATTTTTTTACATTTTCTTCCTTTGCATGATAACCAATCTGGGTCAAAATTACACGGCTATAAAAGATACTTCACTTTGCATTGTCCATGGCTAGCGGACTATAGGAAAAGCCACAGGCCCTTATGTCATCACAGGCCCTGATTTTGAATCCTGGTCCTGATACCTATCAGTGGGGCGACTTCCTAAGAGACTCATTCCTATGTATGGGAATAATGATGGAATGTGAGCAAATTCATGATTGAATGAGAAGTTTCTGCGGGCACCGTTCTAGTCTAAAATTAGATGCAATGATCCTAGGATGTTGTTGATCTTAATGAAAAGGTTATTAAGCATGAAAACAATACTATTCCTTCAATGGAGGCATAATAAATACCTAAGAGTTGGTAGGAACATAGTTGATGTCATTGAATCCTAGGTAGATGTCTCTGGAATTCTATACAAATATATATTTATTGATATATACCACCTGCCTATCCATGTATGGCTATTTTGTCCACCCCTGCAGCTCAATCTCAGGGTCTGGGAACTGACTGGCAGCTTCCTTGGCTAGAGGTTGCCCTGTTGACACACCCATTCATGAATTGGGTCTGCTAGGCCCTGAGTTCAGATCCCAGCACTGCAAACAATTGGATCATGGAGTAAGAAGCTGAATGTGACACCTGTTTTCCTTTTCTCTGAGAGTCCTAGGTGTCAGACATGATGGAGAACACATCTACAAATTTAGATACTATGTGATGGGATGTCATCAATATAATAAATGGAATGCGTGTCATCACAGTAAATATATGATAAATAAATGAATAAAACAAAAATATAATCAATAACCACAATATGGACTGAACATTTATAGGTAAGTACAAATCTTATCTTTATAATGTATATAAATAGTATGTTTTCCAGGGCTGGGGATTGAATTCAGGCCTAGAGACCAGGCCCGACTTTCTTGTCTTCAAGCATGGTGAGCTTTTCCTTCGTCCACAGTGCTGCAGAGTTTCCCAGACCTTGAGTTCAAATCCAAAGTAGAAAAAATGGTGAGAATTGCAAGACAGGGAGCTAATTTTTGTGTGTGTGTGGAGGGGAGGGGTTTTTGTTTTGTTTTGTTTTTTGCAAAGTAAGGTCTAGAACTCAGATCATGGCACTCTGCCTCAGCTTCTATCACCCTAGGCTGCAGCCACTGGAGCCACAGCCGATCCTGGGATCCTAGACCTCCAGGCCTTGTGCTGGGAAAAAATATGCACAGAAAAAAAGTGGCAGAACCGGGCGCCAGTGGTTCACACCTGTAATCCTAGCTACTCAGGAGGCTGAGATCTGAGTATCTCGGTTCAAAGCCAGGAAAGTCCATGATACACTTATCTCCAAGAAACCACTAGAAAACTGGAAGTAGCGCTGTGACTCATGTGGTAGAGTGCTTGCCTTTAGCTGAAGACCACAGGCACAGCACCCAGGCCCAGAGTTCAAGCCTTATGACCGACCCCCACCCCCCAAAAAAAGAAGTGGCAGGATTGCGTTTTTACATTTTATTTCTTTGCACTGTGACCATTTAGGTCTGAATGACACGGCTCCAAAAGGTACTTCACCTTGTATTGCTGAAGGATGGCGGGCTATTGGGGAAGCCATAGTCTTGCATGGCAATGTAGGCCTAGAGTTGAATCTCAGTAATGCCACTTCCAGATGGCGGAAATCCTAAGAGACTCATTCCCATCCATAGTAATAATGATGGAATGTTATCAATGGCACTGTTGAATGAGCTGATCATGAATACTACTCGTATAAAATTAGACATCATGATTTCAGCAGACTGATTTTAATATGAAGCATTAAAAGAATACTATTTCTTACAGAGATGCAATAATTTCAGGACACTGATTTACTTAATAGTTTATTAAGGATGAAAACAATAACATTAATTACATGGAGGCATAATAAATACACAAGGATTGGTAGGAATGTAGTCTACATAACTGAATAATGTGTAGACATATCTGGCAATCTATAAAGATATATATTTATTAGCATACTTCCATCTGGGTGTCACTCTGTTCTTATTTTATCAAAACCTGGGGCTCGATTTAAGGTCCTAGGAACTGCCTGTCAGCTCAATTTGCCCCAGGATGGCGTGTTGACACTCACCCATTCATGAATTGGGCCTTGTAGGCCATGAGTTCAGATGCCAGCACTCCCAAAAAATGAATTGTAGAGTAAGAAGCTGATGGTGACAAACATTTTCCTTCTTTTGTGAAAGTCCTGGGAGTCAGGTATGAAGTGGAACACATATGCAGACCTATATCCTATGGAATCAATGTTCTATGTGCCATAATAGTCAATAAAATTAATGGCCAATACATGAATAAAACAAAAAATAAAAATGAATACACTGAACTCTATATATATAGTCAACCTATGTATATAAATATAAATCATATATTTAAAATATATACGAATAGGATGTTTTCTAGTGCTGGGGATCGATTTCAGGTCTAAGGAACAGACTTGAATTTCATGACTTCAAGGAGGTGAGCTTCCCCTTTCCACACAGTGCAAAAGAGTTACCCAGACCATGAGTTCCAATCCCAGTCCTGACAGAAAAAATGGCAGCTGTATACTATGTGATGTCCAATTCTTAGGTATTTCATTCTGCCTCCATTTAATGAATGTGATTGTTTAAATGCTTTATAAAGTATTAATTAAAATTGATCAGTGTCCTATAATTTAACTGTGTATAATTTTATCCTAGAATCATTCAAGAACTGCCCATTCAATCACATATATCACATACCATTGGTATTCATATGGATAGGATTGAGTTTTTTAGGATCACCTGCCATTTGGAGGTGGCAGGACCAGGATGTGGGCTCCAGCTCTCACCACTTAAACCCAAGGATAAGGAAATCACCGGTCTGTCCAAGAACATCAGCAAGACCAATGATTAGGCAGGCACCAATGGCTCTCAGCAGTCCTCCTTGATACTTACAAGGCTGTGATAGGAGGATCATGGTCAAAGTCACCCTAGGCAGGAAAGTCCTTGAGACCCCTGTCCAACTTCAGTGCCAACAGAAGCCAGAATTAGAGCCATGTGGCTTCACTAGTTGAGGGCTAGCCTTGAACAAAAGCAGCTCAAGGACTGTCCCCAGATCCTGAGTTCAAGGTTAGGGACTGGCAACAAACAGACATACACAACAATCTGTGCAGCCATCCAGCTAAAGCAGGTCACCCTCTTGTCCCCAACTGGACTGGACAGAGTTTCATGTGAATGGGGCTGCTGTCATCTTGACTCTGCCCATTCTGTCTGCATCACAGGATTCCGTCCACACCCCCATTCTTTCATGGTTCTTTCTGACCAATGGGAAACAAGAATGGTGGCCATGCCCATATTCCATGCTGCCCAGTAGCACCTGGATTCTCTCAGTTGGATGACACCACTACTAGCAGTCGAGGAAGGTAGAGGTGGCTGAGTGGTGAGCAAGAGACTTGAGGCCACATTGTAGTAGAGTAGGAAATTGAGGTCCTAGACAGTGAGTGGGTGAATAGGGGATTTCCCAGACCTTGGGAAAGTGGCCAGCCCATCTTTCCTATCCCAGCGCTCAGATGTCAGAAACAACAGGACTCCATGAGAGAACTGCAGGGAAGAAATTGCCACAAGAACACTGGCAGAAGAATCTTCCCAACAGAGCTGCAACAGTCAAGAAAACACAAAACATGAAAAAGTGAAGGAGCCCCAAGACAAACGCCACTGGGGAGTGTGATTCAAAGGAGAGTCCAGCCAAATATGATGCTGATCATGGGCCTCCCCTGCCTTTGGACACAGTCACAGCAACCAGGGTCCAGAGTGTCAATGGTCCTGATAACAACAAGGATCTGCAGAGGTGTACTGACATGTGGTGCCCACACTGGATCCCAGCAAAAGAAGAAAAGAGGCACTCTTGCCAAGACCCAACCACTGAAGCAGGAAAAGACAGACTTGCCGGATGAATGGGAGTAAAAGAGGGAGAAGATAGCCTAACTGCACGCAGCAATGAAAAAGGATCTAGAGATCCACAAGGCACCCATACAGAGGTTGGTTTGGGCAGAAAGTGATTTACAATGTTCACCAGCCCACGAGCAGCAGGCGACCAATGACAGAGAAAGGGAGCATGAAGCTCTCACCAGCTGCCTGCAGACCGCAGAGCAGCACATGGCAGAGCTGGAGATGGCGGCTTCTGTGGTCACTGCTCACATAATGAGACTGAAATGTTCTTCGAACAGCTGAATGATGTGACCCTTCAGCGAGAGGAAAAGATCAGAAGCTTCAATGACTTGGAGCAAGTGAACACTGAGTTGTAGGAGAAGCTGGAAGCACTCTGGACACAATGGAGCAACATGAAGAGCAGAATCTGCAAGTTCCAACAAGCGCTGGCGGAGCGTGAGGTACTAAAGAGACTACTAGACAACCTGAGCTGGATGGTGACTGCAGCGAATCTAGAGAGAGAAGACCTGAGCATTGAGAAGTCTGTGCAGAAGGGAAAGGCCCGGCGGCTGACCCAGTGGGTGAACCAACTGACAGAGGAGAAGAATCGAGGGGCAAGGTAGGCGTTTGACGTAAAGACGGAGCTGGGGGAACTGAGAAGGAAGCTGGCAGAGACATGACCCCCTTCAGGACCATCTCCGGCCAAGCAGCAGGTGAAGGCCCAGGCCTAATGCACACAGATGGAGTTGAAAAACCTGGAGGAATAACTTCACATCCAGGTCCAGGAAAACCAAAGCCTCCGTTTCCAGAACACGGAGCAGCAGAAGCAACTGTGGAGACTGGAGGAGAAGGCCCAGGATCGGCAGGAGATCTGCAAGATCCCAAGATGTGCATGTGTGCAACGGACAGATGGAAGAACAGCTGACCCTGCTGCGGGATGCTCTCCATATGGTGAGCATTGAGGAGAAGCTAGCCAGCATATTGGACTCAGAGAAGCAGGTGAAGAAACATCTGTGGGAACAGCTGGACCACACAGAGGAGAAGATAGAGGAATTGAAAGAGGTGGCTGAGAGAGAGAGCCAAGCAGCTTGGGAGCTGCAGGAGTGGCAGGGGCAGTCCCTGGCCCAGCTTCAGGAGCTCAGAGCCACCTGTGAGCTGCACATCACCTCCAATGAGCAGCTGAGCTCCAAGAAGGAGGCCCTGCAGCAGCACCTAGAGGCAGACCCAGCTGCTGGAGCAGCTGAAGCAAGTGCAGGCCCCACCAGCTGTCAGGACCAGAAGGTACCCCCAAAGTGGCAGGACACCCTCAAGTGCCTGGAAGTGACCAGACCACAGGAGGAGTGCCTGCAGGCCCAGCTGAGCTTCCTGGCTTTCCCTGGAGAAGGGGAAGTTGAGAGCCCTGGAGAAGCAAAAGGTGAGGAGGCAACTCCCCCAGACGTGACCATCGCAGAAGATGGAGATATCCCCCAAACCGAGAGGGACATGGATCTGGGGGCGCTCTCCATGGCTGAAATCCACAGGGGGAAACTCCTGTACCAAGAGTGGCAGGCACACTGAGGGTGCCCAGTCCACCTGGCAGCTCAGTGCCAGAGAAATCTGGAGCCACTGGCCCCCCACCCTGCGAGCTGGCACCACAGCATATGTGGGGATGGGAAGAAGGACAAGTGGGCATCTGAGAAGAAAATCTTTGTCCATGACCTGCCTGTTGAAGTGGACTTCCGGAGTCCAGCGGATGAGCTCCACCATCGATGCATCCAGCTAGTGGCACACATCTGCACCATTGAGGACTCCCTCATGGCGTGTAAAGAGCAGATGTTCGTCCTGGATGAGCTGTGTCAGGAGAAAGCTGAGCACATGTGCTAGCTATCCAAGGAGAAGATGAAGAGGAGAGAGCTGTGGGAGCTGCTGTGGTTCCTCTCAGGGGAAGGCATGGACAGCTGACACCAGATGACGGCACAGGCTGAGTCCCAACCACCACCACTGCTTCAGACACCGCAGGAGCTGGGATGGTCAAAATGAGGGAGGAACAGAAAGGTTTTGAAGAATTGCCACTTCAAAGTAGTGTGGAAACTGCCAAAGGACAGGTCGGGGTACCCTACCCCGTAGAGGACTCCCTCATGGAGCACATCCTGCAGCAGAAGCCACACATGCAGATCACCCACAGCTCACAGGCTCAGGTGAGGAGTGTTCCCTGCCTTTCTTCTGTAGACTGATGCAGATGATGACTCTCTATGTGACATACTGACTCTCAAAAGCCTCAGCAGCCACCACAAGTAGGTGGCCAGGTGGCCTTCTCTCAGGCCTCCATCTGCCAGGTGATGGGAAGGGTAAACTGCGGTACTGGTAGGGCAGAGGCTGCCAGGAGGTGGCCCATATTCAAGGGACATCTAATGGACCATTGGTGGCTAGGGAAGAGGCCCATGTTATGCTTATCACAAAGAATGATCTGTTTTCAAAGGGAAAACAAGCCTCCAACAAAGATTTGTTCTTCCAGTCCTGGGGCTTGAACTCAGGGCCTGGCCACTGTCCCTGAGCTCTTTTTCTCATGGCTAGCACTCCACCACTTGAACCACAGTGCCACTTCTTGTTTTCTGATGGTTCATCAAGGATAAGAGTCTCACATACTTTCCTGCCCAAGATGGCTTTGAACCATGGTCCTCTAGATCTAAGCTTCCAGAGTAGCTAGGATGAAAGGCATGTGCCACCAGTGCCCAGCATGTGATGCCTTTTGAAGGCACCTTGGCGATTCTGTAAAAGAAGCCCTAAAGGGACTGGATAGAGCTTGACCCAGTCAAGGAGCTGGGATGGGGGAAGGCTGATGTTCTAGCCATTCTGTTCCCCAAAATTAAAGATGCCAGCTGGTGTTGGATGCATCAAACACCTAGGTCAACAGCCACCAGGCTTAGTGGGGAAAAGGTAGAGAATACCCAAAGATTGCAGTGTAGAAATCTCTGATTTTCCATGCATGTGGTGTGTGTGTGTGTGTGTGTGTGTGTGTGTGTGTGTGTGTGTGTGTGTGTGTGTGTGTGTGTGTGTGTGTGTGAACTCAGGGCCTAGGCTCTATCCCTGAGTTTTCTTGCTCAAGGCTAGTGCTCTTCTACTTGAGCCACAGCCCCACTTGCTCTTTGATGGTTAATTTATGTAAGACTCTCAAGTACATTCCTGTCCAGGGTGATTTCAAAGCATGATGGGGTCCGCAGGGAAGCAAGAGTAAACACAACTCGCAGGTACAATCCCTATGGTGGGTGACTCCTGCCCCCCTTATAGCCAGATACGGGACATGTGGCCCCGTGCCATCGTTGGGGACTATCGTCATCTAGAGTTCAATTGGGGGAAGTGACCAGGGCCAAGCTGACTTTTGCCCACCCTGAATGCTGATTCCAGAGCAGATCTGTTCCACCCTAGGCCGGCTTCCAGGAGAACAAGGAAGGGAGAGGTCAGCTCCAGGCCAAGCTAAGAGCCTTTGGTCATGGATATCCCAACTTGGCCTTCCTGATATCTGTATGGCCTGTCAAAGAACAACCCCCCCCAAAAAAAAAATTGGAGCCATGTCTCAAAGTAGTAGAGCTCTAACATTGAACCAAAGAGCTCAGGGACAGGGCCCCCATGCTGTGAGTTCAAGATCCCCCAGCTGATTCTCCCCCATAAAACATAGGTTAGCTAAAGGTGAACTAGTAGGATTTGTGAAGTGTTTCTGAAGAATGGTGATACAGAGGAAAGTACCCTAATTGTAATGACAGCTGAACTTGTGACATGCAGCTATGTGCTGAGTCCTTCACAGGGTGCTGTTTTCTGGATCCTTCCCACATGGGGGTTTTGTGCTGAGTCCTCAAAAAGCACTTTGTGTGCTGAGTCATCACAAAGGGTGCTATATTATGAGTCATTGAGAAGAGTGGGCGGTGCTGGGTTTTCAAAGGGTGCTGTGTGCAGAGTCCATTACACAATGTACTTTATGCTGAGTCCTTCAAAAGGTGTAGTGTGCTAATTCATCCCAAAGGGTGTTATGTGCTGAGCCCTTGAGAAGGGAGGGACAGGTGAATTTTTCAATGGGTGCTGTGTGCCGAGTCCTTTCTTTACACAGGGTACTTTTGCTGAGTCCTTCAAAGGGGGCTGTATGCTGAGTCATCCCAATGGGTGCAATGTACTGCATCCTTGAGAAGAGTGGGATGAGGTGAGTTTTTCAAGTGCCGTGTGCCGAGTCCTTTATACAGGGTGCTCTGTACTGTTCTTCAAATGATGCTGTGTGTTGAGTCTTTCCACAGGGTGGTATTGCTGAGTCCTTCAAAACTCTGCTATGTGCTGAGTTTTGTAAAGGGTACTGTGCACTGAATGTTTTACACAGGGTGCTACATACTCAGCCTTTCAAAGATTGGTGTGTGTGGAGCCTTAACACAGGGTGCTATGTGCTGAGTCCTGGGAAAGAGTGCTACGTGCTGAGTTTTTCAAAGCGTGCCATGAACTGAGTCCTATACACTGTGTGCTATGGACTTCCTCCTTCAAAGGGAGCTCTATGTTGAGTCATCCCTAAGGTTACTATATGGTAAGTCCTTCAAAGGGTGCACTGTGCTGAGTCATTTACACAGGGTGCTTTGTGCTGTTTTTTTGGTGTTCTGTGTGCTGAGTCATCCCAAAGGTGCTATGTTCTGAGGTAGTTATCCCCAACAACCTCTCTCTCTCTCTCTCTCTCTCTCTCTCTCTCTCTCTCTCTCTCTCTCTCTCTCTCTCTCTCTCTCTCTCTCTCTCTCTCTCTCTCTCTCTCTCTCTCTCTCTCTCTCTCTCTCACACACACACACACACACACACACACCTGCATACACTCAGGGGTCATTGTTTTACCTGCTTGATGTGTGGAGTGGAGAGGAATGGAGGAGAGTCTCCTCCAGTGGTGGGGCTGAGGGGAGATTTGATTCCCTGGCCAAGTGTTAGGGTTGGCGGCGAGTGCTGAGCTGAGGTGAGGCTGCAATTCCCATGGCCTGGAAGCCTTAGGGCCCAGTCAGGGCTGCTCTTGTAGGCAAGGGTGGAGGGCAGGACTGAGGGGAGTAGGGGGCTGGGCTGAGGAGAGGAGGGAGTGGGGCTGAGGGGAAGAGGAGGCAGTGCCCAGGGGGCTCACTGTGGTGGTAGCAGTGGCCAGAGGCTCTCAGTGGGAGGCATGCATGCACCCAGTGGTCGAAAAGTGGCCCACAAGAGGAGTTGAGGCAGAGAGAGAGAGAGCTGAGAGGAGTAAGTACATGCACAAGAGGAAGTGGCTTCAGTGGCTGGCTGAGGCCTCAATTGAGGTGAAGGGCCTGACTGGGAGCGCAGAGCATGCAGAGCTAGCACAGCAGACACATCACTTCAAGCAGCCATACAGTGGCGCGCTGGCCATGGGCTGTCCCAAGTCCAAGGTTCTAATTATCATGGTGGTGGCAGTGGCCACAGAGGAGGAGGCCACTGAGGAGGAGGCAGCTGAAAAGGGAGCCTTAGCGGCAGCAGTGGCAGGGGTGGTGGCAGCATCAGCGAGAACAGGTCTGGCTGTGGATGAGGCGGGAGCTGAGTTGTCTGCAGCTGAGGGGGAGGAGAGGCCACACTCACCCTACCATGCACCCTCAGACCCAGCCCCTCCCTCCTCAACCCTCCCCAAGGTGCCGCGTTTCAAAAATGGTGCTGCTGGCCTAGACCCAGGGAGCCTCTCTCAGTTGCCCTGCTGAGATAACACACCCCTGGCTGGCTTGTCTCAGTGACCCGGTCCAGGTCCCTGGTCCTCGGACTCCAGACCTGCCACACCTGGAGCTGCTGCTTACAGCTTCTCCCAGCAGCACACGTGAGTGGCCAACCTGCGGGCACACACCCTGGTACCCCATTGCCCAGTGAACCCATCGACCCTCCCTCACAACCTCCCCCATTCTGCGGACCCGGACCCGTTCCTCCCGCCTCCCCTCTCCTGTCCCACCTGTGCCTCCCCTGCATCCCACAGTACACCCTGGCTCTGCCGCAAATGCACCCCAGGGGTGGGGGGTGAGGGTGTGTGACAACCCGAGGATCCCAGTCATGTCCCTAATGGCCAGTGTCCCAGGAAATGGGGAGATGCAGGGTTGGGTGAGGAGGAGGTGCCAGAGAGCTCCTGGCCTGGAGTAATGGAGCCACGCAGCCACCCATATGCACCCTTCCTCACCTTGGTGGGAACCTGGTGGCTTCAGTCTGAGGTAGGGAGCAGTATCTCCAAACCTGCCTTCTCAGGTCTTTTCCTTTTTTCTGGGGGTGGGGGTGTTGGATGCAGAAGATAGACCACCTTGCTGTGTGAGCTCTTGTCCTCTGTGCTTGGTTACCCTTTCACCTGAGGAGGGTCCCAGAAGAGCCCACTAGGGAGGTGAGAGCACTGGGGGTCAGATAGAAGATGAATATCTGGGAGGAACACACCCCCTCCCACACACAACCAGCCTATTCTCCCCACCCCAGCTGTCATCAGTTCTCACAGGGTGATCACATTTCCCAGCTCTGCCAGCATCTACTGGTGCTCCTGGTCCATCTGGTCTCCTCATCCTCCCCAAGAATGTGCCAAGTCACCCAGAAGCATCTAGGCTGGAAGTAGGAAGTCCATCCATGTATGTAACATTTAGGACCCCATCCATTTCCCAAATACCACCCCACCCCAAGTCAGACACCCCTCTGGGGCCACCATGAACCCCTGCTTGTTATCTGTCCTGGCTCTGAGGAGCCACCTGTCTCAGGACTCCTTTATCCAGCATCCTGGTCTAGGGTTTTGGTTTATGTGGAGTTAAGGTTTGTTGTTCCTAAGAGGAAGATTCTGGCCCTGGAGAAGGGAGAGGCAGGGTGGTTCTTTGTTATTAGAGTGGTGCTCCCCTTTGGTGGGATCCCCTGGTTCTGACAAGGGAACCCCATGCCCCAGCTTGTACATTGTCCCAGAGGAGGAACTGATAAACTCAGGAGAGGCACTGCACTGAGTCTGTGTGTGTGTGTGTATGAGAGAGAGAGAGAGAGAGAGAGAGAGAGAGAGAGAGAGAGAGAGAGAGAGAGAGAGAGAGAGAGAGAGAGAGAGAGAGAGAGAGAGAGAGAGAGAGAGGAGAGAGAGAGAGAGAGAGAGAGAGAGAGAGAGAGAGAGAGAGAGAGAGAGAGAGAGAGAGAGAGAGAGAGGAGAGAGAGGGAGGGAGAGAAATCATCTTTCACCTTGTACAGCATGACTGTGCTCAGGTGAGCGATCAGTTGGCAAATTGCAGGTGCTGCATGGACCAGACTTCGGTCACAGGTCTGGATTTGTGTGTGTGTTTGTGTGTGTGTGTGTGTGTGTGTGTGTGTGTGTGTGTGTGTGTGTGTGTGTGTGTGTTGGGAGAGCAGGGAGATGAGAACAATGGAAACATATTTAAGTCACCATGTCTAAAAAGAGCAAAAGCATTTCATTTGTGTGTATGTGTATTGTTCTTTTGTCATCAATGCCAAGTATGATCCCAGCCACAATTTTTGTTTTCTCCTTCACCATTACATAAATTGTTTGGTGAAGGTTTCAGTAGATGTTCCTTTCCACCTCTCTCTTCCTGTAGCTCACAGTAGCTACTGGGCATGTGTGGGTCTCCCCTTGGAGGTCTGTGTGAATCACAGTCCAGGGTGGACACCTGTCCTTCTGTCTTCAGGCTGGTGAGGGAAGTGTGACCACAGCCACACTCAAACAGCTAGACACCCTGCTCTGGTGTATAGAGTTGGAGCTAATTCAAGGGTTGAGAATGTGTCTGCCAAACATAATTAGGGAATGAGATGGGGGGAGTAGGGCAGAAGATGTGAAGCTAGAGGGTCTGGTGAGTGGCGAATGGTGTGACATGGCAGATGGTTCACCACAAACAAGGATGAGAGGGGAACCTTACCCAGGGCTTTGTCGGTTTCCATGGGCATCTGGGCAGGGGACTCCAGGCCCCCACTGGTGGCATGGATTCCCTCCTAGGGGAGTGCACCGGTGGGCAGCCCTCCCGAGAGTCCTGTAGATTCCAATCTGTGTCCTGCCTGGGCCGTTTCCAGCTCTGCAGTGGTAGACAAGTGTGTTCCCCCTGCTGAAGCCTGCACGGTATCAGGCCATGTCAGTTAGCTAGGGCTGGTTGAATGCCAGTTTCTGTAACCTGCTGTAGGCTGTCTGGAAGGGGACCACTGACTTTGGAAGCCTTTAACTTTGATTGGGACAACTGAAATGCCAGCTTTTCCAGGATTTTTTTTAAGCTGGCAATTACTACAAATGACTGGGATTATGGGTCAAATTAGATGGACCATTTCAGCTGCCAAACAATGATGTTCAAAGCGGCACAGGCAGAGTTCCCAAGCCAGATCGTCTCCTGTCATGAACATCCTGCTTTGACTGCCTTCCTCCAGCAGCTGCTGATTCTCCTCTGGTTCTCTCTAGGGTGACCACCACAGGCAAGGACATCAGGGGAGCAGAGATTGTGACCTCTCCATCCCCAGCCTGCCAGCTGTGAGCAGAGACAATTCCCAGCACCTGCACTGGAATCTGGGAGATTCAGAGAACTGGGATGCCTCATGATCCTTTCTCTGCAACATGAAACTTGGGGTCCCGATGTGGTGGACCATCCTGTCTGGCCCCAGGGGGAGGAGAGGAGGCCTCTTAAGCCAGGCTTTCACACCTGAGGGCGGAATTGAGTGCCAAACTGTGTGTCAGCTGCTGGACAAAGATTTTTGAGAAGAGAGGTATCGCAGAGGCCCCAGAATCCAGCAAGTACATCATGGCTCACATCCTCAGAGCCAAAAGAGTTAAGTGTGGTGGCACCAGGAGGGCAGGATGAGGGACAAGGGAGAACTGTGGAAGAGCTACTTTAGGCTTTGACACCTCCCCCACCAACACCTCCACCCCCAGGATGCTTACCTGAGTTGGATGGGAGTTTTCTGTAATATTGTCATAGAGAGATGCTCATTTATTTATCCAACAAACCGTTACAGTGAGTGCCAGGTCCAGGCAGTCATAGACGATGAAAGGTTCCAGTGCTGGTTCCACAGCACATGAAGAAATCTTGGTTTGAGCTGGATGCCGGTGCTTCACACCTGTCATCCTAGATACTTAGGAGGCTGGGATGGGAGGACTGAGGCTTAAGTCCCAGGAAGAAAAACCTGTAAAACTCTTATCTCCAACAAACTACCAAAAAGAAAACGCCAGAAGTGGATGAGTGGCTCAAGCTGTAGACTGTTGGCTTTGAGTAAAAAGGCTCAGGGACAGTACCCAGGCTCTGAGTTCAAGCCCAGGAGTGACACAAAGGAAGGAAAGAGAAAGAGAGGAGGGAAGGATGGAGGGAGAAAAGGAGGAAAGGAAGGAAGAATGGAACATGCAAGCCTTGGTTTGGAGTCCCTAGATCAAGGGAGCCAACCATTCACAATCTCCGTGGGGACAGTTTCAGAGCCTAAAGCCAGTATGTAGGACAAAGCCACTGACCCCTCAGCAACTTCATGACATCCAGGAGCTATGTGGTCGCTGACTGCAGAGGGAAACAGCCTCAGGTAGACCCTAGGGCTCAGGGTGTGTCACCAAATTTCAGTCTCTCCTGGCCCATGGAGTTTATTTTCTAGTCAGATAAGAAGAAATTGTCCAAGGAATAGGGAGGTATAGCCTGAGGGAGTGTCAAGAGAGGGGTGGCAAGGGATAAGCAAGAAGATGAAGAGGGAGGATGATCCTAGGTCAGGTGTGTCTGGCCATTGGAGCCATGACCTCACCTAACAACTTAGACCATCAGTGATATAGACTTCGACCCAGCCACATGGCTGTTAAAAGTCCTGGCACTTTGGGTTCACCATTGACCAGCTGGCTGTCATCCACTGCTGGATGCCTGTGTGGCATCTTGGGGACTGGGACTTTTGCTGGCTCAATCTGAAGATGACACCCCCAGTGTTCATTCCTCGACCAGAGACAGAGGTAAACCTGCCACTGGCACAAAACATCCAGAGAATGAGGGGGGAAGTCAGACCCGTGTTGCCCCAAGACTTCCTCTAGGGGATTGTAGGACCCCATGACTGCCATTCTCAGAGATGGAGGTGGGTCCCTTTGCTGGCTCAACCTTTAGACTAGGTGGCAGATCTGGGACTCAGAGAGGGCCAACTCAAGGTAGGGTAGGGCTGGGTAGAGGCTAGTGGGAAACCAGAGGCACTGAACTCTGAGCAGGGTTGTTTAATTGAGGATACTCACAACCCAGGAACATTCCTGGGATGGATAGGCCTTTTCTCTTTCCCGAGAGAGAGGGACCTACAGCCCTCCAATCTGCACCCCTTGGCCAAGAAATCCTTTCAATCCCATATCTTGTGGATGGATAACTAGACCTCAACTGACTGCCCAGTGTTGAGGGATCTTGAGTCCTTGATGAGGTCACGGGATCCTCAGTACGCGATGTACTTGAGCGTCCTGACTTGTTACAGGGTCAGTCCCATCTAAGACTGCCATAATCTAGGACATAGAATCTAGAGAATCAGAGCAGGATGGGGTCTTATTCTGTGAGTCTTGAGTATTATGTGTGAGCTTTGAGCTCCCATGTGCCCACCTGCTTCCCTTTCTTGGGTGGGTCTATGCTAGAAAAAGTTTATTACTAGGGCCTGGGTCCCATCCCTTGTGTTATGCTCAAAGCTAGCACTCTGCCATATGAGCCACAGCTCCACTTCCAACTTTTTTGGGTGTTTAATTAGAGATAAGAGTTCTCATGGACTTTGCTGAGAAGGATGCATCCAATTGCAGTCCTCAGATCTCAGTCTCCGTAGGGGATAGGATGACAGGCTTGGAAAAGTATCTTTGGCCAGGTGCCAGTGTCTCATGGCTATCAACCTAAGTACTCAGGAGCGGAAATCTGAGGATCACGGTTCAACTCAAAGCCAGCTTGGACAGGAAAGACCCTCATTTTGGTTAGGGGGGTGGGGTGCAGAGGAAAGACTCAGACCAGACACCTCCTGAGGGACATTTGTTCTTGTGACAGAGCCAAGTCATTGCTGTAGATAAGGAGGAAGCCTCCATCAGACTGACCCAGAACAATGATCAGAGATAGATAGGCTGTTGAAGTATCAAACCCACTCATGTCTGCTTCCCACTCCTAACAAGGAGGTGCAGTGTGGGTGGCACAACCCTGGGCCTAATGGATTATAAATGGATGGTGTTGATCAGGAGCTTGTGGCTCCCACCCATCATCCTGGCTATTCAGGAGTCTGAGGGCTGACGGTCATTACTCAAAGCCAGCCCGGGCAGAAAATCCGTGAGATTCTTATCTCTCATAAACTACCTCTCCCTCCCAAACCCACACACAAAAAAGCCAGATGTGGTGGTGTAGCTCAAGTGATAGAGCCTCAGCCTTGAACAAAAGAAGCTCAAGGATAACACCCAGGCCCTGAATCCAAGCCCTAGGGCTCACACAATCATAATAAAATAAATGAACAGTGTACACCTTTCATCTGACTACCAAGAAAGATGGATTCAGTCTTCTATCTGGTTGGTACTTCTAACCAAAGGTAAGGGGCTTCCCTTGATGTTCTCCTAAACCTCTCCTTCTCTCCATTATCTTTCCAGGCTTCAGTTGCAGGACAGAATTCGGATCAACCCCCTGGATATGACCTTAAGTACCCTCGCCCATCCACTTTCCTTGGGGTCAAGATCCTGGATGCACTCCCTGGTGGGAGGATGAGGCACCACAGAGATAAGGATAGGTATCCCTGACACTTACACACACACACACACACACACACACACACACACACACACACACACACACACACACAAATACCCCTAGCCAACTCAGACTAGCCTTTTCCAAAGACACTTTATCTCTTTGTATTAACTGACCTAGGAGAGGATTTTGATCCCCAGTAACTGATTATTTTAACTTGGGCTTGCTAGTTGACAGCAGATAAACAGGACCAAAACAAGAAAAAAAAAGCA